>NC_022012.1:92448461-92452981 GCF_000317375.1 Microtus ochrogaster
AGTCTGTCCGATGTGTGGAGCGAGGGACCCGAAGTCACTGGAGTCTTATCATTGCAAAGCAGTTCTTTGCACTGCAGCGTTTGGAAACTGGGACTCTTCTTTCCTAGGAGAATAATGCGGGGATTCTAATTGAGTTGGAGGGAGCCAGAGGCCGGGACATTTCGTAAGCACTTGCCGTGTGTGTACCGTGCACATCAGTCTATTTACACTTGAGTGCTCCTGGGAACTGCCGTCGGCAGGCACTGAGGAAATGAGACTGCCTGGCTTAGTGCTCAGCAGAGTGCCATCGAGCGAGCCGTGCAAACACGGGCCCTGACTCCAGGCAGGAAGGGATTCCTCTTGTCATCTCACAGACACAGCTTGGGGGAGTGAAAATGGGAACAGCTTTGCTAGAGCGTAATTCAGCAGTCTTATGCAAATTTTCCCAGGCTGTCTGCAGGGCATGGATGTGAAAACATACAGCAACAAGCATCTTCTATTGCTACCATTAACTCCTAATTATTAGCAATCATTTTATTATCGTGTGAGTGCGTGTTTGCGGTTCTACATGCACAAGTTCTCATGTGTGGAAGACGAGAAGCAGGCACACATAGGGAGTTGTTTTGTAAGCTGGGAGTCTGCTTGGTTGAGTCCTCTTTTGCTAATGCATTTGGCAGCCTCGCTCCTTCGCCTGCGTGTGCCACACACACACCCTCTCCTGGCAGTGCACCTAGCAACCCCAGGCAACTTCATGGGAGCAGTTTCTCTTTCCCATAGTGACCGGCAAACTTGGACAGTTTCTGTTGAATATTTATTTTATGTGCCTGAGTGTTTTTCCTACATTTATGAATGTGTACTGTGTCCTTTTACAAATGAGCCATTTCCCCAGCTCAGGCAGTCTATTTAAACGTATTCCCAATGACTGCATGCTGGTCTAAGGGGAGAAGGGCCAGTATGGCCTGAACTGTTCTGGGGTCTACGTGTATGCTGGTTAGTTTTATTGTCAGCTAGACACATCTGGAAGAAAAGAGCACCTCCTTTCAAGAGTTAAGTCTGGACCAGAGGGACCTGAGAGCAGTGTGCGGTCCTTTCTTGCTTGCTAATTGCTGTAGGAAGGCCCAGCCCACTGTGGGTGGTGCCACCCCATGCTGGTGAGCCTGGGCTGTAAGGTAACTAAATGGTTATGAGCCTTGGAGCCAGCCAGCGGGTTCCTCCATGGCTTCTGCGTCCAGCCTTGAGTTCTTGCCCTGGCTTCCCTCATGATGAACTGTAACCGGTAAGCTGAAATGAACCCTTTCCTAGCCAAGTTGCCTATGGTCATGGTACTTATCCCAGCAACAGAAGCAAACTTGGGACCTGGAGAAAGGGGTTGCTGGCTGCTCTTCCAGAGGATGGGTTTGGTCCCCCACACCCACTCGTAGTTTGC
The DNA here is from genome assembly GCF_000317375.1 of Microtus ochrogaster. Classification (NCBI taxonomy): domain Eukaryota; kingdom Metazoa; phylum Chordata; class Mammalia; order Rodentia; family Cricetidae; genus Microtus; species Microtus ochrogaster. The sequence goes on from NC_022012.1 coordinate 92,449,867, forward strand.
AACAGCCTGTCGCTCTAGGTCCAGGGACTCACGCCCTCTTCTGCCTCTGTAGGTACCAGTCACCCACATGGTGTGTATACATACATGCAGGCAAAACACCCCACACACAGCAATTAAAAAAAATTAAAAAAGCCAGCGAACAGGAACAATATGCAACAAAGCAGAACTGTCCTCAGGTGACTTTCCGGGGAGAACCCCATCTGTCATTTCATGCCTGTGCAGACAAGATAACTGGCCATGCATATGATTAAAATCAGAGGCGTTATGGAGACACGTCCATTACAGAAATGATGATATGAGGTCATCTATCAATCAGGTCAGAGGGCCAGCGCTGGAGAGCTGGCTCAGCAGTTATGAGCACGGGCTGCTCTTGTGGAGACATCCATGCTGCTGGTCAGGGTCGGGCATTTCCAGGTTCTTGGCTGAAATAAAAGCCCACACAGATTTGCACAATCTCCTTCACACTTACAACCTCAGGATTGCCCCTTGTAGGAAGCCCTGCAGTCAGCTCTCTTCCTCCATTTTATTTGCTCAAGTCTTTGCAGTGAATTATTATTTAGCTAAAGCTCCATTGATTGATTAGCAGATAATTGAGAGAGGTAATTAAGAGCTAGCCATTTACGACAAGTCGAGTTTTCAGATCGTTGACCCAGGCTGGGCTGACAGCCAGCTGTTTGCTGTTGTTGGTGTTTTACCAGATGGCAGTTGATTGACGCACGTACCACGAATCATGGGAGGACTCAGTACGTTTTAACTAGAAAACAAACCCTCTTCTTGATCTTGGGGTTCTGTGTGCAGGGAGCAGGCAGGCAGAAATAGCAGCTGTCCAATTATCTATTTTAACGATTGCATCTGAGGGCCTGACCTACCGGTAGTAGGGCCAGTAGCAAATTTTATTTTGAGTTGGGACTGGACAGACAGAATCCTCCTTGTGTAGCAGACAGAATGGGGCTGACTTTGCTTGCTCCCTTCCTCTCCTCGTGTCTGAAGTGTACGTACAACAACCCTCAAGCTTCTTTTCTCACCGCTGACCTCATCTTCATATCACTCTGCATCTTAGTGTGCTTTCTCCTCCTAGCAGACACTGGAGACAGACATTAACTCAGAAAGACGAGAGATTGATATGGGCTCCTCATTGTAGAGGTGTAAGTTCACAGTCGATTGATTCTGCCTCTCTGGGGACAGCAGCGTATCACCGTGGGAGCAGGGACAAAGCAAGACTTGCCTCACAGACAGAAAGTAAGGAGGGCTGATAGAAGGGCCCGAGTTTCACTGTTCCTTCCTGCAGGCACTCCCCCCACCCCCACCCCACTTGCAGTAAACATCATGATCTACAACATCTGGGGGAGGAAAGTGTTTATTTGGCTTACAGAGTCCATCACTGAGAGAAGTCAGGGCAAGAAGTCAAGACAGGAAGCTGAAGGCAGGAACTCTGCAGAGGCCATGGAGGGAAGCTGCTTACTGTCCTGTTCTCCATGGCTTGCTCAATCTGCCTTCTTATACCACCCAGGGCCACTAGGCATGGGTGGCACTACCCACACTGGGTCAGGCCCTCCCACAGCAATCACTAAGAAAATGCCCTATAGGCTTGCCCACAGGCCAATCTGATAAAGGCATTTTCTCAACTGTAAGCTGTTAAAACCCTTCCCTGGTGTGGGAAGTCCTTCTGTGTATGTGTTGCTTTTATTGGTTAATGAATAAAGAAGCTGGCTTGGCCTGTGATATAGCAGAGTAGAGCAAGGTGGGGAAAACTAAATTGAATGCTGGGAGAAAGAAGGCGGAGTCGTGAGAAGCCATGTAGCCCCACAGGAGACAGACATTGCTGGTAAGCCACAGCCACGTGGTGATACACAGATTAATGGAGATGGGTTCATTTAAGATATAAGAGTAAGCCAGAAATATGCTTAAGCTATTGTCCAAACAGTATTGCAAATAATATAGTTTCTGAGTGATTATTTCTGGGCGGAGCAGCCAGGAATGAACTAACAGTCTTCTGCCTACTACACTTTTCCCAAGTTGTGTTTTGTATGGACAGTCTATCAAGCAACAGTAAAATAACCATCTGTCTGACTGTTTACTAATGTTCTTCCCTTAGAGGGCAACCCATAGCTGTGACCATCAGTAGGTCCCTCTGTTCCTATACCATAAAACTGCTGATTCGTTAGGGTCAAGCACAGAGCATGGGCCAAGTAACTGAGTTTAAGGAACAAACACAAAGAGTAACTCATTAACCCCTTAGAAAAAGATTTACTTTAAATTAGGCATTTGTGTATCTGTGCATGTGTGTTCAGGTGCCCACAGAGGCTAGAACAGGAACTGATAGCCTAGAGCTGGAGTTGCAGGAGGTTCTGAGCCACCAAATATGGGTGCTAGGACGAACTCGGGTCTGCTACAGAAGCAGCTCTTGCTCTTGGTCACTGAGCTGACTTTCAAATCCCCACATCACCAACACCTTTGGTCATGGAGGACTGGGTGATTCAGCCCTCAGTTAAGAGCAGAGACCCAAATAAAGGAAAATTCTCTCAGGCAGAAGAGCTAGCAAGGTATTGAGAAGACCCTGGGGCCGTATGGGTTAACACGCCGAACACGTTTCATGAGGTAAATTGAGCTTTGATGCGTAGATCACATGTATACATCATAAGAAAGAGTGGAAGCAAACCTCACTCTTCAATAAAGACATAAATATCTAAATATCAGCAAGCCAAATCCACCAGTAAAGCCCATTAGCCAAATGTTATCCTAGGGATGCATGGTTAATTTAATTAAATTTAATTTCTAACAATGAACCCTTCAACATTAATGAAACACAGCTGAATAAATCATCTGACTATCTCACAAGATTCAGAAACTTATTTACTTATCCCCCACCTGCGTGGTGTGCTTGTGGAAGTCAGAGGACAGTCTCAGGAATTGGTTTTCTTCTGTCACCTTGTGGGACCTGGAGGTAAAAGGTCATCAGGCCTGCATGCAGGCTCCTGTACCCACAGAGCCACTTTGCTGGCCCCAGAAGCATTTAAAAAATATAATTTATTTAAACATTTACTTGCGTGTGTATGTATGTGAGTGTATGTGTGTGTATGTATGTGAGTGTATGTGTATGTATGTGTATGTGTGT
>NC_022012.1:92453151-92456085 GCF_000317375.1 Microtus ochrogaster
GTATGTATGTGTATGTGTGTGTATGTATGAGAGTGTATGTGTATGTATGTGTGTATGTATGTGAGTGTATGTGTTTGTATGTGAGTGTATGAGTGGAGGCTAAAGGAGAACACTGGGTCTTTTCCCTTCACCCTCCACCTTGTCCTCATAAACAGTGTCCCTTACTGAACCTCGGCTACCCACTTATTTGAGTAGGCTGGTAGCCAGCAAGCCCTAGCCATCCTCCTGTCTTGCTCCCCACACCCCCATCACTCCAGCTGTGGCATAACAGGGACATGCAGTCATGGCTGGGGACCAAGCTCGGGCCTTCAAGCTTACGCAGCCAGCACTTGGGCCATGGAGCCGTCCCCAGAGCCTTTAACTCCTGTAGAAGAACCTGGCGAACTGGGAGCTGAGCAAAGGCTCTGTACTGGGATGGAGGATGCCTCCCAGAGGGGCTCTCTCACCGCACAGCAAGGCAAAGATGCCCATCATCATTGATTCTGCTCGACTTGTTTTGGAGGTCCTTATCAAGGATGCAGGGCTCAGAAAGGTACAGAGATGAGATAGGATTAAGCAAAACTACTATCAGCCACAAGTGATATAATTTATATAAAATTAATCAGACCCTAAAAGTCAGAATATATGCTCTATGCTCATTTCTTTTTCCTCCTAGCAAAAGATCACAGACCAAGCATTGTAACAACTTTTATTACCTCACTGGGTCAGGAGTCCAGTCGAGGCTCACAAGGCCACATGCTGGGTGGACCTGCGGTATCAACCAAGGTCACCTCTCAAGTTTAGGTAGTAAATTAATTTTCTTATAGTTATGGAAGGAAAGAGCAGGTTGTGAGTGTGTGTGTGTGTGTGCGTGTGTGTGCGTGTGTGAGTGCGTGTGTGCGTGTGTGTGTGAGTGTGTGTGAGAGTATGTGTGAGTGTGTGTGCGTGTGTGTGCATGTGTGTGAGTGTGTGTGTGAGTGTGTGTGAGTGTGTGTGAGTGTGTGTGAGTATGTGTGAGTGAGTGTGTGAGTGTGTGTGAGTGTGTGTGAGTGTGTGTGTGAATGTGTGTGAGTGTGTGTGCGTGTGTGTGAGTGTGTGTGTGAGTGTGTGTGTGTGAAGTCAGAGGACACAGAGGACAGCATAGTTCCTCACTATCCTTTCTCTTTTTGTTTGAGGTCAAGTGGTCTGGTTACTTTTCTGTGGCTGTGATGGCTCCCAATGTAGAAAGGAAAAGTCTTATCTGGCTTGTACTTCCAGGTCACAGTTCATCACGGAGGGAAGTCAGGCAGGAAGTCAAGTAGGAGCTGGAAGCAGAAACCATGGAGGAAAGCTGCTGGCTGGCTCCCTCACAGACCCGTGCTTGGCTGGCACCTGCCCAGGGAATGGTGCTGCCCGCAGTGGACAGGACATATCAACTGATCGGCAATCTCCCACAGACACGGGTCTGACTTAGGCAGTTCCTCAGGTGACTCTCCTGTTGGGTGAATGCTGTAGGCGTGACAAGTTGACAAAGCCAGCAGGACACAGGGTTTCTCACAGGAGAGCGGCCCAGAGATTCTTGTCTCTCCCATCTCACCACTCCTGAGATTCTGAGCTCAGTCACCACACCCGGCCTTATACATGTGTTCTGGGAACTGGGTCAGGTCCTCTTGAGCATGAGGCAGGCACTTCGCCATCGGAGCCATTCCCAGTCCCAGTTTCTCCCTCTCTGATTCTGAACTCAGGGAAGGACCCCAGCCCACCTTTTAAATGGTTCCCTTCATAAGGATTATCCTTTCTATTAAAGTCAATTGATTAGGAACGATATGCACATGTGATTTATCTGCACAATGCCCCAGGTTTGTATCTTTAAACACTTGGCCTCCAGCTGGCATTGATGATTTGGAAGACTGTAGAACTTTGGAGAAGAGGGACCTAGGTGGAGGAAGGGGGTCTTTGGGAGGGCGCCCGGAGGGTTGTAGGATGGCCTCGTCTTCGTTCATAGTCTAGGCTCCTTTCTCTGTTAGGATGTGAGCAGGCTATGCCCGCAGCATCCACCGACACAAGCCCTGCCACGCCTTCCATACCATGAAACTATTAACTAAAATAAAATTTCCCTCTTGTCATGTGATGAGAAAAATGACTAACAATGAAAATCCACACCAAGAATAAGGGCATTGCTGTTGCTCTGAGAAACTTGGCTCTATGGTTCTTAGACTCATGCATCAGCTTTGTGGGAGAGCTGTGGAAGAGGATGGGCTGTTTGGCTAGACACAGGAGGCTGCTGGAGCTGGCGAAAGAGGTGCAGGCTACGCCTCAAGCCGGCATGGGGACTTGGTCATAGTGCCCACACAGGGTTACAAGCACATAAAGTGTAAGCGTTTTGGGGTCAACGAGACTTGTGATAACATTCTTTTTTATGTATTTATTTTGTTTTATCTAAATGACATTTTTCATTTATTTTACATACTAACTGCAGTTTCCCCTCCTTTCTTTCCTCCTGGTCACCTCCACCGCTTCCCATCTCCCCTTTCACTCCTCTTCTGCCTCCAATCAGATGGAGCAGGCCTCCCATAGGCTTGAACAAATCATGGCGCATCGAATTGAGGCAGGACTGGGCTCCTCTCCTCCAGGCAAGGCTGGGCTAGGTAATCCAGCATGGGGAACAGGTTCCCAGAAAACAGCTAAGTGCCAAGTCCTGACCTCACTGCTAGGAGCCTTATGAAGAGACAAAGCCACACAACTGTCACATACATGCAGAGGGCCTAGGGTAGTACCATGAGGCTCCCTAACTGTTGGTCCAGAGTCCATGAGCTCCCAGGAGCTCCTGTCAGCTGTCTCTGTGGGTTCTCCCATCATGATCCCCCGGCTTGTACAATCCCTCCTCCCTTTCTTCAGCAGAAATTTGCCATGTGTCCAAGCAATGCATTGCGTAGTTGATTTCTGAATGGAGCTCCTGAGTTGTCTGTGTACAAA
>NC_022012.1:92456598-92456988 GCF_000317375.1 Microtus ochrogaster
CACACCACAACACTGGAGACACCAGGATTTGAGATGTCCAATAAGAAACACTGTGACCACCTAGAGGAGCTATATAAAGAAAGGCCATACGTGCTTCCGGCAACCTGTTTGGTGGCATGTCCTACACATGCCTGTTGGAGCCCAGATGTGGCCACCTTGGTATTAGACATGGAGCTTTAAGGTTTGCTGTCTGCCCTTCTGGGTTTCTGTCTTGCTCTGGTGTGACTTTTCCTTGGTGTCCTTCCACTTACCCCCACTGCAATAGGAAGGTTTGTCCTGTGCCAGCGTGTGTGAGAAGCACACAGCGTGTCTCTTGACTTTTTTTACCAGCATATGTGCTGGAAGGACACAGTGTGATGGAGGAAGGTCATTGGTTAATTAAATAAAGAA
>NC_022012.1:92459310-92472232 GCF_000317375.1 Microtus ochrogaster
TTTTTTTTTCTAGGAGACAGAAAATCTATGTTGTTTGGAGGAGAATGCTCAGATGGTTAACGACACAAAAACAGCGATAACCTAGGGCACAAGTCGGCATTGGGAAGGCCATTTTAACTCCATTTTTTGTTGCTGGGACTGAAGACCTTGATGCAGACAGCAGATGGAAGAAAGGGCTCATTTTAGCTCCCAATTCAGGTGACGGCTCATTAATGCAGGACCTTGAAGCAACTGATCCCATCCACAGTCAAGAGCAGAGAGAGAGAGAGAGAAGGTGTGTGTCTGCCTGCTTGTGATCAGATGCATGTATACAGAATGCAGCACCCAAACTCAGGGCCTGGTCTATCAATTAGCAATCCAGATGACCCCCCTTCCCGCCAACAGACATGACTACAGACCGACCTGACCCAGCCAAACTCTCGTCACTGAACTCTGGGAAATCAGGGAGGGGCAAGGACTGGGAGAGACCAAGGAGCCAGCTGGCATTTTCGTAACATTCTGCCTCTTGACAAATATGACAATTGCATGTATTCCCCATGACAGAATGGTGTTTTACATGGCTCTTCCATATGATGATGCATGTATTCCCCATGACAGAATGGTGTTTTACATGGCTCTTCCATATTTCAAGCCACCAAGCAGTAAATTAAAAAAAAAAAACCTCAAGTGAATGAGTGATCAAACTCTCCAGAGTTCTCAGAGTCTAAGGGAACTAACTTCTCTTACACATTTCTGGGCGAAAGCCACAGGACAGATCTCTCTCCTGTCTCTGTGACCTCGTCCTCCAGACAAGGTCGCACCAAAGCACAGCCATGCACTTTCCCTGGGCGAGAGGAACAGGACAGGTCTCCCCTCCCTCTGTGTCTTTCCCCTCCTGTATCTTGTCCATCACCCAGTTGTCCCATTATCTGCCCCCTCCTCCATCTTGCACTGAGTGTCTGGTGACCCTGCAGGACACTTGGGTGGCCTCTTTGCATCACTCCCAGCAGATCATGGTGTGCTAGTTGGGCAATTTTTAGAAAACATGATGGAAGAGGTGACATCCGGTCAGAGGGCTGGTGCTGATGCTCACAGTCTGTCTCCAGGCTGAGCTGTCATCTTGTAAGTGGCTGGACTCCGACTGAGTCACAGCGCTGAGGTGAGGCTCAGCCTCTGGATTCCTGGGCATCGTCTCAGCAGGAGATGACAGCAGCCACCTGGCCTCTCCGGGCAGAGTACGTGCGGCCAACAAGGTAGGTCTGAGAGACAAAACAAATGAACCGGAGCCGGGTGCCATCTGTCTGCCTTTCCCTAGCACCATAAAGAGCCCGTGAGCATCTCCAGTTCTGACTCCGAGTCAGTTCTGACTGCCGCGCATTGCACATGCTGGCTACGAAGGGACCAGTCCTCTGCAAATGTCCTACCCCCTTTGCGTCAATTCTAACAGGACGCCAACAGGCTCTCCGTGAGAAGAGAGCTTGGCCGAAAGCAGGGCAAGCACTCCTCTCTGTCAACAGAGCCTGGAGGACTCTGCTCATCCAAGGGAAGGGGCAAAAATCAATATGGCTGTTTAGAATCGCAATGCTAGCCACTGAGTGTTCCAAGGAGGACTGCCGAGGCCCCAACTGAGCAGGAGGGGGATTCTAAGCTTTGGCATTTTACTTCCTGATAGCCTTCTTGCAGAACGTCTCCGCTCCTTGCTCTCACCCTTCAATAACTGCTATAGCTGCTCTTTCTCAAGAGCTGCAAATCCACCCGGATCTGTGCACACATTCGGTAGCAGTACTAACTCTTCCTAAGGATGTTGCTATCAACACTGCAGCTGCTTGGTAACCTCTCCCTCGCTGTCTCTCCCTCTCTCTCTCCCTCTCTAGTATTTTGGTAGAGATTTCTAGAAATGGCTTGCTTGGTCAAAGAATGACAGGACAGTTGGGACAAAGACGCGAGAGGCAGAGCCCTGTTTTTGCCATCCCACTGTGGCGGCAGGACACACGGAGGCTGATGGAGGGGTGGAGTGGGGTCAATCTGGGAAGCCTCAGTTTCATTTTTTGGGGCAGATGTGCCTGTGATGTCTCAGCTTCACCTCCAAATGACCTCTACTGTCACTCCAGAACTGGGTGTGGTGGTGTGTGCTTTTGATTCCAGGACTGAGTGTGGTGCTGTGTGCTTTTGACCCCAGCAGCCCTCACCAACAGAACTGGTATTAAAAAGATCCAGATCCAGAAGAGATGCCCATCATCCCTTCCTCCAGATGAGGTCACACCAAAGCACAGCCATTTCCAGGCAACAGGAATCCCCAATCCCCTGAAGTAAACCACCGACATCCAGAGGGTTATCTGTTACACCCTTACCGATTCTTTCTTATGTATCCATCTTTAACACCCCAGTTCAGAGTCATGAAATAAGGTAAGTTAGATCCACACAGCTAGTGAGATACTGATGACCAATCTATGCCTCGCCATTACTGGATCAAATTTCTGAGTTGCTTGCGGCCCTGACAAGGGAAGGAAGCTCACTCATCCCACAGGCTGGCCCATTTGGCAAACTAGCCTCCAGCTCGCTGGCCCAGTGTGTGGCCATTGCACGTGATTCTCTGTAGTTTGTGGCCAGGCAGGAACTAAGTGTTCAGCTGCAGTGGATTTCCAAGTGGTGGAGGGCCCGATGAAGCTGGCACACCGCAGCTGGCCCTGTTCCACCTCCAGGAAAAGGACGACTCTATTTTGTGATTGAGTCAGAGTCTAGGAAAGAGTCGCTGGAGCCGGCGGGCTGTGTATGTTTCTCCTTCAAACAGCCTTTGGAGATTAGATTTCCCATCTGTACCACAGTGTTGGTTGCCAGGGTTACGATGCTATCCTCGAACAGAAAAATCAAACAGCCTCCTGAAACCTGCAGGTAGAGGTCACACGTGGCACAACACACATCCTTTCTAGTGTACACAAAGGGGAAGATGTGGTCGGAGGGCAATGAGTCTTCCTCTGGCTCCAGGCTGGTGAGGAGGAGGTGGCAGACTCCAGTAAGATCTTGATAACAATCCCCACAGGGCCATGGAAGTAATTTGGGGGCACTAGACAGCACATTGTCTTCTGGGGGTGACTCCCCTGAGACACCCCACACTCACTCCAAGCCCCTGACTTCACCTCTAGAGTCTGTTTGGTGGGAAAGCAGAAAACTCACAGAAATAATTACTATAAAAGCAATGACTGCCAAACGAAATGTGTTGGGGCTGGAGAGATGGCTCAGCGGTTAAGGGCACTGGCTGCTCTTCCAGAGGACCCGGGTTCAGTTCCTAGCACCTACATGGCAGTTCACAACTGTCTATAACTCCTGTTCCAGGAGATCTGACACCCTCACATAGACATACATGTAGGCAAAACACCAATGCATTTAAAAAACAAATCTTGGGTTAAAAAAAGGAAATAAAACTTTAAAAAAAAATGTGTTTTCCAGACCCTACCAGGGACTTGGGCAACAGTTTGCTCTTCTGCATTTCTGGGCCACAGGCAGATTTAGGGGTGGCGGAGCTGGGGAGTGGGTATTCTCCAGCCAGATGATTTAATTCTTCAGGCATTCCTGTCAGGAAGGAGGGAAGCGACCAGCATCTCCAACCCTTAGGAAAACAGGAAGAGACTCTCCACCGGCCTGTGCAGTTGCTCTTGGTTCTTGCAGGTGGTGCTGGAGTTGCCTTTTGTAACGACATGGCTGCCACTGCAGATCCTGCTACCATTAGGACTTATGGGCACTGGCTCTCATTACATACTTGGCAGTGAAGGTGTTAGGAAAGTAATATATGCAGGCGGTAAAAATATAACTGAACAAAACCCAGAAAACGAGGCTCCCTCCTTCCAACCCTAGACGCCCAGACCCACTCTGCAGAAGAAGCCAATCTAAAGTGTCACTTTAGACACTTCGTGCTTCTGTGGATACATAAATACATCTTAACAGATGCAGGATATATATATGTATATATATGTCATTACGCAACGTATTTTTATTACTTAAGACTATGTCTCTTGAACATATTTTCTGATTAGCACCTTTAAATGCTCTATATATGGAGAAACACATTTGTAGCGTGGCTTGTTGGGGATCTGGGCTGAAGTTAAAGCTATGCGAAAAGATTTGGCTTGAAGAATTCAATAACGGGGACTAGAGAGGTAGCTCAGTGCTGCGCTTGCAGAGGATCCAAGTTCAGCTTCTATCGTCCATGTTAATGGTTCACAAACGCCTGTAACGGGGGTTCCAGCAACCCCTCTGGCCTCTGTAGGCACAGCATGCACATGCATGCATGAACATGCGCGCACACACACACATACACATGCACACACGTACACACACACACACGCACACACATACCACCTTCAAGAATACAATCCCATTCTGCTCAGTAGTGACACTTTTGTAATAACCTCAATGTTCAGTAAGATAAAAATCAAGGAATCCCTTGATGGTTCATAGTTGAAAGGGACATTAAGGAGGAAGTAAGTCACATCTCATGTTCTGCCTCTTCCTGTCACTCTCCACTTCCTGGATGCCATGGGGTGAGCAACCCTACTACACAACAGTCTCTGCTTATTCACCGGCTGGAAAGGAGGGAGCCGGCCATTCCGAAAATGACGTGTCCGAAGCAAATAATTCCTTCTTTTCTCTTTTCTGTTCTTCTTCTTCCCCCCCTCCCATCCCCAAGATAGGGTTTCTCTGTGTAGTCCTGGCTGACCTGGAACTCACTCTATAGACCAGACTGGTCTAGAACTCAGAGATCCACCTCCCTCTGCCTCCTGACTGTGCCACCACACCCAGGTCAAACAGGTCCTTCTTTTGAGTTATTTTCCCCAAGCATCTTTGGCACTGCAACAAAAATGACTTAAGATGAGAAGTTTCATGAGGGGGCACTGGAAACAACGCCGGGAGGTGCAGCACAGCACATAGCATCTTTTAGAAAGGGTCACGCGGGAGCCACCCGTGTGCTCCGCTCTCAGAGTGCCTCTTGTTTCACCCTGTTTCTAGAGTGGATGGAGTCTATAAGCTGAAGAACTGAGAAAATAAAACTCAATTGGCATGAACATAAACTCTTCCTAGACCCCAGGGACTGGCGCAGACCTTGGTTTTTGTGAGGAGATCATTTTCCCTTCCTTCTCAGAGAAAACTTTGTTACAGAATGGAATCAAGGCGGAAATCCCCCCAAGTTCCTTTCTGAGGAAAAGGGAGTCAAAAGGGTCCAACCTGCCACAATGGGAACACAAATTGGATTCAGCTTCTGCTATCGAGTTGCCTCCCCCCTCCTCACAGACACAGCGTCTCCTCTACAAAGTATTTATAGCAATAGGAACCCAGTGGTGTGTGATCCAAGCTCCCTTATGAAGCAAACATCAAAGCTGAGCCCTGGCTTGCAGGTTTGACACTGCCTGCCTTTGGAGAATGAGGACGTTGAGCCCAACTTCGTCTCTGAGTGGTGTGTCTTCAGTGCAGAAGAGAGGGGCAGCATTCATCTCCAGCGCCAATGTATTTACCAGATCCTGGAGAAACCCTCCGAAAACCACGGTGCTAACCAAAGACAGGAGCCAAGGTCATTTGGTCTGTGGCTAGAGTCTGTGGGCCCTAGCTGTACAGAAACCACACACCAGGAACAGAGAGAGAATTTTAGATTTTTGCGAGGCAAAGACTGCATCCTGAGAACTTCTAGTTTTAGTAAAATGTCTAAATAGTTCAGACTGACCTCTCACCAAGAAACCAGAGAACAGAACAAAGCATCATTAGAGAACCTGGGGACATTGGAGATCTAATAAGAAGGTGTTCTAGTTTTGTTTCTGATGCTGCAACCAACACCCCGACAAAAGAAGCAGACAGGGAAGGGTTCATGTGGCTTAGGACTCCAGGTTAGAGTCGGTTCGTTCAGGTAAACTCAAGAGCTTGAGTGAGCTGGTCACATGACCTCCATAGTGAAAAGCAGAGGACTAATGCATGGATAGTGTTTGCTTGCTCTCAGCCAGCTTTCCCCTCTCATACACTGTTGGGGTACTCTTGTCTAGGGAATGGTGCCACCCACAATGGGCTGGGTCTTCCTCTATCAATTGCCATGCAAGACAATCCCCGGCCAGGTCCAGCTAAATGTTTGAAACATTTTTCCTGTAAAAGAAGAAATGAATGACTATCTCAAGCCAGAGCTAAGCCTCCGAGTCTTCAGATGTTTTAAAGAGATTTTAATAAGAGCTCAAACTTAATTATTCCCCAAAGACACACTGTCTCTGAAAACTTGAGTTCCTGTCATGGTTGAAAACCTTCCCAAATAAAAACTTCTTGCTATAGACTGGTGCTCTCAGCTGCAGCCACACCACCTGTGCCCGCACAGCTAAGATGCCACAGAAGCAAGTGGCATTAGCGGGATGCAGAATGCCTGGCCCTAACCGACAGATGCTATTTCTGAAAGCTGTAGACCGGTGAGTCACGGGGTGGGAGAGGAATTACATTATATTTCAGCACAGCATTTTTTCATAACTAAGTGTTTTAGAAGTTCCTATTTTTTATTGATTTCCCAGGTTCTTAGATTTTTCTTAAAAATATCCTGGTTGGGGCTGGAGACCTGACTGAGGAGTTTAGAGTACTGGCTGCTCCTGCAGCTGACCTGGGTTCAGTTTCCAGCATCCACATATAGCTCACAACAGCCTGTAACTCCAGCTCCAGAGAACCTGACACCCTCTTCTGGCCTCCTCTGGTATGGCATGCACACGGTGCACATAACACACACAGGACAATACTCATACACATGAAATAAAAACAAATCTTAAAAATAAGCTCATTGAAGCTTTGTGAGATGGATCAGTGGGTCAAAGTGTTACTGGCGAGGCGATACCCTGTGTTTGATCCTTGGAATCTATGTGGCAGAGGGAGAGAACCGACTCCTAAAAATTGTTCCCTGGCCTGCACAACCCCTCATACACATATGCACATAAATAAACAAATAACAAATAAACACATATATAAGTAAATAGATAAATGAGGCTTAATATTAATTACAAATGGTTTGGTCTATTAGCTCAGCTTATTAACTAGCTCTTACAATTAAATTAACCCACTTCTATTAGTCTGTATTTTACAATGAAGCCCATGGCTTGTTACTTCACATCTGGCTTCTCTGGTGCTGCTGGCATCTCCCCGACTCCACCTTCTTTTTTCCTGTCTCTCTGCTTGAATTTCCCATCTGGTTCTATTTTGCCAGGCTATTGGCCAAATTGGCTTCTTTATTAGCCAATGGTAATAAAACATATTCACAGCATATAGAGACATCCCACATTATAAATGTAATAATAAATTTAAAAACAACCTACTTTGAAGGAAAGCTACACATAAGCATGTATGTATATACGTGGAGAATTTTACTTCTTCCAGAATGATCCTAATGCAAATTTTGATGAGGGGTTGGTTAACAGATTTTCCTGTGAACTGCGGCACACTGAATAACAATGGACCACTTCATGGCAGTGGTGCTGACTTTCCCTCATTGAAATGGGTTTCTGTTCAGAGAACGGATTTCCCCTCTCTCTCAGAACCAGCTGGACCAGCTCCGGATTTACCAGATGCCCCATAGCCATCACAGCACCTTTATGACACAGCTCCCAGCCGAGGAGGAGCTGGTTTAATATGGTTGTGATGTTAGGGAGGAGATGAAAACCATAGAGGAAGCATGGGTATTGCCCCTGGAGAGTGTTGCACCATCAGGTGGTCATCACCAGTTGGCACACAGGGCACCAAGGGAGAGCGCGGGAGTCTCTTCTGTTTATGGTTACTCTTAACAGAAGAAACCCACTGGCAAAGCTTCCTCCCTAGTCCCCAGCCTTGACTTTACGTAACTGCCTTGTTGTTAGGGACAGAGCATGTGATGATGGCCCCATTATACGGAAGACAGAGGCTGGCCAGGCACACCGGGCAAAGGGATGAGTACTGCCTGGGGCGGAGGATCCTCAGAATGAGGGGAAATTGGGTTTTTGTTCCTGCTGAGGCTGGCTTCCGAGTTTCCTTGAGATTTCCTATTAGCATCTCCTGTAATTTTCCCATCTCCTGTGTTGTCTGTTTCTCAAATTAAATTCCTTTTAACTCCTTGGAGTGATTCCCATCAGACTCTGATTGATGAAGTTTGGGATCAGGAGTGACTGGTCACAGAGAAGGTCATTTAAAGGTGGGATTCTAGGGTAGGGTTGTCACCAGTTAGAGCACAGTTTCAGAGGTGTCACAGTTAAGAGGTGAAACGTGGAAGGTTACCCTGTTGGTACAACTGCAGACTAGCTTCCAGAATACCTGGAGCCCAGGCAGGCCTGGCTTCCCTGGTAAGGCCATGCCACAGTTCAAGCTGATGGTGCCCACACAGATGTGTAGCCTCCCGGAGGCATCCTTGAAGAGACCACCCCTCCTTCCCCTTCCTTCTTCCTGATGCTTGGAATATGGATTTAAACACTGGAACTCCTGCACACTCTCGGGTTACTGCTTAGGACCACAGAGGAGGACTCCTTAAGGAACCTTGTCTCTGGTAAAGAGCGTCCTTACAGCCCAAAGACCGATGAACCACCAGTGGAAGCCAGGCGGTCTTATGGTAGACAATCTGGATCCAACTGTCCAGCCAGAAAGCACATGAAGGCCTGGGGTGGAGAGTACAATTCACAAGTTTATAATTGTTATACCTCCCCATCAATCCTTTTATCATTTCATAGCCTTTGTCTCTAGGACAAATTTTGGATTATAGTCCTTCCTTCCTTCCTTCCTTCCTTCCTTCCTTCCTTCCTTCCTTCCTTCCTTCCTTCCTTCCTTCCTTCTTTCCTTCCTTCCTTCCTTCCTTCCCCAGGCTGGCCTTGAACTCGCCTACCGAGCTCTCGCATCAGCCTCTTGCATTGGCCTCCTGTGTGCTGGTAGCCTGGCTCAGGGGTGACGTCACAAATATTTGAGAAATCAGAACTTTAAGGAGACTTGATGCAAAGCTAGAGTGGAAAGTCCATGTGTTCTCATGCAGAAAGCGACAGAGCCATGCAGCTCCCACCAGGGTCGAGGGCCATGTTTATCAGCTTGTCACCAGCTCGGATCATCTGAGAAGAGGGAACCTCAGCTGATTGTCTGTTATTAAAAAGTGAATCCAAGAGGCCACACGCCATTCTGACCTTGAGGACTCGGGCAGTGGATCCTTTCTTCTTGAGTCTCTCACATGGCCAGAGCTGTTCCCCTTCCTCCCAGTTAGGGCCTTCATCAGCACCTAAAACATACCAGCCAAGATGCTAAGCCAGCAGGAGCCCAGTTTCTCTTGTCAGCTCCTTCAAAAGACCTGCCTTTGCTGAGGACTTCCCAGCCCCAGCACAAGCTGTGAACCACCTGTACTCATCCTGAAGCCTACCCGACCACAGCAACACGATCTGTGCTGGAAACCAGCTCTGTCATAACTTCAGCTGAGCTTGCTGAGTCGGGGATCTGCTCCCTGCCCACTTCCTTTCAGCTTTAGTTTGATTAAGTCAAATAAATCCCTTGCATAGATTTCAAGGTCTTGGAGATGGGGTCTTTCTGCCTGCTTCCCGAGTCATGTGCTCATAACCACTGGAGTTCTGATGAGACAGTGTGATGGTTGACTTCACTGTCAGCTTGATGGGGTTTAGAATCACCATGGAAACATCTCTGGGCATGTCTGGGAGGGGGTTCTAGGTTAGGCTGGAAGACCCACCCTGAATATGGGCTGGAGTCCTGGACTGAGTAAAATGAGAAGATAAGTTGAGCACTAGTGTTCATCGCTCTCTGTTCTCTCGGACCGGACCGCAGACTCAGCGTGACCGGTTGGCGCTCCACCATGCTTCTCCCGCCGTCGTGGACTGCGCCCTGCGGCAGTGAGTCAGAAGTAATCCTTCCTTCTTCAAGTCATGTTCATCAGGAGTTTAGCACAGCGATGAGGGCAGTGGCTGACACACAGGGATGAAGCCTGGGATCCGCACTCCTGTGCTACAGTCTCTGGCGCTCAGTCCCGTAACACTGGGCTGGGCCGTTCTGGCCTTGCTAGGAAAATGCCCCGGGCACATGGGGTGAAGCCTCAAGGGCTAGCTCCTATTTGCTCTGCATCTGAATTGTCCACGAATCCTTCTCTTCCGCTTCAGCCCACAGACTCCACCCCCCTCTGTCCTCAGCCCACCCCAGTGTTCTGGGGTCCCGTGGTCCCCGATTATTCTTCTCCTGTCGTCACTCTCAAAAGCTGAGCTTTCCCAGGTGACCATCTACCCTCTGCCTTCAAAGCTTGTGGACATGGCAATCTGCTGTCTGTCTAAGCTCCCATTCCCTTTGCTCTTAAGAATTAAAGGACTTTTTTTTTTTTTTTTTTATCATTTAAAGCTCATTTTAACTAGGTTCCTGGGGTATCCTTAGACTCAACCCTGCTGTGCCATTCTGGCTCAGTCTTTTCAGGTTTTTTCTATTTATTATTTTGAAAGTCTAAGGTGGGCTACAGAAAAGATATGATGTTTAAAATTCTGTCCTCAAGCCCAGCCTTGGAGAGAACAGGAGGAGAATCTGGAATGAGGAGATGCGCACTACTTCCCCTGCAGCCCTGCCCAGCCTGGCATCTCTCCCTGGAGCTGAGGACACAGCCCAGGCTGGTAGTGGCCCACTTCCCGGTGCTGGGAACCTGGCTAAATCTGGACACTCCCCACCCTGGGCCCACAAGATGGGAATTTCTGCCATTGTGAACTTTCTTGTTTCAGTCAGGCTGTGAAAAGGTCTTTGCTACTTTGTGTAGCGGGAATTGTGGACGCCATTTTTCCACTACCTACGGACTCAATGTTTTCTTAGGAGAGAGATCACCTGCCATTTGTGTGTGTGTGTGTCTGTCTCTGTGTTTGTGTCTGTGTGTGTCTGTGTGAGCATGTGTGTGTTTGTGTGTGTCTGTCTGTGTGTGTGTTTGTGTATGTGTGTGTGCCTATGTGTGTGTCTGCATGTGTATTTGTGCATGCATGTGTGTCTCTGTGTGTGTTGTATGTGTGTGTATGTGTCTGTGTGTGTTTGCGTCTGTGTGTGTCTCTGTGTGTTTGTGTATGCGCGTGTGTCCGTGTGTGTCTCTGTGTGTGTGGGAGAGAGAGGGACAAAGAGACAGAGAGGGAGAAAGAGAGAGTATGTGTGTAAGAGAGGAGAGTGTGTGCATGTATATGTGAGAGCGTGTGTGCATGTGTGTGCATGTGTGTGAGTGTGTGTGTATGTGAGTGTGTGTGAGTGAGTGTGAGTGTGTGTGCATGTGTGTGAGTGTGAGTGAGTGTGTGTGCGTGTGTGTCTGAGTGTGTGTGTGCGTGTGTGTGTGAGTGAATGTGTGAGTGAGTGTGTGAGTGTGTGCGTGCGTGTGAGTGCATGTGCGTGAGTGTGTGTGCGTGTGTGTGTGTGAGTGAGTGTGTACGTGTGTGAGTGTGTGTGCGTATGCGTGAGTGTGCGTGTGTGTGTGCGTGAGTGTGCGTGTGTGTGTGTGAGTGTGTGTGTGAGTGTGTGTGTGAGAGTGTGTTGTGTGTGTGTGTGAGAGAGAGAGAGAGACAGAGACAGAGACAGAGAACAGTGGGGAGTGCTTTGACTTTGACTCTGCCTGGGTCCATAGTCCAGACTACAATTTTTCTTAAACATGATCCTATTTCCAATTCAGTTAATTCTACGTTCTCCTTCCTTTCCTGTCTTTTGTCTCTCCCTTCTTCCTCTCTCTCCTCTTCTTTTGTTGGGAGCACTGAGACCCCGGACCCTGAATTTCTTGTAAACAACTTGTTTTCCCCTGATCTGAGTGCCTACAGCTGCTCTGAGCACGAGACCTTCAGGAGTTCCTGATGGCAGGAGAGTGGTTTCTGGTGGGTTTGGCTGGGGTGTGGCTATCTCTATATAATCTGCCCCTGAACACAATAAAGGGGGCATTCTTGGGGAATTCAAGGATGACTCCTGTCGCAGTCTCTCTGTCTGTGTGTGTCTGTGTATTTTAACCTTCAGCCCCTTGCCCGAAGCTCGGGAACTGGGTGCCAGCGCACAGAGCTCAGATAGGGGGGCACGGTGTGCAGCATTATTTATTTTATTTTTTCAATGCTATGAGCTAAACTCAGTCTCAAGCAGTCCAACCAGCCCCTCCTTTGTTTTTGCATAGTGTGAGTTCAAGCATGATCACTAGGGGGCGCAGGAATTGTATCACCAAGGGTCCCTCCAGGGGCCGCCACTGGGGTATTCACGACTTTTAATGGACAAAGTGGACGTTTTTCTTATAAGTTTTAGAAAACCTTACAAACCAGCAGACACTAAAATTTCTATATGATGAACAAATTCAGTCCAATAAAAAAAGGAGAGGGCACTTATGAAACGCCCAGATAGCTAGCTGGTCTGCTTCAACAGGCAACCAATACATCTATCAATTCAACAAGTATTAAGTACCTACTGTATGCTTCCTAAATGCTCTGATTGTCTGAATTCAGTCAGGTATCTCACATGTGGCACCAGGATGGTTTAGAATCGCCGGCCAAAGAGAGCAGGACCCATTCTCGTTAGGTAAGAAACCAACAGATTTCCTTAAAAGAGCCCCGTGAAGAAGGTTGAGGACTTTAGAGGCATCTAGTACAAGCAGCTATAGAGGAAATTCCATATTTTTCTACTCAGATTCCATTGGATAAAAATTTCAGGCTAGCTCCTGTTTACTGTAAGACATTCATTTTTAATTGTTCCTATGCATTGAGATTGGCACCATCCTGCCTCCAGTGCGAGAAGGTTCACTCACCACATAGCAACTCTGGAACAAACTGGCCACTCCTCCCTCAAAGTACCCATACCGTGTGATATGCTAGATAAAGAATCGTAATGCCAAGTTCCAGCGTCTCCCACAAACCACGCTGAGGGACCAGAAGTGGGGAATTCGGACCCTGGAGGACTTGCTGTTTACCGGACCGAGGAAATTTGAACACAAGGCACAGAAGGTCAAGAA
>NC_022012.1:92472992-92474805 GCF_000317375.1 Microtus ochrogaster
TGGAAGGACAGACGGACAGAGGGATGAATAGATAGAATGGTGGATGGATGGATGGATGGGTTGGTGGAAGGACAGGTGGATGGAGGGATAGAGAGAACAATGGACAGAAAGATGGATGGGTGGAAGGATGGGTGGAAGGGGAGGTGAACAGAGGGGTAGAGAGAATGATGAGTGGACAGATTGATGGATGGGTGGAAGGATGGGTGGACGGAGGGATAGACAGAACGATGGACGGATGGATGGGTGGGGACCGATGTCACAGATGTAGGAGGAATTGGCACAAAGGTCACATTTGGAGTCCATGTGCAGGCTTGAAGACAGAGCAGCAGGTGCCCCAGTGGACACTGCTCCTTGTCGCTATGGAACCCATTCTGGCTTTGACCACCTGGTTGTTTTATATATAATGTAGATGGGAAAAATGTTGAGCTTAGTTTCTATTTCAGAGAAATCTTTCAAGCATGGACACTACTTAAAACCACACTGAGACATCTCTGAACCACTTCAGAAGGTTCACGATCACAACATCAAACACCGTCAACTATTGATGATTCCAGAACTTCTGGGAGAGCTTTCGCTCCACACAACGAAGCTTGGCACAGCTCACATTTTCCTCTGACCCCATGACAAATCTCATTTCTCATGTCCGTAAGTTCTCAGTTTGATGTCTCAGGGCGCGAGAGCACCCACAGAGCCAGGATTGATTTTTGATCGTCTCATCTCTAGAAAGAAGCTGACCTCTAGAGAAACACGGACTGGATGGGCCTGGATTTAGCACCGTTGAATGATCAGAGACAAACAGCAGGACCTACATCCTGCAGGAGAAAGGGGCTCAGCTACAAATTAGAGCTTGATTCTCGGAGCCCCAAAAAGTCCCCTGTAAAACTCCAGGAGAGGCATAAGAACATCAAGTAGATGGTTTGCCTAAAGCAATCATTGCTCGGTTTTGAAGAAAAGATTTATCTTTTGATTAACAAGGGTAAATTTTAAACATTTTCACTTCCAAGTCAAAATTAAATTACATTGTTTTGATTTGTATTTCCACATATTAGAATTTTTCTCAAGGATTGGTATATAATTATTGGGAAGCAATTTTTGGTGAAGGTTTAGAACGTATTTTGAGTATGGCTCTCCACATATGTGTGTTTCTATGCGCACAAGGCCTTCAGGACCTCAGAAGATCTCTCCTTGCTCCTGTATGCTAATTCCTTCTCTGCTCATGCCTGCCGTGTGTGTGTGTGTGTGTGTGTGTGTGTGTGTGTGTGTAAGCCAGACAACCTCAGTTCCAGTCTTGTCTCTCACCAGGTGTTTGGGGCAAGATCTCTCTGTTGTTTGCTTCAGTTTATTCCAGGACAGCCGACCTACTAACTTCGGGGCTGTCCTGTCTCCATCTCACCAAAGGAGCAATGCTATTTCAGATGCATGCTTCCGTGCCCCACATGCGTCTGTGCCCCACATGCTCCCGTGTCATGCATGCCCCTATGTCTGGCTTCATGTAGGCTATAGAGCTCCAAACTCACACCCTCATGGTTGTGCAGCGAGCTCTTTATCCACTGAGACAACAACCAAATATCATGGCCACTGGATTTTCACAAAAGTGCAATAATTTGGCATATCTTGACTTCATGTCTGGTTTCTTTGGCTCAGTATCCTGGTTTCATCTGTCCTCATCACTCAACGCTATCTTATTGTGTGGCTATTCCAAATCTAAACCACCTTTCTCTTGTTTGTTGGGAGATGTCTGTTGCGGGAGGTCCTTCCGCTCCTCCAGCCTATAGCCGCTGAGATACCCGCCCATTGGGGCGTGGTCTCTCTC
>NC_022012.1:92476105-92478365 GCF_000317375.1 Microtus ochrogaster
ACTGTCCCCTACCAAATGAGCCAGTGTCCACTTCTTCAACCTGGAGTCTGGATACAGACAATTGTCACAGTCAGCGTCAGGGGCCAAGGGAACACAAGCCTAGAGTCACCTGGGAAGAAGGAAACTCAGCCGAAGAGTTGCCCAGATTGTATTGGCTTTGAGCACACTGGTGGGGCATCTTACCAACTGTGGATTGATACAGGGGGGCACAGCCCGCTGTAGTGGGGGCGCAGAGGAAACTACCCGCACCAACCAATGTGACCTATAAAGATGGACTAGGAGTGAAAAAAAAAGGCAGGTGGCCTCAATGGAGTGGCTTGAGGGACCAAGCCAGACGGCATCTTGAATTGTTTCCAGCACGGGCTTTCTGGAGTGAGTGTGCTGGTCTTCCTTTTTCATCTGGCACTGCGAGTGAAAGTGTCACGTGAGTCAGTGTCCCCCGTCAGCCTCCCCCACTCTCCTCTGTCTCACCCTCCTCCGTCCCTAGTCTCCTCGTTGTCATTTAAAAACCTTGATTTTTAAGCCGTGTGAGGAGAAACCGGACTTGGGAAGGCGGCTCTAGCTGCAGATGAGGGGTTCTAAATCCTGCGTTGGACAGAAGGCGCCGTCAAAATGATGTAGAACGCTGTTGTCCTTGCCTCATTGCCTCTCAGCTCACGCTGGAAACTGCAGCCCTAGAAAAGGGAGCCTGGAGAGCAGACAGGATACCCTCAGAACAGCGGCATCAGCATAAATGAGCCCCTGGGAGAAAATGAGGTGGAGTTACTTGTCCAAACCCAAGAAAGCCAGAGCAGACAGGAGCTGAACCCAGATGTGACTGGATCCACATTGCTCTGACCCCTGCTTCCGGGAGTCCCCCATCTAAGGAAGAGGGCACAGAGTAGGTTCATATTCATAATTACATTATTTCTTACTGATCGGCACCCTTTTCACTGCCAGCGTGGCAGTCCACGCTATCTTTGGTCTGTCTTATTTTTGGGAGTGATTTCTAGAAACTTCACATACTGTAATTATCTCCGGTGTATCAGATAATCCAGAATCTTAGAAACATCGCGTTTTCCTTTTGTTCTTGGTGAGTGTGTTCAGAGGTGTGAAGGCTGGAGGTGGTGTCTTCAAGGATCACTTCCTGGCTTATATATCGAGGCAGGGTCTCTCACTTGACGGAGGTCTCTGTGCAAGCTAGTTTGGCCAATCAGCTTGCTGGGGGAACCCCATCCTTCCCTCCCGAGCACTGAGATAAATGGGCCACTAACCTGCCCGGCATTTTTTATATGGGAGCTGGACTTAAGAACGATTAATAAAAACGCGGAGACAGATACTGGGATTCAACCTGAAGACCAGAAAAGCAAAGCAGCCAGCTCCTGTGTCTTACCTTGACCTCAGTACGAAAATGGTAAATCTGCCTTCAGGAATCTCAGAATGAGATTGAGACTGAGAGCTGTCTCTTCTTGTTTTATAATCCTCTCTAGTGCTGGGATTAAGGGTGTGCACCATTAGCGCCTGGTTTCTATGGCAAGCTAGTGTGGCTACTGGGATCAAAGGTGTCTTTCATTGCTGCCTGGTCTATAAGGCTGACCAGTGTGGCTGTTTTACTTCTCTGATCCTCAGGCAAGCTTTATTTATTAACATACAAATGAAACGGCACTACACTGGATATCTGAACACAGATTCCATGCTTGCACAGCAAACCCTTCTCCAGCCGAGCCATCTCCTTAGTCCATGTAAAGAATTTTGGGAGCTCAACTCAGTGCTGTGCTATGGATCTCTGCATCTGCTTCCCTCAGTTGCCAGGTAAAGGTTCTATGATGACAATGAAGGTCATCATCAGTCAGGGTGGGGAGAAGCCCAGGCTTCTATGCAAGCAGGACGGAAGTCTCCAGAATGACACATCTGTTCTCATGGAGACACTGCCTCAGTGATGAAACAAGGAGACCACAGGAGCTCTGCTTTCACACATCCTGCATCTGCATGAGCTGCATGAGCTGCATGAGCTGCATGAGCTGCATGGAGACCAGCAGGACAGGCATCCACATGGGGCTTAACCCAGAGACTGGAAGACAAGAGGGATGGAGAGTCAGCATGGTGCCTGCTTCCTTGGTCCTTTGCGTTGTGACTGTGTTTTGTTGTGTTATGTTGATTGCATTGCATGTGTATGGCTGTTTGCCTGCATGTATGTCTATACATCATGTATGCACAGTGTCTATGGAGGCCAGAAGGGATGGTAGATACCACGGAACTGGAGTTACAGGCAGCTGTGAGC
>NC_022012.1:92479077-92486505 GCF_000317375.1 Microtus ochrogaster
ATGTTTGTCCATCAGGAATCTATAATACGTGGAGGAGTTATGACAATGTGGAGCAGACTCTAAATTCTGTCACATGGATCTAATTTGCACACTTTCTCTCCCTGTCAATATGCCTCCCTTTGCAAGATTGGTACGGAAGTTCAGTGGGAAGAGAAATCTAACATTTGGCTCTCACCTTGCACAGTCTCTCCCAGCCTCCCAGAACTTCATCCTTGATTCTCTTTCCTCTGGGTAAATTAAGTGAGGGTCCAGCTATATGATTGTTCCACAGCTGGCGCATCTAGAGAGGGACAGTCACCACAGAAGAGCGTGTTGGCTTCCAGCCGTTCTGAGCCCAAACACTGACCATTATCTTCCACTAGTTACAGAGGGTTCTTGGGTGGACAGAGAGGAGCAGCCATGAAGACAGCGATCTCTCACCAAGGCAAGAGCCTGCATTTCCCCAACTGCGCAACTAATTTTATGTAAATTAAAATTTGGCAACCACTATGAAACAGGAAAGAGTATGGTAGAGCTGAGCCCAGGAGAACATGGAAGGATGAGGGAGCATGTTGGTAGGTGTGGACCAGGCTTGTATGGTAGGCTGGGAGGCTCTTAAGAATAGGTGGAACTGGATTGGAAGGATGGCTCGGCTGGCAGGAGTACTTGCTGCTTTTGCAAGTTTGGTTCCTGGCACCAAGATTGGGTGGCTCATAACCACCTGGTACTCCAGCTCCAGGGATTCTAACGCCCTCTCCTGGCCTCTTTAAGTATATGTGCGCACACATATACATAATACACATTTAATTAAAAATTATTTGAGAAAAGAGAATAGTGGTTTATGGTGGCCATGCCTGGGGGCAGCTGTGGCTGTTGATAGTGCTCACCCTGATGCTGGCACGGGTCCTAGCGCCCACAGCCCAGGCAGAGCAGACACTGCGCTCGCAGAGTGCCATCCCCTAATGGCAGTGGAGGGGGAATAAACTCATCTGCTTGATGGCAAAGGGAGTGGTGTTTGATGTCACTTTGGGAAAGCACCTTGACAGATGAGAAGCCCCACACAACGACTTTGCTCAAAGGACTCCACTAGAGATGTGGCCAAGATGTCCCTGGATTCTGTAGATCTTACCCATGATTTTATGGAGCTCATGGCTAAGGAGCCAGAGGCCTTGTGTGATGTCTCCAGCAAGGTGTAGAAAGCCAAGTACCCTATTGTTGGCTACATGGCCCACAGAACCCATAGTGAGGATGGCAGCCCCACCCTGGGCTTTGTGCCTGAAGACCAGCTCTGTTTGCCTGCCCTGCAAGGGTTGCTCCTTGGTGAGATGGGGACAGGTGTGAGACATCCCATGGAAAAAGCCGCTGAAGCCTCAAAGTCCCCTGCCCTGAATAAAGCAGATGTCTAACTTAACCTGAAAGAAAACAGCAGTAGAGAAGCTAACAGGGCACTGTTGGCGGCCCCTCCACCACTATCCCCTTCCTTATCCTCAGTGACAGGTTGTTCACACGTGGCCAGCTGCCGTCAAGTCCGTTTTTCTCCCCCTACCCCCACCTCAGAGCTGCAGAGCTGACTTGGTCTGCAGATCTCTGGTGTGAGCCGGTGACATATTTGCATTAACATTTGTCGTTTGTCTTCAGGGACAGTCTGGGCAGCCTCAACGAAGGAGACAGTGCACACTTGCGGCTGCCCGATTATCTCCCGCACCTGGTGTAGCCTGCACCTGCCTGAGCAGCAGGCGGCCTCCTCCATCTGTTAGCCTCTCTATCTTTCCGTGACAGTGTGACTCAGCTGAGGGCGGAACACAGAGGTCAGGCCTCTCACCAACCTCAGGCCACTCCGTCCTCAGTGCTTCACCAGGAGCCTGGCTTGGGGTGAGCTCCTTTTTGCCCTTGGTAAGTCTCGTTGAGTCCATCCACCTGGAGGCCCTGAGACAACATCTCTAGGGACAAAGAAACGGGCAGACAACAGAGGCAGCCATGAGCGCCTTAGAATTGTGCCCGACTCGGGACTGTATGAGCTTGAGCGTAACCTCTGGAACCAGAGTCAGTGAAATCCAGACTTGAGTGCTATAGGCTTAGTTAGCTTTAATAGTCAACACAGCCTGGAGCCCTCTGAAGGGAGTCCCAACTGAGGGACTTTACAGGTCTGCTGTGGAATATTATTTTAAGATGTGTTATGTTTGTTTATGCTTTGGAACATTTGCTTTAATGATGCAAAGGTGTGTTGTATTCTTTTATGTTGCATTTGTTTAATTCTATGAAGCTGTGATTCTTTGTCTACAACACTTTATGGTCTAATAAAGAGCAAGGCAGGAGAAGGGATAGGCGGGGCTGATAGGCAGAGAGAATAAACAGGAGGAGAAATGGGGGAGGGGAGAACCAGCAAGAGAGAAGGAGAGGAGGACACGAGGGGCCAGTCATAGAGTAAGAGTGAAAGGAAGATTTACAGAAGAAAAGGAAAAAGCCCAGAGGCAAAAGAGGCAAAAGGGATAATTTAAGTTAAGAAAAGCTGGCTAGAAACAAGCTAAGCTAAGGCCGGGCATTTGTAAGAAAGAATATGACTCTGTGTGGTTTATTTGGGAGCTGGGTGGCAGGTCCCCACACAAAGCCAAAAGAATGAAAAGGGCAAAACAAACAAACGACAACATTTTGGTATTCCAATGTGGGGCTAGAGTGAAAAATAACCAACAAACCAGGTGGAATTTGTGGGTGGGTGAGCACATCTGTGGGGGAGAGCCCTGATTGATAATTGATGCAGGAAAGTCCAGCCCAC
Source organism: Microtus ochrogaster (assembly GCF_000317375.1). NCBI lineage: Eukaryota > Metazoa > Chordata > Mammalia > Rodentia > Cricetidae > Microtus > Microtus ochrogaster. Next base: position 92,481,830 of record NC_022012.1, read on the forward strand.
CACGGGCGGCACCATCCCTAGTCAAGTGATCCCGGGTGGTATAAGGAATCTAGCTAAGTAGAAGCCTGTGAGCGAGTCTGCAAACAGCAATCTTCCATGGCTTCTGCTCTGAGTTCCTGCTTGAATCCCCACCCTGGGTCCCCTGTGACGGACTGGGACCGGGAAGTACAAGCAGAAATGCATGCTCCCCCCCCCCCCGTGTCATTGTGGTTATGCTCTTTGTCCCAGCAGCAGAATGACACTAGAAGGGAAACCGAGCTCAGCCATCAGCCCAAGGCTTTCATTTTTACTGTGTCTCCTTCTCAGCGGAAGAGGTGACAGACAGTTAACATGTTGAGGCTGTCCCTCCAAGCTCTTTCTGTGCTGGTTGACATCCAGCGAGGGTGTCACTTCTGAACCAGGAGATAAAACACACAAGGTTAGCTCGTTAGGGAACAGGGGTGTGCTGTTTGCATGTCATCACTTCCAAGATCTTTCTCTCAAAGGGATGCTTGTCAGATTCATACCAATAGAAGCAGCATATATACATACATACATATATATATACATATATATATATATACACATAAACAATGGCTATATAGTGAATAAATGCCCAAGGCAGAACTGAACAGTTCTTTATGACCCAGACTTGGCTCTGATACCCCCTTACACATTCTCCAATCCATATCTTGCCTCAACTTCTTCTTTATTGAGTATTTTGGTGGAACGGGTAAAGATGGGACGTGCCCTGGGGTGCAGAGCTCATAGTGACTATCGGTGCGTAAGACAGGGAGTGCCAATAACATGGTACAAGACAACATTACCAATGACGTCACACCTGTGCTGGCTGATTCTTGTTCATCTTTTCTAGTCTTGGGTGTGCCATTTTACAAACTCCCAAAGCCAGTTTTCTAACAGCTCTGAAGTGTACTCTCTGTAAACGTTCCTTTCAGACAACAGCGGTGGGATGTCTATTTCATCATCAATCACTTCCTTCCTCAGGCCCTGCGTTACTCTCATGACCACACAGCCAATCTGCTCCGGCATTTCTTTCTAATGTGCTGACTTCCTAGCAGGACAGATTGAAATGCCCTTGAGACTTAAGGATCTTCTTTAAAATGCTATTATCTTCAAAGTAATAATTGGCTTAACCTATATAAAATACGTATGCACTTTCTTGTCAACCGCAAGATTTTACCATTGTCCTTTTTAAAATTCTTTGTCGGCACTATAATGAATTAAACAGAGTAATTTTGCTTTGCCATCAATATGCTTTTCTTCCTGCTCTCTCCTTGGCTTTCCTGCAGGCTGATAAAAGCTACAGGCTAAAGACTGTTCCTTCTGAGAAATGACAGCCCAGAAGGACAGTTCTGAGTGATGGCAGTGAGGACCGCACCTGTTCCTCTAATCACTGCTCCTGTAATGAGCATGCTCCTGGCTGCCGGCTTTTCAGAGCTGCTAACCCACCCCTGGGAGTGGAGGCCTGTCAGGAGGAGTGAAGAAGCAGCAGGCAAGATCTTAGCTCCCTTGTCACCCAGAAGCGGAAAAACTTTCTTAAGAGTAGACAGCCATGCTGGGTCTGGAAACTTCAGAACTGGTTATGCAGACACAATGTGACAGACAGAGAGAAACATTGTTTCTGATGGTGCCAAGTGTTTGTTGATTCATTCTTTAAGGCACTATCATGATTTGTCATTTGCTGCCCTGGAAGTGTTCTACCACTGAACCAGGCCTCCAGCCCTTGGTTTTTCAGAAACATGATCTCACTGCATAGTCAGGCTGGTTTGGAATGTCTTGTGTCACACAGGTTTGTCCGACACTCCCCATTATCTTTCCTATGTCTCCCTGGGGCTGGGCTTATAGACAGGTGTCACCAAGCCCAGCTAAATGCTCTGTTTTTGAAGGGCATGCAGGAAAGCCCTTTGTGTTAGCTTTCTGTTGCTGTGATAAAAATACCACAACCAACAGCAACTTAAGGAAGAAAGAGTTTATTTTGGCTTTTGGTGAAGCTCCAGAGGGATATAGTCCAACGTGATGCCAGGAGGCATAGCAACAGGCAATGGGAACAGAAAACTGGCCAGTCACACACATCTCCACACACAAAGCAAAGAGCAGCAATAGGAAGTGTGGAGATGCTATAAACCCTTAAATCCCACCCCCTGTGACACATTTCCTCCTGCCTGCAGGGCTCCATCTCCCAAAGGTTCCATAACCCTCACAAATAGTGCCAATAACCAGGGACCAAGTGTTCAAATACTTGAAGCTATGAGGGACATTTCTCTTTCAAACCAGTAGTTCTTTCCCTATATCTTGACAGCATCTTTAATGCACTGTTGTGCAAACTGGGTAGAACTCAATGGGGCCTTCACTGAGCCCACAGGATTCATAAGAGACGTTGCATGGAAAACCCTAACACAGGCAATGATGTTTGGATGTGAAATGTCTCCCATAGACTTATGGTTCTCAGTGAATGGTACAATGAGGATGGTTGTGGAACCTTCAGGAGGCGGAACCTTATTGTAAGAAGTACATCTCTGGGCCTGGGTTGGGGTTTTATAGCCTTCCCACATTTCCTGTTTAGTGCTTCCTGGGTGTAGACACAATGTGACCAGCCACTCCACACTCCTGCATGTCAAGTGCTTTCTGTTGTGCTCTTCCTGGAATGTTCTGAGATCCTTAGAGCTGGAAAAGGCCCTATTCCAAGCTGTCTGAAAGAATGACCCACAGGTATTGCTGGTGTCTGTAGAAAGAACAGTGGGCTGTGTTCCTGCCGCCAGCTCCCGGCTGCCTGGCTAGCTTATGCCCCGAAATAACAACACACAAACTGTATTCATTTAAACACTGCCTGACCCATTATATCTAGCCTCTTCTTGGCTAACTCTCATATCTTGCTTAACCCATTTCTAATAATCTGTGTAGCACCACGAGGTGGTGGCTTACCAGGAAAGATTCAGCATGTCTGACCTGGCGGCTGGCTCCATGGCGTCTCTCTCAGAGAGGAGAGGCATGGTGACTGCCTGACTTCCCTTCTTCCCTGTTCTGTTTACTCCACCCACCTATGTTCTGACCTATCAGGCCAAGCAGTTTCTTTATTAATTAACCAATGAAAGCAACAGATAGACAAATGACTTTCCCACATCAGGTGTCTCTGCTGGTCATTCAGTTCCGCTCAGTCCCCACTACACCCCCCCAGCTCAGCTTCCAACATCATTGCATGAGGCACTGGGACTCACATGACCATGTTATTGATGCCTTTGTCTCTAGCCTTTTAAATCTTGAGTCCACCTAGGTGATCGAGTGTCCTCTTGAGTCTGACCTTTCTAGGCCTATTATGTTCTGCAGATGTTTTCATCCCTAAGCTATTAACCCCCCAGGTCTGGCCACACAGACCCAGGTTCTCACTGTAAACCACTGGTAATTTTGCATGCTTGTTCACTTCGATGTGTTTATCATCTTGGCCAAAATAGTCTCCCAGAAAAATTATTTGCTGATAAATTCTGTTTTTAATATTCAAAGAAGTCCCATGCATGTGTCTCTTCTATGACCTGAAACTCCCTTTTTCAGGGCTGGAGAGAGGGCTCAATGGTAAAAGGTATTTGCTGCTCTTGCAGAGGACTCAGGTTTGGTTCCCAGAACCCATACACATCCAACCCCAGGGAACTGGACACCTTCTTTAGGCCTCCATGGCTACCTGCCCATATGCTTACAGATATGCATAAATAAGTAATAAAATGAATCTTTAAAAATAAAATAAAACATTTTTCTTCAAGATTAAATATAAAACTTTAATTAAAATATAGAAGGCAATAAAATAAAACTCTAATCCTTTTATATAGTCAATGAAATGAAATTGAAAGAAAGGCACAGTGGATTCTTTTTAATGGATCTATCCAATCTTTAAAAATGATTTCATTATCTTTCCTCAAATAAGTGGGCTTGGATAATGCTGCTGCTTCTTTATGGAAGCTAACATTTTCCAGTAAAGTTATTATTCACTCAGTCAATAGTAAAATAATTTAATCAGCCAAAGAAAATGCTGCCTCTGCAGTTAATGTCTGGTCTGCTAATGAACACACACCCCTCTGCAGACCACAGCCACCGCTTGTTTCTGCCCCATTTAGTTTCATGTGTTTATGTGGGAGCTGAGAAATATTTCTAATTCTGTCAGCAATGGGGGTCCAGCTGTGCAGCCCTCCAGTCCCCAGCATCAGCTGCAGTGTTCCCAGCTCAGATCTCCAGTCTCCACCCACTGACACAGAGCTGTTCTATACAGAAGCTGTGCAAACATGATAGAGTTCTTGTGACTGTGATGTGAGTGTGAGTGTGTGCACACATACACTCATACACATACTCAGCATACACACACAGTACATACTCACACATATGCATATATATACATACTGACACATACACATATACACTTACACACATTCTCAGCACACACATATACACACATACACACACTCACACATACGAATATACACACATGCTTATACATATACATATACATTACACATACATACTGATACATACACATATACACATACACACACATACTCAGCACACACATATACACACATACTCATACACATGCATATGCATACATACACATATACACACATACTACTCAGTGTTCACATATACACACATACTCATACACATGCATATACATACATACACATATACACACATAC
>NC_022012.1:92486655-92494635 GCF_000317375.1 Microtus ochrogaster
TCATGGTGGGACATGGCAGCACACAGGCAGACATGGTGCTGGAGAAGGAACTGAGAGAGAGGTCTGCATCTTGATCTGCAGGGAACAGAAGAAGATACTGTTTACTGGGTATAGCTTGAGCATATAAGACCTCAAAGCCCACCCTCACAATGACACACTTCCTCCAAAGAGGCCGCGCCTACTTCAACAAGGCCACACCTCCTAATAGTACCACTCCCTATGACCAAGCTTTCAAACACGTGAGTCTATGGGGGCCATGCCTATGCAAACCATCCTACATACTCAAACACACACATATTCAGCACACACATACACAGTCACATATACATATGCATTCACATACAGTCCTTCACACATATACACACAAATATATTAAAGCACATACATACACACATGCATATACACACATGCACATATACACATACATTCCCACTTGCATACACACACGGCGGCCTCTCTTTAACCTCCACAGCTGCACTTTTTGCTTCTTGCATGCTGTGAATAATGTGTCTAATGTTCTCATCCTCGCGCTGCTTGCTTGGCCTTCTTAAAAGACAAGTAAGCTAAAGAAAACTTTTTAGATGTATTTATTTTATTTTATGTGTGAGAGTGTTTTCTTGCATGTATATCTGTTTGCAGCATACATGCCGGTGCCCTCGGAGGCCAGAAGAAGGCATCAGATCCCCTAGAACTGGAGCTACAGATGGTTGTGAGCCGCCGTGTGAGTGCTGGGACCTGAACCCAGCTCCTCTGCAACAGCAGCCAATGCTCTTAACTGTAGCTGCTTTTTTTTTTTTTTTTTTTAAAAAAAAAACTCTTTTACTTTTTGGTTGTTGGGGGGCCTGCCACTCAGCTCCCAAATAATCACACAGAGACTTATTCCTGCTAATTAATTCCCCGGCCTTAGCTTGGCTTGTTTCTAGCCAGCTTTTCTTAAATTATCCCATCTACCTTTTGCTGCTGGGCCTTACCTTTCTCTTTTCTATATCCCTTTCTTTCCTTCTTATGCCATTTCTGGCTGTGTGGCCGGTGGCCCTGCGGCCATGTGGCTGTGTGGCTGGTGGCCCTGTGGCCATGTGTCTGGGTGGCTGGGTGGCCCTGTGGCCATGTGGCTGTGTGGCCGGTGGCCCTGTGGCCCTGTGGCCGGGTGGCTGGGTGGCCAGCCCCTGGCATCCTCTTCCCCTTCTTTTTCTCTTTATATTTATCCTCTCTGCCTGGCTGTCCCACCTGTTCTTCTCCTGCCTCACTATTGGCTGTTCAGCTCTTTATTAGACCAATCAGGTGTTTTAGACAGGCAAAGTGGCAGAGCTTCTCAGGGTTAAACAAATGCAGCATGAAAGAATGCAGCACATCTTTAACTAACATTCCAGTGGTTAACTCAGTCAACCACTGATCAGTGTCTCCAGCCCTACAAATACCTTTCCCCCAAGATCTGCATTTGGCTGTGAAACGCTAACTGGAGAACCATTACCTCAAAGATTAGCAGACCCATTTTTGGAAAGAGTTCTTGTTGTAGACACCAAAACAAAGCTTCATCAGACTTTATGAAAGAAAAGAAACCAGGGAAGCTCCGTCATATTAAAAAAATGTATGTTTTGGCGGTTTCTACCCAATAGTCACTAAGCCAATATTTGTCATTAGGAGTTGAAGGAAAAGTTTCTGAGCTAAAACGAATACCATTATGTACATATCAGCACCAGAATGTGGGTAAATTCAAAGAATGAAAGTCAGGATCCAGTGGTGGCCCAGCAGGTCAACTTGGCACAGCTGGGAAGAGGGAGCCTTGATTGACGAATCGCCTCCAGCACACTGGCCTTGGGCGTGTCTGCAGGACATTTTCTTGACTGATAGTTGATGGAGGAAGGCCCAGCGACTGTGGGTAGTGTCACCCCTAGGTAGGTGGGTCTGGGCTGTGTAAGAAAGGTCCTGAGCACAAACAGGAAGAAGCTGGTACGCACTGTTCCTCCGCGGTAAGGTCCTGAGCACAAGCAGGAAGAAGCTGGTACGCACTGTTCCTCCGCAGTCTTTCCTGATGTGACTTCCCTCAGGGATGGGCTGTGACGTGGAAGTGTAAGCCAAATAAACCCTTTCCTTCCACACTTTTGGTCACAACAGAAGGCAAACTAGAACAACCATTGGTACCAAGAAACTGGAGCATCTGTGACAGACATGACCGTGTTGTTTTACAAAGGCTTGTGGAAGCATTTGGAACTTTAGACTGGGAAAGTGTCTCAGTTACTTTTCTATTGCTGTGAAGAGACCAGGACCAAGGTCTCTTGTAAAAGGAAGCATTTAATTGTGAGCTTGCTTAGAGTTTCAGAGGGTGATTCCGTGACCATCATGGTGGGGAGCATGGCAGAAGGCAGGCATGGTGCTGGAGCAGTAGCTTAGAGCTCACATCTGGTCCATAAGTTGGAGGGAGGGAGATGGGAAGAGAGAGGAAGAGAGAACAAAGGAGAAGAGAGGAGAGACTGGGCCTGGAAACCTCAAAGCCCACCTCCAGTGACACACCTTCTCCAACAAGGCCACACCTCCTAATCTTTCCCCAAACAGTTCCGCCAATTAGGGAGCAGACATGCAGACACACGAGCCTGTGGAGTCCATTCTTATTCAAACCACCACAGAGAGCCGTTGGTGCTTAGAGGTTGATGGGATGTTCAGTGGGCGCTTGGAAGGTAACACAGAGAAATGCAAAGGGTCTGGCTTGTGAAGTTTCAGAGGGATGTCAAGACTCTACCAGGGGTATTTATTCAATATTTTTTTGATGAGGAATCTATGGGATGCTTTACTGGGACACTAATTCTGCTCAGCTGGGGCTGGGAAATCACCTGTGATTAAGAGGAGACCAGCCTCATTGAGACGAAATCTTCTGGGAGAACTTTCTCAGGGTCAGCATGCAGGAGTTATGGTCTGGGGCGGGAGAGAGTGCATGGCTGCATTTCATGTTGGCAGTAGAACTTGGTCGTGTGAGAGCCTCCCAGGTGACTTTGGTGGTGTGAAACCTGTAGAGTTGAAGGCATCGTGGAGAAGAGCTGAGACTTGGCACAACATGGCAGGGTCAGAGAAGAGAGAGCAGGAGAGCCATTGGTGAAGGGGCAGCCTCAGTTGTCAGAGTCTCTGAAGAGAGAGCAGGAGAGCCATTGGTGAAGGGGCAGCCTCAGTTGCAGTGGAGGCCCTAGGATCCTGGAGATCCAGGACCACAGGACATCACCAAGAGCAGTGGAGTGGAGCTGTGTGCTTGTCAGCCAAGCTGTGGGTGTTGTGGGTGACAGAGGACAAGAGGTGGGGATAGCTAGCCAGATAGTAGATGATAGATTGATAGATGACAGACAGATAGATGATAGATAAGTAGATAGATGACAATAGATAGATGGTAGATAGAAGATAGATAGAGAGAGATGTAGATAGATGGTATATAGAGAGATAGATGGGAGATAGTTGAATGAAAGATAGATGATAGATAGATAGATAGATAGATAGATAGATAGATAGATAGATAGATAGATAGATAGTAGACAGACAGTAGATATATGAACTGCTTGGCTCTCCTTCCCAAGCTCGTATGTAACAGTATATTTCCTATCTGACAAAGGAAGACCCATCTCATCCCCACTCAGAAAACTAGCATTATATCCAATCACATTTGACACATGGGGCTAGCGTGTGTTGCTTTAAATGAAGCAGATGGAAAGCTATGGGGCACTGGCTGATACAGAAACCTAAAACAAAGAACCAGCAGCATCCATAGAAATTCTCTTTATCCCAATCTACTTATCAGTTTGTATTGACTAAGATTTCATATAAATGTATACTTTAAAAGAAGATTTTCAAGTGATGTGTGTGTGTGTGTGTGTGTGTGTGTGTGTGTGTGTGTGTGTTGGTGCTTGCAGGCCATGGGGTTGCCATGGAGATTAGAGGATGATTTGTGGGCCTCTGCTCTCTCCACCATGTGGAACCCCAGGAATCAAACTTAGGCTTGACAACAAGAAGCACCACTGGCCCGTCTTGCTGGCCCTGAACGTGGCCTTTTTAGCCACGTTCCTCACTCGGCACGACACCTTTGAAGTTCAGCTACGGCACTGTGCCCTCAGAAGGTTTCTTTCTTTCTTCTTAAAACCAATATTTATTTTATGTTTCTGTGTGTCTGGGCTCTGCATGTGTGTCTGGTGCCCGCAGAGGTCAGAAGAGGGCTCTAGAGTTGCAGTTGGTTATAAGCAGCTGTGTGGGTGCTGGGAACTGAACCCTCGGTCCTTCAAAAGAGCAGCCTGTGCTCTTAACCACTGAGCCACCTCTCCAGCCCCTTGATTTTCCTGATAGTTAGTGTCTGATATTTAGTCATACGTGTGCCCTCCGGTTTACCAGTTCGTTTGCAAACATTGTTACCAGTACAAATCCATTCTGAAATTTAAAAAAAAAAATGAGCAAGGATGATTCGTTTCTGTCACAGGCCTGCGGATGAGCTGTCCCCAGTGGTCTAGCTATGTCCTCTACAGTTCTGATCTTGGAGTCACTACTGGCAGAGTGACATATGTTTATTGCTGGTATATATGATATGTTTTCTCAGGTTGACGAGCAAGCTTACAATAAAAATGATGTTGCTGAATCTTCCAAGAACCCTCATTATTTTTCTCTACCTTCCAGGGAAGTTTAGGTATTGGCAGACATGATAATCTGATTTTAAAGTCATCTCCGACTATGCACTTGACTCAGGGGTAAAAATCAAGACAGGGAATCTGGGCAAGTGTGGGAGAAACCTGCTCCTGAATGTGGAGCTAGGCTTTGTGTATATCTGTTATCTTCTAACGCTTCGCCATTTGAGACCATAGCCCAAGGTTGGGATAATGAGGTTGGAAGACCAGCCTATCACCATGTGGGTAGCTCACTCACACATCCCCCAGTTGTCATACCACAGCTGTATCTAGCTCAAGGTTGGGATAATGAGGTTGGAATGCCCAGCCTATCACCATGTGGGTGGCTCAACCACACATCCTCCAGTTGTTAGATGGTGACTGTGTCTAGCTTCAGTTGACAATGATAAGTAAACGAATAACATCAACCATGTTGCTCCCAGCCTAATGGTTTGTCTAATTAATTTATTTCCAGGCACACCAAATATAATTTAATGTCCTAAGACAGTTGTGGTGGGGACAGTAGTTTCTAATAGTCTCAGAGTCCATCAGCATCAGCCTGTAGGCAAATCTGTGGGTTGTTTTCTTGAATAACAATTGGTGTAGGAGGGCAGAGCTCCCTGTGGGAGGTGCCATCCTGGGTAGATCATCCTGGGCCATTCTCCCATTTTATAGACGATGCATTGAGAACTCCTTACCAGGAGCACAGTGAGGGGTGATTTCTAGGCACCCTTTTGCATGTAGAGTGCGTATCAGTGTGTGTGTGTGTGCACGCACACACATTTTCTTGGATGGCTGCCCCATTTTATTTTCGCTCATGACCCTTTCAAGAAGACGACAAGGATGAAGCCGAGGTCCTAAGTTCCATACCCTTAACAGATGTGGAAGCATCCGCTTGTAGCTGTCTCTGCAGTGAGAGGACTCTAGCCAGATCCACAGTTTGGATGTCCTCAAAGTGGGCACAAAACCGCAGTCTACAGCAGCCTTGGTTCCCGGCCAAGGAGGCAGCTGAGCTTCTGAAGGCAGGAGCCAGGGCTTGTGTCTGCTTGGGAGAAGTGTTGGCTCCATCAGCACAGGCATCACAGTGGGTGGAGCAATTGCCAATTAGACCTTCTCATTTGCAGCTCTCTCCCTAACAGCTGTTTAGAGCCAGCTCTCAGCCGCGTCGGCTGCCGACTCCGGGAAACGTGCTTGTTTCTTACACAGACCTGGAGGCAGCAGGGAGTCCAGCATGGTCTCCAGACAGTAGGGAACACACTGGGCAGCTCTTCCACACTGTCCCTTGTTGGTTTGTTCCGTGGCCATGATCACTTGTCAGTTTACTGTAGCAGATGCTGGGTCCTTCCCCGTGTTGTTCAGGTGATCTTAGCCAAGCCTCTTGAGTTTAAATTTTCTCTGATTAAGCAGAACAAGGCTCTGGGTTTCCCCAGGGTTACTGTGTAGATGATGGGAGTTGATATTTATACCTCAGTGAGGGAGCCTACAGCAGACGAGGCCAGGAAGTATGTAGCTGTCATCATCTCGAAAGATAGACAGGGGAAACCAGGGCACTGTGGGAGTAACTACGGAGATCTAGAATGTTTTGGGGAGCCAGGGAAGCCTTCTGATTTAGGGAGTGTATGTGTGTTGTTAGCATACATTTATTCTAGATAATATTGCATGCCACTATGACTTTTGTACATATATAATGCATTTTAATCATATTCACCCCATTGACCTCTTTTATCTCCCTCCGACACCTGTTGACCCCTTCTTCCCTGCTAGAGGTGTTGCGGTAAGCAGAGATTTCATAACCAGTTAGGAAACACAGAGCAGGCGTCCTGAGATGGCTGTAAAGGTTCAGACGTGGATGGCCCCTGACACCACCTTTTTCTTCTGCTAAAGGCAGTTAACAACACCTTGTGGTTGCTGTGGGGCTCTTCCAGTGCTTGTGTCGTGTTTATAAACACACTCCACTCTGCAAACTTGGAGGAAGTGAGCTGGTAGAAGGCTACTGCTTTCAGCGCAGGGCTTGGCAGTGACGTAATCCACATTTGGGGCCAGATGGTGCTGGGAATGGTTTAGCCCGTGGAGCTGCTTAGCCACATCCCTGGTTTGATCAAAAATGTTTCCAGACCTGGAGGGAGGGCTCAGTGTGTAGTGTCCTTCCAAATGACACTCGTTCAATTCCCAGCACCCAGGGATAGGCAGCTCACAACCTGCAACTCCAGTGCCAGGAGACCCACCTCCTCACACAGTTAAAGTTAAGAATAAAATCTTCAGGAAAGTTTCTACATGTGCCTACCCTTCTGCCTGCTGTAGGGAAGTCATTCTAATGATCTTATCCCAGAAGCTCATAGCATCTATGCTGAATAAACCAGTTTCTTCTTCCAAGTTCAATGTCAGGAGAGAATAAAAGAAGCAAGTAATAATAAAATCAAAGTCAACCTGTGCCTTGCCAGGGTCTAGGGGGGTCATAGGGATGATGTACAACTCTACCTCATGATAATAAACTGAACAGAAGCCAATTGCCCAGCATCCCCCATGCTGAATGGTTCTAGGTAGAATTGGCTAAAACAGCAGAAATCTGCCCAAGAACTGGAGTTGGCTACTACACCAAGGGTCTCTGGGGTCTAAAGGAGGGATGAGTCCAGACAGGGGTGCACAGTCCAGCATCTGAGATCTATGGAGGATGGACCCTGGCAGAGGGACACTGTCCACTCCAGCATCTGAGGTCTGATGGAGGATGAACCGTGGCTGAGGGAACTCTGACCTTTTACAGCCCCAGCCTGTTGATTGGATCTTGCAGTGAGGTGGGGGCGGGGCCACCTTCCACAGACCCCAGCTTCCTCTTCAGGATAGTCCTTTCATACCTGAGCATGCTCATCTTATCAGACTCCCCCAGCAAGCTCAGGCAGCCTCAGCAGCACTTTCGGAGGCCTGCAGGACTTGTGACTCTCTCTTCTATGGCCTTGCCGCTCAGCTCAGCTTCCCCTGTGACTGAGCGATATGAAATTTCTCTATCTCACATCCCTTACTCCATATCGCTTGCTGTGGTTGAGTGACTGAGATTTGATGGCCGTCCTCTCTGCCTCGGCCTCCTCTGGGATGAGCATTTCGGGGGTCACTACCGTCTAAGACATCGTGAGTCACGTCCGTCCCAAGGGAGGGTATCTGGGATGTGACTCAGAGCAGAGGCTGAGCAGATGGGACAAACAGTCAACCTCCTTCCTAATTCAATAGGCGGTAATAGATTTACCCAACCCTGAGAGAGGGCATGTCTGTTCTAGAAGTCAATTTGTCTGGCTTACAACAGAGGATGTAGACTAAGTAGAAAATGAACTCTTTTTTTTCCTTTTCTATCTTTTTTTTT
>NC_022012.1:92496047-92507191 GCF_000317375.1 Microtus ochrogaster
GGGGAGAGAAAAGTGAGAAGGGGAGGATGGGGGGAACTTGGGGAAACAGGATGATTGGGATAAAGGAAGGTTGGATAGGGGAGCAGGGAAAATGAACTCTTTCCAGGCTAAAGAAGCAAGGCTTTAGAACCCATGAGCCCCATATTTAAGGCTGGTTGGGATGGTGAGTTCAGCAGCATGGGACCCACCATGCTCCCACTGAAAGTGGCTTGGTCCTCCATCTGTCTTAGTTCACCCTTGCCAGCACTGAACGAGAGCAGTGGATTCCTGACGTGTCGTTCAGGTAAGAGATGATGGAAAAAGGCATTGAGCAAGAGGAAGGGGAAAGAGGCAGGATGGGGCAGAGAGCAAGGGATTTGTTACTGAACCCATGAGTGTCCTGGTGATTGGAGTTCAACTCTTGGGAGTTTTGGGGAACAGTGTAGAAGCTATATCTCACTGGGGTTGTTGAGTTTTGAGCAGAGTGTTGGTCTAACTTCTGACATGCACTGTGAACCTCCTCCACACACAGTGGAAGACTTGAACCCTACAGATGCAGGCATTGGCAGTAGGAAACAGTCCAGCATGACTTAAGATGCCTGGGCTCAGGGCAACACACCAACAGGCGCCGAAGCATCTGGTGCTCTCTGGGCCCCCAGATTTTGTGCATATGGTTCAAGACCAAGACAGAAATCAGATCTTAGAAGAAGAACTTTAAACAAAAATCGTGGCTTGTGTCTTGTCCCTAATCTCAGGGAAAGCAACAACTGCCACCATCTTTAAGTCTTCAGTCCTTCGTACTGAAGCCTTTCCCACCCGTCTTCCTCTGGCTACCTGTGCACGGTGAAGTGTGTGCTGTGTTACTTGCTCAGTTTGTTTATTTCATATTATTCGTCGCTTGGCATCCCCTTCAGATGTAATGAGCACATTCCCCCCTCTTTTCTCTTGATCAGAAATGTGTCACTGGGCTAGAGAAAAGTGGCCGTCATTGAAAAACGTCACAAAGCAACAATGTTTCCATTTGTTTTGTGGTGTTAGAACACAATACCCGAGGCTGAGCAGCATATTAAGAGATTTGCTTGGCTTGTGATCCTACTGGCTTAAACCGTCCAAACAGCACGGTGCTAGCTCATGGTAAGGAGCCCCTCACTGTGTCACAACATGGCAGAAAAGCAGGAGGGAAAATAGGCATAAGCAAAGGGACCAAGTAGCTGGGGGAGCCTTGACTTAGAGCAAGGGAACTGTTCTAGTCTCAGGAGACTGAACCAACTCCCAGTGTGTGGACATTACTCTCTTCTCTCCAGGGGCTCGCCTAGTAAAAGGAGCATGACCAGGGCATCGGGTCATTCTAAAGTTCCATCTTGCCTGCTGGCTGGGCGGTCAGCTGCCGCATTGAGATCCTGATGTCTGAAGTGCTCTCTCTCTGTTTCTCTCTCTGTCTCTCTGTCTCTCTCTGTCTCTGTCTCTCTCTCTCTTGTTATCAGCCACCGCACTTCTCCCTCACTGTCATGCCCCTGGAGGTCTGGGCCCAGCGACTTCTTGAAGTGCTGAGCTGAATTCGAGTCCACTGGAATTGCTCTGTACTCTCCAGCACCTGGGCTGGAACTTTGATTCAGGGGTGTGGTGGGCTAGGCTACTATCATCTAGAACCTTTTCTGATACATGAGATACAGAAGTGCCCCTACCCACCCTGCCATCCAACATCAGCACTTAGGAAACATACATTTATTTTTTTGTGGTTTTGCCCATTTATTTATTTTTTTGTGTTTGTTCATTTAAAAATTTTATTTATTGTATGCATGCATCTGTCTGTGAATATGGGCAGGCATGTTCCATGGCACATAGGAGTCAAGGAACATCTTTTCAGGACTCTGTTCTCCTGCTTTGTTGAAACAGGTTTGTTTTTTCCTACGGGACTGCATACTCTAGGCCAGCTGACCCATGAACGTTCAGGCTGTCCTCCTTTGCCCACCTCCTGTCTAGCTGTGGAAATGCCAAGATGGACAGAGTCACGACCACATCTGGCTTTTCATGTGGGTTCGGGCATTGATTTCTGGTCATGAGGCTTGTGCAGCAAGCTCCATCCACCTCCGAGCCTCTCGCTGGGCCGTGTGTTCATTTCTTGGAGGCACAGTCTTGCTTGTCAGTCTAAGCTTGCCTTGAGCTCTCTATGTGCTTCAGCTCAGTTCCCACTCATGGGCGTCTTGCCGCTGCATGCCAAGTGTTGGGAGTGTGGGCATGCACCACTGCATCTGGCCTTGCAGCGTTGACAGAGAAGCAAACTTGAGCCTGTTCTGAATCAGTTGCACGAAATATCTCGGGACATGGCATTGGCATAATTAACAGGTTCCCTGCTGAGTGCAGTAAGCAGCAAGGGTCAGAACGACCCCACGGGACAGCAGACCCTGGAGGGTGGCGCGTGTGATGCGGGAGGGTTAGTGAGAGCTATCTGGACTTGGAAGAATTCATGATCCCGTCGATCTGGGAGGAGATCACGATTTTATTCCCACTGAGTTTCCAAGTGAGGTGGCCTCTGTTTGAGGGGGGCTTCAGCTTGAGGTCAGTTTTGAGGGTGGCAGGATAGCAAGCCCCACCTCACCTGTAAGTCCAGAGTCTCCACCATGATTCAGTCAGAGCTTACGATCCACAGACTTCAAATCCCTGCGATAACCGCTTCAGGACACACAAGCCCATCATGTCCGACGTCACAGCCACGGCTGGTCTCCTGTGTTGTGTGGAAGCTTACCTGGTGGGCCGCGCACACTCAGTTCAAATTCCTGCCGGCAAGAAGGAAGATGCATTAGAGATTACAAAACTAATTTAGCCTCATTAATCAAGATAATGTTAATTGCTCCCATCTTCTTAATGAAGAAGCACTAATGCGTGCAGAAATACTTCACCCAAGACAAACTAGAAGTTACCTCCTCCAGGGCCCGTGCTTATAATGAAGGCTTTTCTGGGGGAACGGACTCAGTGCTCTGTGAACCCTGCCTGGGTGGCCAGGATGCATGGGAAGGCAGAGCTCTGGTTCCAGGAGACTCCAGGCTAGTGAAGAAAGGCTTCATTTAGATTATCTGTAAAGGTCAGAAGTTAGACCCGGGTGCAGGAGACAAGTGGATTAGCCTGTCACCCAGGGCTTGGTGGATGAAAGTGTAAAACGGTGAGAGCCTGGGCTACATAGTAAGACTCCTGTCTCAAAAAAATAGAAATTAGGGCCAAATAATACCGTGTGTGTGTGTGTGTGTGTGTGTGTGTATGTATGTATGTATAAAAGAATTATGGAACTCTGTGTGTGTGCGCACACACACATGTGCCAATGCTCACATACCATAGCGTGTATGTGGTGGTCAGAGGAAGACAATTTCAGGCATTGATCCAAAGCCTCTCCCTTGTCTGCTGTCATGTAGTCCAGGCTCTCTCGCCAGCCAGCTTGCAGGGGTCCGCCTGGCTCTCCCTTTCATCTCTCTGCAGGAGTGCTGAGATTATCGACGTGCCCTGCCATGTCCAGATGTCATATGAGCCTGATCTCAGGCCCCATGTTGTCCAGAAAGTGCTCCACTCACTGAGCAATCTCCCCAGCCCTAGACTCTTTTTGTCAGGTCAAATGGCTTCACGAGCAGACCGGTTGCTAGTTCAACTTCCTCTGGCGTGTTTCTTATCACTGCAGAGGCGAAAGACATGGAACACCCAAGAGGATTGTTCCTTTGACCTTACTCAAGTATTGCTTTGACTTCCAACACTGAGGAGGAAAGGAGGTCTTCCCAGACTCCCGGAAGAAGGGAAGAAGCAGACTTTCTGTTTTCGCTCTCCTTTCCCAAACCCCCCTATCCATGCATCTTTCTGTACAGCAGTGGTCTGGACGTTGGAAGAGGGTTACGAAACAGAGGGATGCAGTAAGATTAGGCCCTGATCCTGCACCTCCTCCTCCAGTTCTGGGAACTAGACCAACAAGCTGAAAGAAACTTCAGTAAACTACCTGATGTAGATGCTACACCAGCTGCGTCCAGCGTGGGCATCATGGGTTTCCTGCAACCCAAGGTGTGTATGGACATTGCCCAACACAAAACTATTTCTCTCTCTCTCTCTCTCTCTCTCTCTCTCTCTCTCTCTCTCTCTCTCTCTGTGTGTGTGTGTGTTCATTGAGTACAGGTGCCCACAAGGCTAGAAGGTGGCCTCGAATCTCCCGGAGCTGGAGTTACAAATAGTGAGCCTTCTAACAATGGCGGTGAAAACTGAACTGGGTTCTCTTCAAGAACGGCCGATCACGGCCGATGCTCTTCACCACTGGGTTATCTGTGCTGTACTGAGGGCTTTCGTTTGTTCTCTTGCAGCTTGATTGTGTGGTTCTTGAGTATGAGCTCTGTAGCATTGCTGGACACGCCTGGCCTGAGGTGCACTGTCCTGTAGCTGACAATGGGAGGCTTTCCCTTCTGAGAAAGCATGAAAGGTGAGCGTGACAGAAGTTACAGTGGGGAAATTGAGGGCTTAGCTGACTCCAAGGGGCACCTTGAGCATGAATGCTACCATAAGGCAAGCGGGGCTGTTGTACCCTGATCCAGTCATTGATGGGGAGGCCAGACCATCACAGGTGCTTTAGAACTGGTACCCAGCAAGCCCGGGGCAGCTGTCTAACCCTCGGAGGAGTTGCTGATAGGGTTCAGGTAGAGGGTTCTAGCAAACTCTGAAGAACCGAGGGACCCCTTCCCAGTGTGCCTATGGAGCCAGTGCACATGGCAGTGGTTGCCGTTTCCTCCTAGGTCCTTCCCACAGGCTTCCCAGGGCCGTCCCTCTCTGCCAAGCCCTTAAGAACAACACCAAGACCAGGGGAGGTCACCCAGTCAGGAAAGCACAGGACCCAGTTTGACATCCTGTAACCCCAGTTCTGGGGAGGCAGAGGCAGGTGGGTCTGGGGACACATTGGCCAGCCAGCTTAATCTAGCTGAGCCCATGAATTCCAGAGAAAAGTTTTGTAGAGCCCTGACTCAAAATACAAGGTGGAGAGCATCCTGGGGAAAATACCCGAGGCTGACCTCTGCCGCTCCACACGTGCCCCATGTGTGCTATATGCACTATACACACCGTTAAATCCATAGAGTGTAAGCGGGTGCTACTGGTATGTCTTACTGAAAATCTCCCTCTGCATTTGGAGACCAGGAGTCCTGACCCACTGACTCCTGTGTGTCCCCAAACCCAGAGTGGCACCAGGCATGAGCTGGCACCTAGGACTTGTTGCTAGCACAGCCGAAAGCTTTTCTAGCCCTTCTTCTCTTTCCCCACTTGCTATTCTTTTTTATAAGTAAAGTCTGTTCCCACACAATTCCAACCCATGCACTATATTTTTTGACTCACCTCCATCTTGCCCCTACTAGCCTACCCCCTTTCCCCCGTTAACTAGTTGGGTTTTGTTCAGTGTGCCACAGAATTTAGTCAGGGCTGTCTCTTTGTTCCTCAGTTTGGAACTGACTATTGGGGCCTGATGATTCACCAGTGCGTACAGAACTGGACACCAAGCCTCCCTGGCTCTTAGAATCCACCCGTTATCAACAGGTCAATGGTACGTGTGAGGCCCTGTGCGTCCCTTCTCCCTTCATGGCAACTCTGAGGAGGGCTGACTTCTGTGCACCCAGCACCACTTCACACCACTACTGAGCTCCTGGGCCCCACATATGTGTCTTCTTAGGAGATTTTTTTTTCAGCCCCTTTCCAATCCTGTGGATTTTACGTTATTCCCGTCTCCTTTTCTGGAATATTCCCCGAGCCTCTAGAGAGTGGTAGAAGTGTCTTGTCCAGGCTTGGCCCTCAGCTGACCTCTATTCTCAGCATTGGTGTCCCTGTTTAGGGCTGCACCGTGGATGCTTTGTATTTTCTGCCTTTGCACTCAGTTCATCCTGGCTACTTCCAACAAAAAGGTCAACCACCAACGCTTTGTAATTTTGATTTCTGGGGCTTGGTAAATGTCTGTATGTAGTTCCACTTGCGCAGAAGTGAAATAAAGACAGATGGCTCTCTCCAAAGAGATGAAAATGCGCAAAAGCTTTAGTTATTCCCCAGCCCTCTTGGGTCCAATGAAAGACTCTCTTAGTGACTCGGAAGTGGGAGGAAATATCTGTCTCTGGACAAGAAATAGGGTGCAACTCATCTCTGGGCACTAGCAGGTACACTCAGAGGTCACATTTCACACAGAAGATGCGATTTCATTATGAAATAGAGCGGAATGGCTTCAAACAGAAGTCTGGTTCAGGAAGCCTTGAAGTAGTCACTGGTCTCATCAGAGCACAAGCTGGAGATATTTCAAGTGCCTTCCAGATCGCCACTCTCTAGTTAAACGTAGCCTCTTTCCATGTATAGCCACATAAAGTTAGCTCTGCAATTCAACATTCATAAACAAAACCTGATTTGGACAAAACGATGCCATTGTTGCTTGAAAGGCAGAGAAGTTGGACCAAGACAGTGGATTAAATCTGTGGGTTTTCCTGAAAGCCCTAAATGTAGCAAAACAAACAAACAAAAACAAACAAACAAAAAACCCAAATCAAACCTAGGCAAGCAAGTCCCATCACCGCCAATAGAGAAGACAAAGTGAAGTGGCTGATTTGAGTGAAAAACAGCATCGAGAAGGTTCTGTGATGTAAGCCCCCTGAAGTAGCTACTTATATGGTAACCTTCCTCTCTAGGATTTGTGACCATATCCTGTGAGAGCTGGGTGACACACCTAGTTCTAGCACCATTTAGAAAGCCTGGTCTTCATGCAGAGTGTTTTCCTTGAACCCAAGAAGAATCTTCTTGCCCAGTGACATCAGTGAAACAGCTGCAGCAGCCGCAGTGAGAAGCTAAACAAGGACACAGCACCGCTTTGTCCTGGCACCTCATTCTATCGGGGCCGTCTGTCTACAGGCGCCACCCACACTGGGAACCGGTCATCTTTTACTTGATAACCGGTCATCTTTTACTCGATACCAGATGCAGTCAATTGACAAAGCCTAACCATCACAGAGACAGCTGGTTACTGCCTCTGGAGCAGGGGCACTCAACCTTTATAACCCGTGACCCCTTGATACAGTTCCTCATGTAGTGATGACTCCCAACCAAAGCAATTTTCCCGTTGCTACTTCACAACTGGAATTTTGCTACTGTTATGAATCGTAATGTAAATATTGGACATGCAGGATATTTGGTAAGCAACTCCTGCAAAAGGGTTGTTTGGCCCCCAAAGAGGTCGTGACCCGCAGGTTGAGAACCACTGCTCTATCAGGTCATCCCTGGCTTTAGTATGTCTTTGGAATGTGAAAAAAAAGGTAATGGGGATTGAGCTAATGAGCGGTAGCCTAGGATACGCTAAATCCTCTTCCCGTGGCCACACACTCTCTCTTGAAAGCAGCTGGGAACTGCCTCTGATCTAGGGGAAAGTTCATTCTCTCTCCAGAACCGTCCCTTTTACTTTCCAACTTCTAAAACCTTTAGTAACTTTCTTTGATTGCCTTTGATATAAAATGCCAACCACTCAGCTTGCCAACTATGAATTCTTATGGTCCGGTGCCACCCGCGATCTAGCCTTGGGAGGGCAGCCTAGCTGGAGGAAGCAGGTCCCTAGGAGGTGGGCCTGAAGGATTTATAGCCCTGCTTTCTGTGGTCTCTGTTTCCTGGTCCTCTGAGGTGCAAGCAAGCAGCCCCTCACTCCTGCTGCCATTCCTTCTTTCCCTGTGGTGATTACGGCTGTCTCTCAAATCAGGAGCAAAAACAAGTCCTTGAACTTGCTTCTGTGAGTGTTTGGTTACAGCAAGGAGAAAAGTGATTATATGTGTGTGTAAAATATATAATAGATACTTATATGTATAAATACTTATATAATATAGTATATATCATTGTATAATTATACATATATAGCTATAATACATAATATATGGTATATACTACTTTTCTACTATCCAATGAAATATATATATGTATATGTTTAGTGAAAAAGTATATAAGTGTCACTGAACTTCACAGTGAAATGGTAAGGTCAGTCTTATCACACCTATTTCATGAATGATGAGACCAAGACTAGAGGAATTAACTATGAAGCCAGGGACCCCCATCCTGAGAAAGATGAAAAGCAGGAGTTCCCACCTCTATAACTTTGCACCGTTTTTCCATAAACCACCTCAAAATTAGGCACCTGGCTCTGAGTACCCATCGTCTGGGCCATGATCATCGATAGTCCTACAGGCCTTATTATGAGGTTAATGCCCGTGTGAAATCTTACTTAAATGATTTGAGGTGGGGATGAGGGGTAAGGAGTTGAGGGAGAACAGAGGTGTATGGAGGATCAACAAAAAACAAACCTGTATGAAAATGTCACAAGGAAACCTGCTGCTTTTGTATGTCAATAAAAGTGTGCAAAGATTGTGGGGAAAATGTGTAGATTTGAGTCTACAATTTTGGTTTGAGACTTCTATTTGGTTGATGGTTATGCTGGTTGTTGGTTGTTTTCTTGAGCACTTTAAAAATAGCAAAATATGCAATATCAGACATACATAGATATAAGTTTAGAAATTTGGGAAAGAATATACATTCTCTCTTACAAGACTCAACCTGGAAGTGGAATTTGGAGGGAATTTCAGGTCAGATGAACTGTGTGGAAGCAGTGGACATGCGTTCTGCCCACATCCCCTCACCCTCACTGTCAGGCCGTAGCCACCCAATTTCCATTCAGCGGCACAAGCCCGTCCTTGCTGAACATGTTTTCTGGTCTCCAGCATCTCCTTTTCCAGTGCACACAAGGTGAGTCTGAAGCACTGGGGAATGGATATCCCATAAGCGGCCTTAATTCTGTGACCAGTTGATGGGAACTGGTGTATTCGTCGCCTGTAATCTCTTTACCCCTGGTGGAATAAACATGAGATCTGAGTTCTGCATTGGCTACCAATCCCTGTGGTGGCGGCACGCTCATTGGTGTGTCCTTATGCCAGGAGACAATGCCACATTTAAAAAACCCTCAGGACAAGCATCATAATAAAGCAAAGTTAGTGAGGTTATTAAACAGAGGTAAGGGGCAGTTTGTGCTTTAGATTTTACTGTTGGCAGAGACAAAAATGTAGGAAAAGCACTGAATACACCCAACACAGACATGCAGGTATCCTAAGTGAAGAGTCACACCCTCGTGTTTCCCCAATGACTGTACTTATGACTCTGTGGTTTTCAAGGTTACATTGTTTAAAGGTGTAATTTACATGGGTTAAGACTGAGCAAAGCCAGGAATATTGGGACATGCCTTTAATCCAAACACTTAGGAGACAGAGGCAGGCTGATTTGTGAGTTTGAGGATAGCCTGAGCTTCAGAGTGAGTTCCAGGACAGCCAGGGCTACACAGAGAAACCCTGTCTGAAAACAAACAAACAAACAAACAAACAAACAAACAAGATTAAGCAAAAGTTGGGCCCAGGGAGATGGCACAGTGGATAAAGGTGCTCATTGCCAAGCCTGATGACAGAGTCTGATCCGTGGACCCACATGGTGGGAGGAGAGAGCAGACTCTAGCCTCCTGTCCCCCGCCGCTGTACACAGAGACACTAATAAATAAATGTACACATTATTAAAACAGTAAGTGAAGTTTAAAGTGTAAGTACATGGAACTGGAGAGATGACTCAGTGCTGAAGAGCACAGGCTGCTCTCCCACAGGACCCAGGTTTGATTCCCAGCACCCACATGATGGTCACAACTGTCCGTAACTCCTGTTCCAGAGAGTCCAGCATCTCTTTTGGTCTCCACAGGAGGCACCAGGCACACATGTGATGTATGGACAAGAAAAATACCCATACATATAAAATAAAAATAAAATTACAAAGAAACCAAGCATAGAATCTAATCTCGGGCTGGGGCTGGAATGAAGAGAGAAAAGCCTGTAAGCTGCTTCAACTGCTCTGCTTTTGACAGTGATGTCAACCGTGGACTACATCACACTGTAAGGATTTTGCAGGCAATATGCATCTCAGCTGGGGAGCCCAAAGTAGGGCTAAACAGAAGGCGTGTGGGATGGCAAGGAAGCAGACAACCTTTCAAAGTGTGCTCAGCTCTCAAAAAGTAACCTCCGGGATGCAAGCCTCAACACACCAAATCCCCAAGTCCCCATCCACCATCGCCAGCTTCTCCGAGCAGAGCTGGGGTAGCTTCCTAAAGTTTTTCAGGACGTAAAAATATCAAAGCCATTTTTTTCCTGTTAACTCCTATCTGAGAATTAAATTATGAACAAAACAGTAAAGATTAACAGAAAGAGTAAGGCACTGGGCTGGAAACCTGTATTCCTGTTACCTCAGCTTGGCTTGGTGAACTGGGGCATGGCTTGACCTTTCTAAGCCTTGCACTGGAATTTCAGATGAAAATATTAATGAAGACGAACTGATATAAAAGTGAATAAGCAAATTTGTTGCTGTAACCAAATACCTGGCTCGGTGGTTAAGAGCAGGAACTGCTCTCCCAGAGGACCCCTCTATTCCCAGCACCAACACGGAGGCTCAAAACCATCCATAACTCCAGTTCTGGGGATCCAATGCCTTCTTCTGACCTCTATGATCTCATACACCATGTCAACCTGTTTCTTAAAAAGCAATTTGCTGAAGGACTCATTTTGACTCACTGCTTGGAGAATGAAGTCCACCAGGGTAGGAAGCCAAGGAAGAGTTCACGGTGGCAGGAACATGGGCAGGATGCCCCCCACCAGAGCAGACCAGGGAGCAGCAGCAGGGGATGTTCTTGGTCCTTTTCCCACTTTATTTGCTCCAAGACCCCAGTGCATGGGACAGTGCCACCCTCACTCGGGATCTGTCTCCTCACAGACATGTCCAGAGCTGTGTCTCCCAGGTGATTCCAAACCCAGTCAAGTTGACAGCAAAGATGAACCTCCAGAGGGTGCTACGTTATGTAAGAAAAATGAAATAAAACTCTCAGTATACATCTGCTCAGTTCTGCAAATGGACACACTAGGATAAACCAAGCCAGAAGCTAAACCACAGCCAAGCTAGCAGTTATGGAACCAGCCTGGACAGGCATAGGGGTCGAGTACCTCTTCTGAGTCCTAAAGGGAAATGAACAGGGAGGTTTCTTCCCTAAGCCAAGGCACAGTGTGAATGCAGACAGCATGGTGGATCCATAGGATGGTGTGAGGGGATCCATAGGATGGCGTGAG
>NC_022012.1:92507291-92507843 GCF_000317375.1 Microtus ochrogaster
TGGGATGGTGTGAACAATCCACAGGATGGTGTGAGTGGATCCATGGGATGGTGTGAACAATCCACAGGATGGTGTGAACAGATCCATAGGATGGTGTGAGCGGATCCATAGGATGGTGTGGGCGGATCCATAGGATGGTGTGAGCGGATCCATAGGATGGTGTGAGCAGTAGGATGGTGTGAGCAGATCCATAGGATGGTGTGAACAATCCACAGGATGGTGTGAGTGGATCCATGGGATGGTGTGAACAATCCACAGGATGGTGTGAGCAGATCCATAGGATGGTGTGAGCGGATCCATAGGATGGTGTGGGCGGATCCATAGGATGGTGTGAGTGGATCCATAGGATGGTGTGAGTGGATCCATAGGACGGTGTGAGTGGATCCACGGGATGGTGTGAGAGGATCCATGCGATGGTGTGAGCAGATCCATAGGATGGTGTGAACAATCCACGGGGTGGTGTGAGCAGATCCATGGGATGGTGTTAGGGGATTCATAGGATGGTCTGAGCAGTCACAGCTTGCCGGATTTCTGAGAGGATTAGCATGTGGA
>NC_022012.1:92515508-92520551 GCF_000317375.1 Microtus ochrogaster
CATAATAAAAATTCACATTCCTGGGATGAAATGCCAGAGGTTGTAGATGAAAGTTTCTGTCCCACCCAGTCCCAACAAAACACACAGAGGCTTATATCAATTATAAACTGTTTGACCCATTGCTCAGGGTTATTACTAACTAGCTCTTACAATTTTAATTAACCCACAATTCTTATCCATGTTTAACCATGTGGCTTGTACCTTTTCTCAGTAAGGCATTCTCATCTTGCTTCCTCTGCATCTGACTGAGGACTGCGTCTCTGCCTTTCCTCTTCCCAGAATTCTCCTACTCTGGTCACCCTGCCTATACTTCTTGCCTGGCTACTGGCCAATCACCATTTTTATTAAACCAATATGAATGACAAATCTTTACAGTGTACAAGAGCATTATTCTACAGGAGGAGGTGATGATTGCAGTGTAAGCTATGTCTGGTTTGAATTCTGAAAGAGATGGTGACATCTCAGTCCAGGATGATTTGTGTCATTGAAGTTCCTACCAATGGATACATGATGCTTCTTCTGCTGTCCTTTGGTGTGGTCACATTTTTTTTCTTCCAGGTTTTGGTAGCTGTGTATCAATATCTGAACACAGTCCCAGTGTGCATTTCCCTAGTGGCTAATCATAGTGAGCATCTTTGGGTGCCTGCTTGTCGGTTGGGTGTATTCTTTGATGCTATATCACTTCATGGTTCTTTGTTTGTTTTGTTTTGGGTCCATTTTAAAATTGGATTGCTTAGAGTTCAGTTTTACTGTGAATATTAAGCCTTCTGTGTGTACTCTAGGGAGGTTGTGGGCTGCGTATGTGATTTGAGGGTGCTTTTTTCCAGCATGTCATGTTTTTCTGACACTCTCTCCAGGTCAGAAATGATAATTTTTCATAGCTATCATATGCCAAATGTTGTTATGCACAGAACAATTTCATATGCATTGTATCAGTTAATAAACAATTCCAGAGCCGTAGAGAAGACTACACAGTGTTTTATCTTTGGTGAGCCTAAGGTGTGGCTGGGTTAAGGGGCATGTCCCAGTTCACATCCAGGAGATGAGCTCAGACCAGCACTCTAGTCTTGTGATTAATGCTCTTTTAATTCTCCCCAGCATCCTCTCGAGACGCATCCTCTTCCAGCCAGTACAAAGTCATCAATCTTCTAAGAAATAGACTGCCTGAGCTCTGTTTTAAAAGAAGATGGGATGTAGCTCCTCTGAGCTCAAATGTCAAACAGCTCTTTTTGGGGGAAGAATCCATTAAAGCCCATCCAGTGGTCAAGATCGTGCTGAAATGGAAAAAACAGTTTTTTCTCTGAGTCATGGGAGGCAAAAGAGGGGGTCCATCTTTCTTTTTTTTTTTAAATAAATGTTTAGAATTTTTATTGTTTGTTTAGATGTATGCCACATGTATGCAGGTACCTATGGGAGCCAGAAGAGGGTGCCAGATCCCCTGGGAGCTGGAGTTATAGAGGGCTGTAAGCCACCAGATGTAATTGCTGGAAACAAAATTCAGGTCGTCTGCAAGAACAGCAGTGCTGTTAACCACTGAACCATCTCTCCAGTCCCCAGGGGAATGAATCTGATTGGAGTTTGGCACCATTTTCTAGGATGACAGCTCAGGATGGAGTGAGCATGGAGGTCACAGTTTGGGACATTTTTTTTTTTTTTGCCATGCTCCTGGACACCCACATTATCTTCAAGATGCCAAACCTTTCAGATGACACATGAAAAAAAAAACAATATTATCTTTTCAGGCCCCTTATATATAATATAATCAGAGCAGGCCCCTTCCCAAACTGAAGGACTGTGAGTGGGGGCGGGGCTCCTTCCACTTTATGGGTTTCTGTTGTGGAATATTACTTTAACTATGTAAAGGTATGTTGCTTATGAAACATTTGTTTAATTATGTAAAGATGTGTTACTGTTTCACCTTGCCTGCCTAAGGCACCTGATTGGTCTAATAAAAAGCTGACAGGCCAGTAGCTAGGCAGGAGAGGGATAGGCGGGGCTGGTGGGCAGAGAGAGTAAGTAGGAGGAAGAGTCTAGGCGAGAGAGAGGGAGAGAGAGAGAGAGAGAGAGAGGGAGAGAGAGAGAGAGAGAGAAGAGAACAAGGGGAGAGTGATGGAGAAAGAGAGGGAGACACTCAGAGCCAGCCAGCCACCACCCAGCTCGAGAGGGAGGGAGCAGAGAAAGTAGGACACACAGAATGAAAGAAAGGTAAAAAGCCCTGAGGCAAAACATAGATGAAGAAAAATAGGTTAAATTAAGTTATAAGAGCTAGTGGGACAAGCCAGGACTAAGGCCGAGCATTCGTAATTGATAAGTCTCCATGTTACAATTTGGGAGCTGGTTAGTGACCCAAATGAAAGCCTACTGCAGGTTTCCCTTAGTTCTTTCTTCCACTTCTTTGGGATGTTGGCTAAATCCTTTAATGATTCTGCCCTTCTTTCAAAATTCTTAGGTGAGACATTAGGACTTAGACTCCGAGAGTCTGCGTGAGACAGCCATATGCCAAAGCAGCTTTGCAAAGACTGGAGCTGTGTCAAATCATCTTCGAGCCCAGCCGCCACTCTTAGGAAGCAGCTAGCCTACTAGGCCTATGAGAAAGAAGCCTCTTGACAGTCTACACTCATAAATCTACCTTGTGGGGTTAGGATCCAGATCTTCAGGTCTGGGTGAAGATGAATCTCTGCCACTTCTGGGCATGCACCCAAAGGATTCTATACTCTACCCCAGAGGCATGGTTCGTCCACACTCCTGTTGCTCACAATAGCAAGGAAATGGAAGGGACCTATCTGTCCATCAGTGGATACGTGGGTAATGAAAATGTGGTGTGTAAACACCACGGGGTTTTTTTCATCAGTGAGGAAAAACGAAATTATGAAATTGGTGGAAAATGGAAGGAACTGGAATATATTATATTAAATGAGGTTAACCCAGGCCCAGAAAGATAAATGCTGCCCATTATCTCTCAAATGCGGGTCCTAGTTTCTAGTGTGTGTGTGCATGTGCGTGTGTGTGTGAGTGCGTGTGTGCATGCATGCACATGTGTGTGTATGAGCATTCATAGAGGCTAGGAAATTAGCAAAGGCCCCATGAGAAGTGATGTGGCTGTTGGCCAGCCAGGGGCAGGTGTAAGAGGTAAACATTGGGTTGATTAACTCACCACTCTCTCCAGCTTTTGGCTTATTCCCTGTAAATGGCCCAGCTTTGGAGCCCCTGAGGTGGCTCAGTGGGTTAGGGTGCCTGATGACCCAAAGTTTGACTCCTGGGATCCACATGGTGTGAAGATAGAATCAACCAACTCTCCTGTCTTAGGTTTTCTGCTGCTGTAAAGAGACACAATGACCACAGAACTTTTATAAAGGTTTTGGGAGCTGCAGTTCCCTGGCCCCTTGACTTTCTTTGCCTGCATTAGACCCTTTGCCTGCTGGAGTGAGCTGAGCAAAACACCTGTGCCTGCAGCTGCTCTGAGCACGAGACCCTGATGGCAGGGGAGTGGGTTCTGATGAGTCTGCAGCCGAAAGACCCCGGGAGCTGGGGCGTGGTCAGAGCCCTATGTAAGCTGCCAGTGAGCACAGTAAAGGGGGCATTCTTGTAAGAAGAATGACCTGTGTCCCCGTGTCTCTGTCTGTGTGTGTGTGTTTAGGTCTCCAGCTTAGTTCCTGGCTTGCTTACCATTTTGTAGTGGCAAGGGTGCTACAGAACCCATCAGCTTTTTACATGAATACAAACAATCATTTTGGGGGGCTGGTTTTCAGTTTCAGAGGTTTAGTCCATTATCATCATGTCAGGAAGTGTGGGTTGAGCAGGCAGACACTATACTGGAGAAGGGGCTAAGAGTTCTACATTTGGATCACAGGCAGCAGGAAGAGAGTGTAAGCCACTGGGCCTGGTTTAAGCATTGAAACCCCAAAGCCCACCCCTCCAGTGATATACCTCCATCAGGGCCACCCCTATTCCAAGAAGGCCAGACCTGCTAATAGTGCCACTCTGTATGAGCCTAAAGGGTCCTGGAGCTCCTCGAGCTGGCAGTTGAGATGAATCGTCACAATCACGAATTACACAGATATTCCCCCGTAAGAGCGCATACTGGCTGTGATCAGTGGCGGGAGCTGAGACACGGGGAGGAGGGGAGAATGGGAGGGAGTCTTGGGAACTGTTGAATGTTGTACTGTGTGGATATTAACTGGGCCTCGTGGAGAAGTTCAGCTAGAACTGATGATAAATAAAATGCACACAAAATAAGCTTTC
The DNA here is from genome assembly GCF_000317375.1 of Microtus ochrogaster. Lineage (NCBI taxonomy): Eukaryota > Metazoa > Chordata > Mammalia > Rodentia > Cricetidae > Microtus > Microtus ochrogaster. The sequence continues at coordinate 92,519,751 of NC_022012.1, forward strand.
TTTCATTTTAGCAGTTTAAAAGGCCCTCGAGGGAGGTAACTGGTTCTTTAGAGAAGCCAATGCAATGCCTAACACGTTCTTGTTTAATTTTCCACCCTCGCTGCTCTGCAAAGGCGTTTCCCCCTTTACACTGAATGCGTTTACATAGGACACGACCTCGGCGTATTGACCTATGAGATTTAGCCCTGGGATTTTGAAATCACCGGCGTAGCGCTGTAGAAGCTTTATGCTCAGGGAGTCACTGATCCATCAGGACACACTGCCCAGGTGTTTTTCCAGCTGAGCTGCTGGAGGCTGAGGCAGTCTGAGCCCGGAGCTTGCTGGATGTAAACGCGCAGTGCAGCCATAGATTGCAGGGCAATCTCAACTCCTAGTCATTCTTTAGTGACCACAGACTGCAGACACGTGCCCCTATGCACTCCTCACTTGCAGTAGTTGCAGGCTCACTACTCCAGAGGTGCAGCGGCTGTGGGGGCACGCGAGAGATTAGAACAACCCCTTGAACCAAGCGCGAAGTAGTGTGTTGAATGAATGAGCGTGGCTAGTGTACTAAATTACCCGGAGAATAACGGAATCCAGTCCAGGGTCACAATGGTGACCTAAAAATACCCTGGGGGTAATAGAGTGAGAGGAGGCGTTGGTGGAGAACCACGCTGTCTTTGGTGAGACTGGAGCCAGCAGATCGCGCTGTTCTTAGGACCAGGCAGGCCCAGGTTGCGGTGACCCATCCCTCAGCGGGCAAGTCTCCAAAGCTGCAAAGCCTGCCTTCAGCTCTAGAGATGACCCGAAGTTAGGTCTCGT
>NC_022012.1:92520651-92531687 GCF_000317375.1 Microtus ochrogaster
TGGTGTGAGCAGATCCATGGGATGGTGTTAGGGGATTCATAGGATGGTCTGAGCAGTCACAGCTTGCCGGATTTCTGAGAGGATTAGCATGTGGAAGATAATCTCATTATGTCTTGTGCTGTCAGACAAAGGTGCCGGGTGGGAGCATGATTACAGCACCAATTGTGGCTGATATGCACAGCTCTCCTCAGGATCTTCTTCTCGGGGTGTGGAGTGAGCTAGCTCCCAGCACAAGGAGACTCACTTCTGCTTTGGGCTTCATGCTTTAAATTTTGCCCAGTGAGAAAGATTCTTTCTCTGCCTTTGGATGAAAGCTTCCCCTGTAATTTGCTTTCTGGTCATTTGTAGGTAGTAAAAGTTCCTACTTATGATAATTTAAAAATAAAGCATAGACTATAAATTCAAATGATTGTAGTCCCACATGGTACTCTAGACCTCAAACTGATTCACTAGCTTTGAAATTGATTATTATTTTCTTAATTTTACATTTACAAGGGTCTGCCTGCCTGCGTCTTGGGCATTTTCTATATGCAGTACCTGTGACCTGTGGAGGCCAGAAGAGGACGTCAGATCTTCTGGAACCGGAGTTCCTGGTGGATGTGAGCCACTGAGAGGATGCTGGGAACCAAACCCATGTCTTCTGGAAGAGCAGCCAGTGCTTTTAGCCACTCAGCCACCTCTCCAGCCCCATCCGCTACTTTTATAGTTAGAGCCTTTTGTCATGTTTTTTCCTCCCTATACCTGGACCACTGGCCCATTTGATCCCCTTTGCCCTACAGATAGGTGACCACTTGATTAGTGAATAGCCATTTCAACCGTTTAGAAGTGGCTAGCCAGCATTTCCCTGTTCCGGTTCAGTCAGACCCCAATCTGCTTAGTGTTTTCAGTTACACATGTTTCCTATGCTCTTGGGAGACCCCCCCCCCCCAGTCTTGAGGAGAAAGAGGACGGCCCTGCACACGACACTCCCAGTCAGAGCTTCCTTGAGTGCTCAGCAATTCTGCCCTCAACATCAATGGGGTTTAAGGCTCAGGAAACTGGAGCCAGCAAGATGGCTCAGCAGGTAAAGGAGCTTGCCACCAAACCTGACAACCTGAGTTCGATTCCCAGGACCTAAATCATAGAAGGTGAGGATGAACTCCTGCCACATCCACATGTGCACTGGGGCACTTTCACATGCATACACGTGTGAATGTTCACACTCAAGTGCACATGTGCACAAATAATATGCTTTAAAAGCGTTATGAGGCTATTTTGGGTTATTTTCCTTGCAGTAATTTTGGTCTCACCCCTCTTGGTGCTCCCTATTCCATGTGAGGCCCCCAAGATGAACAACAGTGCCCCTCTTGGCTCTCACTACTCCACGTGTGGCCCCCACACGTGGAAGCAGGAGAGCTCAGGTCACTGTGCAGACTCACAAAGCCTGCATGTACCGGGTAGGGGTAGGAGTGTGGGCGAGTAAGCAAGATGCCGGCCACACAAGTGTGAGGACCTACAGAAGCTGGGCGTGGTGGCGCACACCTGCAACCTCAGTGTCCTGCGGTAAGGTGGGAGGCAGAGGTAGAGCCCTCAGAAGCTGCGTGTCTTTGTCACGGCAGCAAATGATGCTGATAAAAGCAACTTAAGGAGGGGTTTGTTTTCGCCACAGTGTGAGGGTCCAGTCCGTCATGGTGGAGAGAGAAGTCATGCAGCAGGGTCATGAGGAAACCATGCACTGCGTCCTCAGTCTTGGCCTTCTGTTTTCTCGGCTTCCAGCTGACCAGATGTGGCCCCTCCACACTGAGAGGAGAGATCAGGAATTACTCAGATATGAACTCAATCTTACTCCCAAGCCCCCACATAAACAACCAGAATAATGTTTGAGTGAATCCTTCAGCTCCTTATGGTCCAGGTCAAACTGATGGCATAAAAGTAAACCTGACAGCATGTACGTACGTATATGTAGACATACATAGCACACACATGTATGCATGTGTGTACACCTATTGATTGACGTGCTTTTCTGGATGCATACACATAGACACTAGATAGCTCTGTGTTGCTAAGAGTGTGCACACACAGGAAGACTGGCATATCTGTGCAGTGTGGTAAAAAAAGGTCTATTCTGCAGAAACCGTGCTCTGCACGAAACCCCACAAGTTCCCTTTAAACAATAAACACACCTGTTAAATGATCAGCCTGTAGTATCTCGGCAAGCGAGTCAGAAAGAATTTTACCTGTCTCTGGTCACATGATATCTTACTACAAATCCCTTGGGGTGAAAGTTCCCCAAGACAGATTAATGGGAAGGCGTACGTTACTGCATACGGTGTTCCCTGCCTTTGTTCTGGGTCATGTTAGCACGTGATAGGCCATGTGTCCCTCTGGACCTTCCTGCCAAGCGAGAAAAATAGTTTTTAAATCTTAATTCTCTGGCTTTGGTGACAATGCTTCATTCTTCTCTAGTGGGCTGTTTGGTGGTAGGAGAGCCTTGTGTGGAGTGGTACTGGGGAGCGGGCAACCACAGAGACATTAAAAAGATCTGGGAGGGCCGGACTACTTTTTGTTTTGCTTTGTTTTTTTTTTTTTTTTGTTCTAATAGTTAGTCAACATGCTTAAAGGAATGCCAAGCGAAGTAACGAAAATGTTACTTTTACAAATAGTATTTTTGGGCCTGTGAAATGGCTTGGGGATAAGAGCGTCTGGTGATTTGATTTCGGTCACCTGGGGTCTGATGGTGAAAGGGCAGAACCAAGCCTGTGAGTTGTCCTCTGATTTCCACAGGCACACCATAGCATATGTGCGCCCACATACACAAATAAACACGTAACATGTGATGAAACATGCTAAACTTTTTCTTGGAACTAAAGTTTGGCTTCATAAAATTATCTACTAAACACGGAATCTGTGCACGGGAATAATTGAAGATTCCCCACAAACCTTCCTGTACTGGGTTGGAATTCCTTCGTTCCAGCTTTAGGATGTGGTCACCATAGTGCAGCACGGGATGGAAAGTGGGCCACTGTGGTGTGATCTTGTACTTGTGTTCCGACAAATAAAGCTTGCCTGGAGATCAGAGGGCAGAGCTAGCCCGCTACTAGTGAACCTTAGAAACTGTGTGGAGGTGGTTCATGCTTTAATCCCAGCGCTAGGGAGGTGGAGACAGGAAGTGATAAGGTGCAGTGTAGACAGGATCTCTGCCCTTTTGGACGAAGGAAGTAGACAGGTAGGATCTTCCAGGTTTTTACCCTGATATCTGACTCCTGGTTTTTATTGATTAATATTAGTTAGATTCACGCTTCAGATCACAAATAAACTTGCAGCATAATCATTTTGTTGATACAATTGGATAGGAGCCTCAGATAATGATCCCTGAGAAAGAAGATGTTTGCTTCTGACAAAGGCCTTTGTTTTCTCTTGTGCTGGAGGTGAGACAGTTAATTAGATACTTGACCAGGAGAGATAAGGGACGAAGACTTTACAGACCACAGTGACAAAACCATTTAGAAAGGGCAGCTTCCCAATATGCTTAATTCCCACGAAGGACAGACTGGACTAATTTTTAATTATAATTGTTTACAAATGCAATCCTCCCCTTTTTGGCCCTTACCGCTTTGCCTAGTGGGATGTGCAACGTGAACAAAGCTCTGAGCAGGTCCAGGAGCCCATCCCTGGACCCCCAGCATTGCCAGGTTCCCCTTATTAGAGACAGGCTTCCAAGCGGGAATGCCACTAGGGTCACATAAACCCAACAGAGCAAAGAGAAATAGCGACAGAAGGAATGGGGGACCCAGTGCTTCTCAAGCCAGAGAAGTCATTGTCATCTCTCCAGAGCAGAGATGGAAACTGGCAGGTATGAGGATCAATAAATATGAATTCTACTAAACTTAGACTCTGACACTTTCCCGGCGTTATTCTCAGCAGCCCTATTAGGTTCAATTTAACGATTGTGTACTCCTGTGTGTGTGCCATGGTGCTTGTGTGGAGGTTAGGAGGCCAACTTCAGTTGTTGACCAGATTCTGACATGCTGGGGCAATCATTACAGAGGCTGAGAAAGGTTTTGGTTTTATGTGGTCTGGACATTGCCTACCCACAATTCACTCCCAGGGCTGTAATCCTGCTGGCCCCTCTGCCTTCAGCATCTGCCTCTATGCTGAGGTCCACCGTCCAACCCTCCTGTCACTTTCCCCATTCTGAGTCCCCCGAGACCAGTCAGGACTCAGTCCCGGATTCTGGAAGCACTGGAAATGTCTTTTTCATCTTCACCTACTCTCTTAACTATTCTCGTCATCTCTTGGGAGAGCAGGGACCTCTCTGTTTCCTTCCTACACAGTAGAGGGCCCTCCATATGCTTCCCACCCCCTCCCCCTGCACCCATGTTCCAAGTGGAAAACGCTTTTGTTTGCTTGTTTCTTGTTTTCCTCATCTTCAGAAAAACTGGATCTAGCTGGACCTTTCTTAGAGGTGATCACAGAGGTTATGATGAGCTCCAAGAAACGCCATCCACAAGCAGATATTGTTTTATCATTTATTTTATGTTTCTCTCTCCATCTTCCATGTATATACATGTGTTATGCAAGTGTTTGTGTTAAGAATCTTCTCCCATCTGCCTTCCACTTTATTCTTTGAGGCAGGGTCTCTGGTGAGCCTAGAGCACACTGATATGGCTGGTCCAGTTAGCCAGGTTGCACTGGGGAATTCCCTGTCTCTACCTCCTGGGACTTGAATTGCAGGCTGGACACCATACCGACCCAATCCACCCCACCTTACATGGGTGCCAGGGGTCCAAACTCCAGTCCTCAAGCTTACTTAACCTCAGTGACCTGGTAATGCCATCTCAGTCTGCAAAGAGAAACTTTATTTCCCAATGGAACTTTAAAATACATGAAAATCCAGGTCACCCGATATTTAAAATCTCAGTGTGAGCATTTGCTGTACACAAAAGCAATTGAGAACCTTGAGTTGTAACAGCGGGGGAGCGTTTTCCACAGGCGTTTTCATCCAGCCATAGCTATTACCAAGCACTCCCTGGATGCTAAGGCTTTGTCCAAAGCGCTCAGAGATACCAATGAACGATTTGACGCCCTGGCCTTCATCCTAGCAAGGATTTATTAGGAGCTGGAGCCATACCTGCGACTCCAGTCCTCTTTGGATCAGGAGTTCAAGGTCAGCTTTGATGCCATAGTGCTGGATAGCCTGGGCTACATGAAGCCTTGCCATAACTTTGAGCACCAAAGAGTAAGACGATGACAGTGTGTTACAAGATGACAAGTGACATGGAATAAGAAGAACACAAAGCAACCCAGAGGTTGTCAGGACACAGGTACAGGGCAACAGGGGTCAAGTTCGTCTGTCCCCTGTCTTTGGTGATGCCTCATTCCGCCATTTGATTGCAAGATTGTTGTCGGATCTCAGTGAACAAAACCACAGCAACTAAATTATAACCCAGAGTTAGAAGGTGGTCAGGAAGGAAACACCACCCACAAACATGTGCAAACACACACACATGCTCACATACACACATGTGAACACACATACACACTCATACACACATGCATACACACACTCACACACAGCCCTGGCTACATTTCTGGGAATATTGTTAACTTTTCACCCTGAGCACAGATGTGGCTGACTCAGCTCTGTGGGTTTCACCAGCTCTGATTTCAGAGAAGCATTGTAATATGATTTGCTTACAGAGGTTATGAACTTGTCTGGACTTTTTATTAGAGGTCACAAGTTTCTTACAGCAAGAAAGACTGTAAGAGTCATTAATCAACATTCTGTAAAGGATCATCTATGAGATCACCCTGTTCTCACATTTGGGTCTTCAGCATCATCATCATCATCATCATCATCATCATCATCATCATCATCATCAGCAGCAGCAGCAGCAGCAGCAGCAGCAGCCAGGACTGGACACCATGTGCAGTGATTGACAGGCCGCTGTAATTATATTCTGCTTGACTGTCGCAGGGTAGAATCAACGTTGCTTAGAAAAGCAGCAATGCTTTTAAAAGCCGTAATGTAGTAGGAAACAAATAGCCACATGATAAAATATTCAATGTTCTAAAAAACCACCTTGCAGAAAAGTACTATACTTACCAGAAATAATAATTATATTCTCCACATTTCTATTTCTGCCTGGTCCATTTACTTCATCACCTCAAGACACACAAGTTGCTCCCTTGTTTGCTGTTCTGAGACAGGATTTCATGACCTCAGACTCCCTATGTAGTTAAGCCTGGGCTTGAACTCCTAATCCTGTTTGCGTATATCTAGGATAGCAAATTTAGATATGTGCCACCATGCCTGGCTACATCTTCTACTGAATTGTAGACAGAAGTTTCTGTCCTGATAAGTCTCACAGCCATTCAGTCCCAACAAAATACACAGAAGTTTATATTATCAACTGTTTGGTCTATTAGCTCAGGATTATTATTAACTAGCTCTTACAACTTAAATTTACCCATAATTCTTCTCTATGTTTAGCCACATGACTTGGTACCTTTTCTCAGTGCAGCATTTTCATCTTGCTTCCTCTGTGTCTGGGTGGCGACTGCAGACTGAGCCTTTCCTCCTCCCAGAATTCTCCTAGTCTGGCCACCCCGACCTATACTTCCTGCCTGGCTACTGGCCAATTAGCACTTTATTAAACCATTACAAGTGGTAAATCTTTACAGGGTACAAGAGCATTATCCTACAGCGCCGAATTGCTGTTAAAGAGCAGAAATTCAGATGCGGTCTGTGCATTGGCTCTCAACTGCTGTGGCAAAATGCTTGATATAAACACCTTACAAAGAGGAAAGGGTAATACTGGCTTGCGATTCAGTCCACAGTTGGCTGGCTCTGCTGTCTGTGTCTAGGTAAGGTGGGAGGCAGGACAGACACCGTTGCTGCAGAGCTGTGTGATTGAGATGACTGCTCAGGAGCAAGGACAAGATGTGATGTAGCCTAAGGAGACACCGCCAAAGATAGGTTCCCACTGGCAGGCGACTCATGGATGATGAAGAACTCTCAAAATCCAGTCGGTCACTCCAGCAGCTCCACCTCTGAACACTGCTGCACTGGGGCCCAGTTGTTCCTCACACGAACCTTTGCAGGCAGTTTACATCCAAGCACAGTGGCTTCCTTGTTTTTCCTACAGCAGCCTGACTTGGACTGTGCATTCCCACCTGCCGCCTCTAGATGGGGCTATTGACAGGAAGGACCTGTGAGGTTTGACTCTAGAGATGTCGAGATTTCTTTGGTTAACTGGAAGCCCTGGCTAGTCCACACTATAGTAGACCCCGTGCTGAAGGGCAAACTGTAGTTGTTTACACGTCTGTGCTCAGTCACAGATCCCAAGAAGCTGGCTTCTAGAGGCTTCCACCCATCCTCCTGGAGTTAGGTTACTCCATGTTCCAATTGCAAATATCTAGATGCTTATTTATTTTTCAACAATGCGTGAGTGCGTGCGTGCGTGCGTGCGTGCGTGCGTGCGTGTGTGTGTGTGTGTGTTGTTTACATGTCCAGCCCAGCTTTGGAAGAAGCATTTTATTAGCGGCAGACATGTACACCACTCTTCAGAAAGACTGTATTACATGCCTCTCCTGGGCTTCTGCCTTCTGCCCTGTTTCTGACTGTGAGCACCTACTGGCTCCGTAAGTCACCACACACAGGGCAGAGGGCAGCCCACCATTGGTGGGGGGCGGGTTTTAATGAGTAGCCCATTGCTACAGGTGAGGGCAGCTTTAGTGCAAGCAACTCAAGTCTCACAGCTCCATATGAGTTTAGTAGGATTTGTATTCAGTCCATGGCTGGTCTTTTTCTGTGGCACCTCTCCCCCTTGCTCCTTGGAGCATCTCATTAATAAACCACATGGCCCTAGATTCCTATCCCAGGCTCCGTATCCGAGGAGCCTCATCTAACACAGGGTATGTGTGAAAAGGCGTACACTGGATTCAACATCTGACAGGAATTTCAGGAGGTGTTTCTCCGTGTGCGGAAGGCTCCATGATTGCATTTCCACAAAGAAAGCAGGGCAGGTTATGCTTTGGAGTAAGTCTGAAAGAATTACTTGTGCCCCCACCCCCACCCCCACACAAAGTGACAGTATAATACTCGTATAATGTAGTTTTAGTGAGAACTGATTTAATGATCCAACCTCATTTGAAAAAATAGAAATAGATTTGTGTGTGAAAAAATCACAGTCGAGGTTATGTAAAGCTAAGAGCTGCAGGGCGGTAGAAAAGGACAGCAAGGGCCTCAGAGATTGTGCCAGGCCTTCTCCAGCAATCAGGCGGGCAGCCTGCCCAGGAGAACATCAGAAGCCACGTGCCTGATGCCACTCCAAAGTCTCAGACTTTCCCGTGTTTAAGGGACAAAAAGAATTTATACATCTCAAACCCAATCTTTACTATTTAAAAAAGATTGTATGTATGTGTTATGGTTGTATATTTGTGTGTGGGTATTTTGCCTGCATGTATGCTGTGTACACGTATGTCTGGTGCCCATGGAGACATGAAGAGGACATAATTTTCCATGGGACTGGAGTTACAGATGAGGTTGTGAACCGCCATATGGGTGTCAGGAATTGAACGCAAATCCTCTACCTGAACAGCCAGTTCTCTTAACCATGAATCCATCTCTCCAGCCCCCAATATTGACTATTTTATAGCTATCATATATAGTTGTTGTACCATGGTATAAAATAATAATATTGTATCATAATGGGGTGTTTTTGCTAACAACACACATTCTGTGTGGGCATGTGTGTGGAGGTTCCAAGGACAATCTCAGGTGTTTTTCCTGAGTGGTTATTTTCTTTCTCAGACAGGGTCTCTTATTGACCAAGTAGGCTAGGCTGGTGGCCAGGGAGCTCCAGGGATCAACCTGGCTCTGCCTCCTCATCACTGAGACTATAACCTCCTGGCTTTTAAACATGGGTCTAGGGATCAAATGGAGTTCCTCACACTTGTGAGGCATATGCTTTCCTGACTGAACCATCTCCCCAGTTCATAATAAAAATTCACATTCCTGGGATGAAATGCCAGAGGTTGTAGATGAAAGTTTCTGTCCCACCCAGTCCCAACAAAACACACAGAGGCTTATATCAATTATAAACTGTTTGACCCATTGCTCAGGGTTATTACTAACTAGCTCTTACAATTTTAATTAACCCACAATTCTTATCCATGTTTAACCATGTGGCTTGTACCTTTTCTCAGTAAGGCATTCTCATCTTGCTTCCTCTGCATCTGAGGACTGCGTCTCTGCCTTTCCTCTTCCCAGAATTCTCCTACTCTGGTCACCCTGCCTATACTTCTTGCCTGGCTACTGGCCAATCACCATTTTTATTAAACCAATATGAATGACAAATCTTTACAGTGTACAAGAGCATTATTCTACAGGAGGAGGTGATGATTGCAGTGTAAGCTATGTCTGGTTTGAATTCTGAAAGAGATGGTGACATCTCAGTCCAGGATGATTTGTGTCATTGAAGTTCCTACCAATGGATACATGATGCTTCTTCTGCTGTCCTTTGGTGTGGTCACATTTTTTTTCTTCCAGGTTTTGGTAGCTGTGTATCAATATCTGAACACAGTCCCAGTGTGCATTTCCCTAGTGGCTAATCATAGTGAGCATCTTTGGGTGCCTGCTTGTCGGTTGGGTGTATTCTTTGATGCTATATCACTTCATGGTTCTTTGTTTGTTTTGTTTTGGGTCCATTTTAAAATTGGATTGCTTAGAGTTCAGTTTTACTGTGAATATTAAGCCTTCTGTGTGTACTCTAGGGAGGTTGTGGGCTGCGTATGTGATTTGAGGGTGCTTTTTTCCAGCATGTCATGTTTTTCTGACACTCTCTCCAGGTCAGAAATGATAATTTTTCATAGCTATCATATGCCAAATGTTGTTATGCACAGAACAATTTCATATGCATTGTATCAGTTAATAAACAATTCCAGAGCCGTAGAGAAGACTACACAGTGTTTTATCTTTGGTGAGCCTAAGGTGTGGCTGGGTTAAGGGGCATGTCCCAGTTCACATCCAGGAGATGAGCTCAGACCAGCACTCTAGTCTTGTGATTAATGCTCTTTTAATTCTCCCCAGCATCCTCTCGAGACGCATCCTCTTCCAGCCAGTACAAAGTCATCAATCTTCTAAGAAATAGACTGCCTGAGCTCTGTTTTAAAAGAAGATGGGATGTAGCTCCTCTGAGCTCAAATGTCAAACAGCTCTTTTTGGGGGAAGAATCCATTAAAGCCCATCCAGTGGTCAAGATCGTGCTGAAATGGAAAAAACAGTTTTTTCTCTGAGTCATGGGAGGCAAAAGAGGGGGTCCATCTTTCTTTTTTTTTTAAATAAATGTTTAGAATTTTTATTGTTTGTTTAGATGTATGCCACATGTATGCAGGTACCTATGGGAGCCAGAAGAGGGTGCCAGATCCCCTGGGAGCTGGAGTTATAGAGGGCTGTAAGCCACCAGATGTAATTGCTGGAAACAAAATTCAGGTCGTCTGCAAGAACAGCAGTGCTGTTAACCACTGAACCATCTCTCCAGTCCCCAGGGGAATGAATCTGATTGGAGTTTGGCACCATTTTCTAGGATGACAGCTCAGGATGGAGTGAGCATGGAGGTCACAGTTTGGGACATTTTTTTTTTTTTTGCCATGCTCCTGGACACCCACATTATCTTCAAGATGCCAAACCTTTCAGATGACACATGAAAAAAAAAACAATATTATCTTTTCAGGCCCCTTATATATAATATAATCAGAGCAGGCCCCTTCCCAAACTGAAGGACTGTGAGTGGGGGCGGGGCTCCTTCCACTTTATGGGTTTCTGTTGTGGAATATTACTTTAACTATGTAAAGGTATGTTGCTTATGAAACATTTGTTTAATTATGTAAAGATGTGTTACTGTTTCACCTTGCCTGCCTAAGGCACCTGATTGGTCTAATAAAAAGCTGACAGGCCAGTAGCTAGGCAGGAGAGGGATAGGCGGGGCTGGTGGGCAGAGAGAGTAAGTAGGAGGAAGAGTCTAGGCGAGAGAGAGAGAGAGAGAGAGAGAGAG
>NC_022012.1:92534931-92537010 GCF_000317375.1 Microtus ochrogaster
CGCAGGTGGCGGCGGCCGCAGAGGCTTAGGCTGGCGCTGGCTGGCTGGCTGCCTGGAGCGGGCGACTCCCTCGCCGCCGCGCGCCCTCGTCCTGTCCGCGCTGCCCGGCTTCCACTGTCGCTGCGGCCCCAGCTCGGGAGCACCAGGGATCTGCAGCCTCGCTGTCGCGCCTTAGGGGCTGCGGCAGGTGACCCGGGGCCACCCGAGGCGCGGTGGCCCTGAGCCTGGCCGCCATCCATGAGCCTCGCCGCGGACCTGATTCAGGCCGGCCACCCCGGGTGAGTCCTCCAGCCCTCCCCTCAGCTCCCGCAGCTCGATGCCATGCTCCCCTGCCACGTTGCGGCAACTTTTGGGGTGGGTGTCTGAAGATGTCGCGCTCTCGGTCCCCCGCACCTGGTGCGCGTCCCAGACCCGGGATGCGGGGCATGACAGCTTGCCTCTGCTAAGGGGCTGGTGGGGATTTGAACTTGGCCAGGACGGAGTCATGTCCGCCCCTTTCCGTGGCTGCCGGGGCGGGAGCTGGCCCCTGCGATTCTGCGCTGGCCACGTAGCGCTCGGGCTGCGGTGCACAGCGCACCTTGCTAAGGGACTAGCGCTCTGGCGGGCGCCTCAAACCACCCGGTGCGCACCCGGCAGCTGGCCAACACAGGCCATGTGACTCTTTTTAGACCCCCTAATGTTAGCAAAATGGGGCTAATTAGGGACTCTCCGAAGGTCACAGCCGGCGTGCAGCGTTAACCCCCAAGGCAGACTGCTTCTGGGCTCAGCCCCCAGGCTGCCAGTTGAGGAGAGGTGCGCTGGTGAAGGTACTGGGCGCGGTGTCGCTTTTCATCATGGTCTCTTTCTATCACCCGCCCCCCCCCCATCTCCAAAGACACCAGACTTGGAGAGATCACGAGTTCACCCACAGGGTCTCGACAGAGGTTTGGGGGGTAACCTCTGCTTATCTTCCGTGTGAGCGTTTGTGTGGTGGGAACCCTCGCAAGTGCGGCATCTGAGACACCATCCTCTTCTGGTCACTTAATTGACTGATGTTTCCGCAGAATGCGGAGTAGGGGACTCTGCTGAGAGCCGGCGCTTATTCATAGGCTGTGTTTGGCTTCCGGTCTCCCAAAGAAACCCTGTCCGCAGGACCTGTATCCCAGCCACCCTTTCGAGACACACACCAGAAAAGGCCAGAGAAGGGAAGCAGGCATGCCAAAAGGCAGCTTTCTCTAAAGATCTCCCATCTGCTCCTAGAAGATTCCTTGAAATGGACTCCATTTCTGTCGGCCCCACCCCCAACCTTCTAATATACATTTTGTTTATTTTCTCGAGACTTTCCCAGGGAGAGATGGACACCTGCCCTCGGTGTTGTCACTGTGATCCAGATCTTGGAGAGGCTGCTCTCTCATTTTGGGCTGGGGAGAGAGTTGTTCCCCTGTCCTGCCGTTACCCTGTTCCCACACGACCTCCAGCTACAACCGTTACACTCAGCGATGTCACGGCTGCTATCGTCCTGCCATGATTGACAGGTGTCTTACAGACCTGTGATGACTGGCAGGCATCTTTTGAGCCTCCTAGTCTTTATCTATAAGATGGAACCACCCTGATTCAGTCTTGCTCAAGCTCTTGGGGTTCCCAGGGAACCATGTAAAAAATGCACCGGGGTTGAGACACCAGGTGGAAGGGAGATGTTGCCAGGGATCTCGGGAGGGGTGTGGAAAACGAGGTGACTCCAAAGATTTGACAGCGACATCAGGACCCTGTCTGCAGATCAGAATATCTTTTTCTAGAGACATTTAGTTTTGGTAGAGCTTCAAAAACTGCTTTCTATCTTCATGTGGGTGTCCATGGCCTAGATGTGGTCAGCTGTGTCTTCTGAATTATTCCCCCACCTATAGGAGGAGCCTCTGTGTCTCTGGAGCTGGGGACTCTAGGGGTATAAGAAGCTCTCTCTCTCTCTCTCTCTCTCTCTCTCTCTCTCTCTCTCTCTCTCTCTCTCTCTCTGTGTGTGTGTGTGTGTGTATGAATTTGCCTATTCACATGTGTGATTAGTCAAGCATGTCTCTGTGGAGATGGTGTGTGTGACAGGATCCT
>NC_022012.1:92537110-92540466 GCF_000317375.1 Microtus ochrogaster
TGTGTGTGTGTATGTGTGTATGAATTTGCCTATTCACATGTGTGATTAGTCAAGCATGTCTCTGTGGAGATGGTGTGTGTGACAGGATCCTCTTTGTGATCTGGATTGTAATCTTTCTGTGTGGGAGAGGGAAGCGCGGAATTTATTCACCTCTGAGAAAGGGAACTGCTAGCCACATCTGTTAATTTAAACTAGTAGTCTTTTAGATCATGTCCTGGCATGAGGTGGGATGGTGGTAAGATGGGCTAAGTGGGGTAAGAAAACATGTCTGTGACTTTGGTGTTCAGTTCAATTGGATTCTCTCTTGCCTAAAAGTGCCTTTTAGGAAACCGGGTTCTTCTTCTCCCTCCTCCTCCTCCCCCTTTTCCCCTCCCCCCTCCTCCCCCCTTCTCCATTTCCCTGCTTAGTTCTCGTTGTGTCCAACACGGTCATGTCTGAGTTCAGGCAATGCAGTATTGTTGATCAACCCCTGGTCAATTTGTTTTAACATTTTATTAAAGTATAATGACAAAGTTGTACAGCTCAAAAGTGTATATTTGGGGTTCTTAATATCTGTGAATTTGAGAGACGGCTGAGCAGTTAAGAGCACTGTGCTCTTTCAGAGGACCAGGGTTCAGCTCTCAGCGCCTGCGTGCTGCCTCACAACCAACTGTGACTCCAGTCTGGGAATTCTGCAGGCATAGCATGCACATGGTACACATATGCGCACCCAGGCATGTATGCACACATGCATATACAATACAATAAGTAAATACTTAACGTGTATACCTGATGGATTTTCATAGACTAGCCATGCCTGTGTATCTAGTTTCCAAACTAAGAACAAAAATACCATAGTCTTCCTAGAACTCATGAAAAGCTTTAGCTCCCCCAAACTAACATTGAGATTGGCCAGGCAAAGTTCATTTCATTTTTATTAAAGTTTTTGGCTATCAAGCTAAAATGAGACTTTCAGGTTTTTTTTTTCTTGATTCCTCCCTTTTAAGACAGTGTCTTCTTACCTATAGCTCAGAGTTCATGGAACTCTCTCTACAGTTTAGGCTGAATTCAAAACTGTGGCTATCCTCCTGCCTCAGCCTCTGGTGTGCTGGAATTAATGGCATGAGCCATGTCTGGCTTTTTTTTTTCCGAGACAGGATTTCTCTGTGTAAACAGCCCTAGCTGTCCTGGAACTGCCTCTGTAGACCAGGCTGGTCTTGAACTCACAGAGATCCTCCTGTCTCTGCCTCCCGAGTGCTAGGATTAAAGGTGTACATCACCACCACCTGGCTCTGGCTTAATATTTTTTTTAAAACCTCCTTTTTATAATGAGTTCAAACTAGGAGTCATTTATCTATGGCAGAAAGTTAGGAGGAAAAGTTTGATCTTAGGACCTGAGCAGAGAATCAGTGGGCAGCCCCACCATCTAGGGATGATGAGTTCTTTAGTGGGGTGACAGCTAGTCCCCAGATATAACAGACATTGATAACTAGAGTTTCATTTACTCCTCTGAATTGCTTCTCCATTGAGTAAATTTGAAGAGTGCACATCTTAAATTGCATGATATCAGTGAAAAAATATGAATGAGCTTATTTTTAATTCCTCGAAGTTAAAAGCTGGACGGGATCAGGAAATTTCGGCTGATTTATGAGTGGATGGGGCTGTTGTCACATGGTAGCTCCATGTTGGCTGGAGAACACAGGCACCCAATGCCATGAGCCCTCAGAAAAGAATCCAGAAATACAACCTAACACCCAACATCTCCAGAAAGTTCCTCTGAATACTGCTGTCTGCTCTCTGGTTGGAAGGCCCTTTTTGGCCTCCTACAACCAAATTCATGGGCAGACTCCCTCCGAGGGTTCAGTGCTGGTTTGTGAGTTGGAGCCAGGTGAGCTCTGAGGTCACGCTGCATTTTCTTCAGCTGCGTAGGGCTCTGGTGGCACATCTCCGGGGTGTTAAAGAAGGCCTGCTCAGGTGTGTGTACGTTATATGTCACCCCAGATTTCCCCAAAGGTTGAAGGTTCTCTTTCCCCAGTCCAGTGGCTCCTTTCACTAGAGTGGGTTGTAAAGAATGGGGGGGAGTTGCTGGGGGCAGCGCTCCCAGCATCTCCCAGGAGGAGGGGAGGATGCTGTGTCTACCACGGAGAGGACTAAGTGGGGCTGCCCTGTCCTTGCCCACGGCAATGTTCGTCGTCACCTTAACAAGATGCTGCTTGGAGCTTGGTGTTCTTTCGGTGACTATATTGTTCTCTCTGCTGTGACACAATGCCCCATGAAAGCAATTTCAGGAGGAAAGGAAGAAGGAAGGAAGGAGGCAAGGACAGTCCGAGGGTGCAGTCTGTCATGGCTGAGGAGGTATGGCTGCGGGACCGTGAAATATGAGGCAGCTTGTCTCACGTTTTCACGTCAGGAAGTAGAGCGAGGTGGATGCTGGTGCTAACCTGCTTTCCTTCCTTCCTCCTTTTCTTTATCCTGGGCTCCCAGTCTGTGGGACGGTACCGCCATATTTAGTTGGGTCTCCCACCTCTGTTCAGTCTTTCTGGAAACACTCTCACACACAGGCCCAGAGGTGTCCCCTGTGGTACCAGATGACGTGGTGTTGACAATGAAGATGCACACACGGTGGTACTTGTTGCTGAGAGCGAGCAGTGTTTGCAGGCAGTGGGGATGACTCCACAGCTCCTTCATCTTTCCAGGTGGGAGGATATGCCTTCTGGTTTACAGATGCGTCTGAGTGTCAGAAGTTCAGCCCTCTGCCGGAAGCACTTGGGAAGCAGAGACAGGCGGCTCTCTCTAAGTTCAAGGCCAGCCTGATCTGCAGAGTGAGTTCCAGGACAGGCTCCAAAGTTACACAGAGAAATCCTATCTTGAAAACCATTCCTTAGAGGTTTATGTGTTCTGTGAGGCAGACTGAGGGTCCAAGACAGCTTTCCTACACAAATTGGGCTCTTCTACAGGGTGGCGAGGGCTTCCAGTCATTCTTTGTCCTTTTTTCATCTGGTTTTGACTTAACGTGTAGGGGCCACTTAACCCCAAACACGGGATTGGAAATCGAAAGGTCTCCTGAGTGAGTGTGACGTTCACACAGGGAAGTGTGAGAACGTGGAGTTGGAGTCCTGCCATCTGCCATGTTGGGACCAAAAGCATGCCCACCAGTAGCACCCCCCACCCCTGATCGCCAGGGGAGTCTGTCTTACCTGGTTCTGTTTTTTTTTTTCCTCTAAAGATGAGGTTTTTAGGCCGGGCGATGGTGGTGCACGCCTTTAATCCCAGCACTCGGAAGGCAGAGGCAGGTGGATCTCTGTGAGTTCGAGACCAGCCTGGTCTACAGAGCTAGTTCCAGGACAGGCTCCAAAGCCACAGAGAAACCCTGTCTC
>NC_022012.1:92541746-92543313 GCF_000317375.1 Microtus ochrogaster
GCGATGCATGCCTGCTCATACCAAGCGTGTGTATGGAAGTCGGAGGACAGCCTTTAGTGTTGGCTGTCACAGTCCACATTGCCTGAAGCAGAATCTCTTGCTGTTTGCAGCTGTATTCACCAGGCTAGCTGGCATGTAACCTTCTAGGTCAATGCTTCTCAACTTGTGGGGTCATGACCCCTTTGGGGCCGAATGATCCTTTCATAGGGTTGCCTAAAACCATCAGAAAACACAGATTTTCACATTATAATTAATAACGGTAGCAAAATTACAGTTATAAAGTAGCAACAAAAATAACATGAGGCGCTGTAGTAAAGGTTACCGCGTTAGGAAGGCTGAGAACCGCTGGTCTGGGTGATTCTCGTCACCTCTGCTGCCTTGCTGTAGGACAACAGATGCTCACTGCTGTGCCGTTTTATGTGGGTTCTGGGGATTTGAACTTATGCCCTCTTAACTCATTTTACATTCAGCCTTCTATGATCTGCTTGGGTTTAAATATTACCCATTGATAGACAATAGGAGATTTCTACCATTTGCAGTAAATGTCCGTAATAGATCTGTGGTCACGTATGAGTGTCCAGCATCTGTAGTCCCAGACCCGAGAGCAGGGTGTTCTTGACCAGCCTCTCTCTGTGGTGTTAGGTCCAGTGGGGTTTGTAGATTACTTCACTTTCCACTACACCGTGGGGGGAGTTCCTGTTTTCTCTTGTACTCAGCTGTGGCTCTTTTAGGGTTTGCTTCATCTGACCAGCACGGAGCAACTGCCCTCCTCGCTCTGACAGTTTACGTTCCCCTGGAAGATTATCTTATCTCCCCCACCTTCTGTCACTCCTGTCTGCCGGGACTTTCACCTCTGAATCATACTCCCTGGTTCACTCGCTCTAAGACGCCTCCTTTGCGCCCCGCCCAGACTAATAATGGTAATTTAATAACAACAGCGCTGGAGATGGCGATGATACCGGATGCTTTGTCCGTCATCTGAGACTTTCAGCCTTCTTATAAAGAGCCCTCCCCCAGCTTATCCTACATGGCCAACTGTGCCAGAATTGGCTCAGACACTTCCTGCTCCCGGACACAGCCTTTGTAGGAATCTGTTCGTTTCACCGGAAAGGCCTTGCTCTGCTGAGAGTTCTGACGCGGGGAGGTTTTATTTTCTGCACTTAGACTCATCTGACGTTTATATTTCCGCACTGTCTGGGCAGAGGTCTGATGGCTTTCCGTAATGAAAACCATCTATCTTGTTATCACGGAATGAGTAATTTGTTGTTTTCTCACTTCTCCGTTGCTGTCTCAGCCATAGGCTGATGTTGGTTCGATTTTCTTTTGGATCTGTCTCTTGACTCTGTTCTGTCCCGTTCGTCTTTCATTCCTAGGTTAATACTGTTGGATGTAATTACCAAAACCTCGGAATAAATCACCCCGTCTTAGACGTTTTCTTCAAAACTTTCATATCCATTCCAGCCTCTTTGGTCTTAAACATGAGATTTAGGGTCTTCGGATATCCTGAGAAGTCCTGCCACGGTTCCCATTGAATCTGTGGTTTCTGGAGGGGAGTCTTTCATCCTTG
>NC_022012.1:92544614-92545558 GCF_000317375.1 Microtus ochrogaster
CTTCTTGCCCATGAATAGTTATAGTAATCGGTTTGTGCACTGGTTATCTTCTTGCCCATGAATAGTTATAGTAATCGGTTTGTGCATTGGTTATCTTTCTTGCGTGGTGACAAAAATACCTGACCAAAGCAACATAAGAAAGGAAAGAAAAGATACACTTCGGATCACAGTTTGGTCTGTCCTGGCGGCAGGAGTTAAAATGGCAGGTCACAGTGCGCGTGCAGCCAGTGGGTGGGGCGTGAATGCTGCTGCCAGCTCCTTTACCTCTGTTCGCTCTGGGCTCCACATGGGACGGTGCTGCCCACATTCAGAGTGGCTCTCCCCATCTCCGCCAATGCAGTGTAGACAATTCCTCACAGACACCCTTGATGTTTGCATCCTGGGGTGCTAAATCCTGCCGTTGACAATGAGGCTAACCATCGCGTGCTGGTTTTTATATTATTTTTTTCCTAGCATCTTAGTTGGTTATAGGTTTTTCTGGATATTTTTGTAGAAAGCCAAACATATCACAAATAATGGTACTTGTAGCATTTTGGACCGCCAGCATAATGGAGCCACAGTATTGTTAGCCACCTCCAAGTTCGCGGTCTGTCTTTGATCCACAAAGATGTGTTCTGCGATCTACAAAGACTGAGGAGAGTGCTTCAGAGTGGAGCCTTGACATGCTAAGAAATTTTGTGCTTCCAATAGGATTTGACCTTGTTTAAAAAATTATATTTTTGTTTAATCTTATCAAATTCCTTTTTTATATCTTTCTTAATCTTTTAAAGTTGAATTAGACTTAATAGTAATTCATGTTTGTGTGTGTGAAGAATGAGTGTGGATGTTTGTGTGTGTGAAGAATGAGTGTGGACACGTGTGTGTGTGAAGAATGAGTGTGGACACGTGTGTGTGTGTGAAGAATGAGTGTGGACACATGTGTGTGTGTGTGAAGAATGAGTGTG
>NC_022012.1:92545712-92546813 GCF_000317375.1 Microtus ochrogaster
AATTATATATTTACTACTGCATGTTTTTGGGGGGGGGTTTCACCCAGAGAATGGCTTCCACTTTCAAAAAGGCATTTTTTCTTCTGTTCCATTCCCATTGGATTGATTCTTCAGTGGAATCCAGGTCTTCAGGAAGGACAGAATTGGATCAGTAGGAAACTTCACAAGAGCTGATGAATGCGTAGAACTCCAAACAATTCCTGGCCCATTTCAAAGAGCATCGATTGATCAGGAATCTTAAAGAGCAGGCTTCATGGGAGACAGGGCTATCTGAATAGGATAGTTTGTGGGAGAGGTGGGATTTGACCTGGTATTTGAAATTAATATCCAATTTATTAAGAAAAGACACCTGAGTTAGAGAGTTGAGCCGAGAAGGGAGGAAATAAAGCCATTCTGACCCCACTCAGTGGTTGCTTCTAAACATGCTGCATTCTTTCTCCAGTGATCTTTGTTTTTGTCCAGATGGATGCAGCTTTGCAAACGGCCACTTTCCCAGCGGCCGTGAGCATTCCTCGGTTAAGAGGAAACATGCAAAACATGGGTTTTGCACTTAGGTCCTAGTCCTTGTTCTGATGTCTTAACAGTAATGGCTGTTTGTCTAAGTATCATTTTTATTGCTTACCTATCCCATGTGTGTTAGCTTGGCTTGGGAGAACAGGTAACAGTTTAAGTGGCCGGGTGCTGGCAGAACCTTCAGTGGGGGCCGGGCTTCTGCTGTGAGAGGGGGGGAGCTGCACTGAGGGACACCCAGGAAAGCAGCTCTCCCAGGTTCCACCCTCTTCACCTCATCCAATGTGTAGACCGCATCACTAACTGGTTCTTTCCCTCATCTCTTCTTTGAGAATTCAGAGCCCCCCCCCCCAGTTGTGTTAGCACCAATGCAAAGGTGCCATTAGTGCTGCTATTAGAAGGGTTTCTGTGCTCACCTCTAGCAGTAGGGAGACTAGAACAACAGCACAATACAGCTGGAGGCCAGCAGGATGGGGTGGGGGCTTCATGAAGAGACTCTAACTGCTTTGAATCGAAGAATGAGTGTGGATACATGTGTGTGTGTGAAGAATGAGTGTGGACACGTGTGTGTGTGTGAAGAATGAGTGTGGA
>NC_022012.1:92546948-92549913 GCF_000317375.1 Microtus ochrogaster
GTGGACACGTGTGTGTGTGTGAAGAATGAGTGTGGATACATGTGTGTGTATGAAGAATGAGTGTGGACACGTGTGTGTGTGTGTGTGTGAAGAATGAGTGTGGACACGTGTGTGTGTGTGTGTGAAGAATGAGTGTGGATACATGTGTGTGTATGAAGAATGAGTGTGGACACGTGTGTGTGTGTGTGTGAAGAATGAGTGTGGACACGTGTGTGTGTGTGAAGAATAAGCGTGGACACATGTGTGTGTGAAGAATGAGTGTGGACACGTGTTTGTGTGTGTGTGTGAAAAATGAATGTGGACACGTGTGGGGGGGCATTGCTCAGTGTCTTCCCATCTCTTTCACCTCCGTGAGGCTGGCTCGTCAGTGAACTCTAGGGCTCTGCCTGTCCGCACTTCATATATGTGCTCTCTTGACCTTTGTGACGTGAGTACTGAGGATCTGAAGTCAAGTCTGTGAGCTTATGTGGCAAGGATTCTACTGGCTGGGCCATCTATCTTAGCCCCTGTTCTCGTGTTTTAACTGCTATCCTTCCTATGTGATTATGAGTTGAATATATATTTATATGTCGTCCACAGAGATAAGACAACCCTATGGAATGTCACGTTATGGCTCTGACTTGTTATGGCTCTGATTTGCAGAATTCTGCTAACAGATGTGCTCTGTCCAGCAGTGATGAGCACAACCATCTGTTACTTTGGTCTCACTGATCAGACTCTTGGGAAACAATGCAAGGTGTACAAGCTTGGAGAAGGACAGATACCCGGGGGGCACCAGTGCCCTCGGCCTTGGGGTCTGCCATGTCTGTTTGTCAAAGTCTGGATGCAGTGCCCTTTGACTGGGTCTTGGCAGCTCATTTAAACATTTTCTTTCTGTTGTAAATCCAGGGTGGTTTCCTAGGCAGGGAAGTGGGCAGCTGGGGTTCTGTGGGGCGAAGCTAGGGAGAAACAGTAATCAAAGCCTCTTTACTCTTTCTTTCTGAACGTGGTCTGTGGCGGTTCGTCTCCACCGTCAACTGGATGGAGTGCAGGTTTACCGTGGAAGCAAACCTCGAGCGTGTCTGTGAGGGAGTTTCTAGATCATGTTAGCCGAGGTGGAAAGACTTTAAATGAGGGCAGCACTGTCCCATGAACTGAGGTCCCATATGGAACCGAAAGGAGAAAGTGAGCTGAGTACCAGCGTCCGTACTCGCTGCTTCTTGATGGCTTGTGACCTGTAGCTCCCCACTTCTGCCGCCATGACTGTATTCCTTTAAACTGTGAGCCAGAAGAAAATCTCCCTTCCTTAGATTCCTCTGGTCAGGCTAGTTGAGACTGCATAGCCTGATCTGTGCAAGGAAACCACCATGTCCAGCTGCTTCTTATCATCTTCCTCCAGGTTTGGGAAACATGGCGGGTGCTGTTTCAGATAAGTGAGGTTCCATTATTTTGTTTCCTTTGGAAAATGAGTTACTAATTGCATTAGCTACTTTTCTGCTGCCGTGATTAAAAGCTATGTCTGAGGGTTTGTTTGGGCTACGGTTCCAGAGGGATAAGACTCCATCGCCATCACTGATGAGGTATGGCCACAGGCGGGCCTGGCAGCCGGAGTAGCAGGCTGAGAGCTCACATCTTGATCCACAAACATGAAGCAGCTAGAGTGAACAGGAAATGAGAGTCGCAAAGCCTCCCCTTGGTGGCACACTTCCTCCCACAAGGCCACACCTCCTAAACTTCCCCTTACAGTGCCACCAACTAAAGACCTAGTGTCCAAATCCACGAGCCTGTGGGGACATTCTTGTTCAAGCTGCCGCGCTGATCGTGAGGGATTTGGGTATGGACTGATCCACAGCACAGCCGCAGGGGTTTATCTCCTTCTCTCGGCATGGCCCTCCTAACTTCATGGTTCTGTGGGAGGTCTCCATGCCTCCCAGCTGGGAATCCTCCCTTCTGCAGCCCCGGGTACCCACCCTTGACTTCCTCTTGTCATCCCCATATGGCTACTTTCTGTGTGGGTTCCTCCCTGCTCAGGACATTGATGGGGTGCAACACTCCCTCGGTGAGTCAGCAGAAAGTAGGATTTTAGAAGTAGGGGCCTCTTCCCATGTCATTGGGGGGCTCTGCCCGTGCCTCCTCCCTTTCCAGCCCAGGGCCCTTCCTCTGCTCTCCTCCCTCTCACTAAAGGCACAGATACACAGATTCCTTCTATTTGTCTTTTCTACTGTATCATTCTATTTATTAACCTCTGGTCTCACCTTGCTGTCTCCTCCCTCCTTTCCTCTAAGTCTTTCTTTTTGAGACAGAGTCTTCTGTGTAGCCCAGGCTGGCTGTGAATTCATGATAATCCCTCCTCCTAAGGACTGACTTTATTAGCCTGCATCTCCACACTCAGCTGGCTTTTAAAACTCTCATCAGATGACAAAAGCATTGACTTTTACAGCCCCCCTTTTATCTTGTGTGTGCATCGAGAACTATATGTTTCCAGCCATTGCTTTAGCAATGTTTGCATCCATACATTTTGGCCTGTGATACTGAGTTACTGTTTACACATGAACCTTTAAAGATTTCATTGTGATTTCTTCTTTGACTTAGAACTTAGAATCTGTTTTAATATAGAACTTTGTCATTTTTACTTTAATGCACAGAGAATGAGTCTATATGATTCCAGGTTCTTAAAATCTGTAGACATTTGTTTTATACCCATGTTGTGGAGATTCCTGTTTGTCTGCCACTCACTCTAGTCCCTTATGCTGCTCAAATACCCATTTCTTCCCATGATTTTGCAGTTTAATTTGTCAGTCACAGAGGAATCTATAGAGCCCCATTGGTCAGTTTCACCTTGTGTTCTTTTAGCTTAGCTTTGCATATTTCTTTTTATTTATTTAATTTTCTGATTTTTATTAGTTCTTTGAGGATTTCATACAATGTATTTTGGCTATATTCACCCCTCCCCCCAGCTCCTCCCAGCTCTGCCTTCCTTTCCTTA
>NC_022012.1:92550068-92554837 GCF_000317375.1 Microtus ochrogaster
CCGGCTCTCTCAGCATCTAGCAATTGCAAGTAGCTCCTTAGCCAGTGGCGACACTTCATGCCCACATCCTGTCTCCTTGTTGGCATGGGCTTTCACAGGTCTTGTGTGCCGTCAAACCACCGTGAGTTCAGAGGTGCAGCTGCCCACTGGGACCAGAAAGCACGGTTCCTTGTAGTGATTCCACCTTTGGCTCTTACAGTCTTTCTGCCCTCTCCTCCTCAGTCATCCCTAGGGAGGAGGGATACACTCAAAGCCACGAGCTAAGTGAGCTTTAGTTTAATTTGCGTGCAGCCCCTTAATCTCTAATAACGTGTTTGTCCCAAAGTTGGTGTTTAATGAGGCAGTTTTTCTTGCCTTATCATTTTCTCCACTTGTCTTTTTCTCTTACTTTTACCATGCAGAGCTCTGAATGTTTTTTATCTCACTTTTTTGGGGTATCAATAAAGCATGAAGCTGTTTTGTTTATCCCTAACCTACAAGTTTAAGTGTGAGCTGTGTCTACTTACATTTGGTTTTATCTCGCCATCTTCTTATTTTGCTCTCTTGGGTGTTCCACTTCCTACATACAGTGATTCCCCTCCCCAGTCTATAAGGCTGCATCCTGGGGACCTGCCACTGCGCTTGAAGCCTTACCTGGCACTGAGCCTTCCTGTGTTGCTGTTCGCACTGCTGAAACAGGACACCCAACCAGAGGTGACTTAAGAGAGGAGAGGTTTATTTTGGTTCATGGTTTGAGGATACAGAGTAACCTGGTGGGGACAGAGAAGCAGGAGGCTTCTGGTTACATTGTACTCGAAATGATCAATGCTGAGACTCATCATGACATCAGCTTGGCTCTGACACCCTTGGGTCACCCCACCTTTCAGTTCTGCCACCCCAAAGCTGCAGATTCCAGAGGTGGACCTGCAGGATGCAGTGTTTGCCCTGCTGGATTTGGAGCTTGGGCTTCTCTTGCTGTTCTCTCCTTACCCCCCCCCCTTTTTTTGTATGAATGGGTGTGTTTGTGCTGAGCCATTATATAGTAGAAGTCTTTGATGTGTGCTTTGATTTTATAGGCATCATGGTGTAGAGTTCTTCTTGAGTCTCAGAAGGGACTTGGGACTTTGGAACAATGTTGGGACTGTTAAGACTTGGGGACTCTGATAGGTGGCTTAAGTGAATTTGTGTTGTGAGATAACCAGGATCAGGAAGGGAATGTTACAATTCATAGTGATGTGCTTGGGTATCAATTTGTGCTGGTTTAACCTTCGTTAGCAGTTTGACTGGATTCTAGATCATCTAGACGAACCTTTGGGCGTGTCTGTCTATGAGAGTGGATGTGTCTGTCAGGAAGGTCTGACTGAGGCAGGGAAATCTACCCTGGATGTGGGCAGTACCCTCCCATGGGCTGGGGCCCAGGACTGAAGGGAAAGGAGAAAGCAAGCTGAGCACCAGCGTTTGTCTCTCTCTACTTCCTGACTGTGGTTACGAAGAGACCAGTGTCTCAAGCTGCACTTGCCATAACTTCCCTGCCTGGCAGACTGAGCCAATGAACTGGCCCTTCTTTTTAATCATATATCTTCACTATAGCAATGAGAAAACTAATCCACTTGTATAGCACCACATGCTCCCTGTGGTGCTGCCACACGGGGAGGCAATCTGTCCTTATACCTCCCTTACATCACTCTTGTGCTTTAGGCCACTATGCTGACATTTTGTTTGTGCTGTAACAACTAAAGCTTGTCTGAAGATCAGAGTGTGGAGCTAGCCACACTAGTTAGCCACAGAGGCCATGCAGTGGTGTCACACACCTTTAATGTCAGCACTCAGAGAGACAGGGGCAGATGGATCTCTGTGAGTTCAAGGCCACCCTGGGCAACACAAGATTGAATCAGTTTTAAAAGAGAAACAGGGTCAGGTGGTGGTGACTCATACCAGTACTTGGGAGTCACACGCCTTTAATCCCAGCACTAGGGAGGTGGAGATGGGAAGGGATATGGCTGGGCAGAGAGAGGAATATAAGGTGGGAGGAGACGGGAGCTCAAGGCATTCAGTCAGAGGACTGTAGAGACAGGATACTTGGTCTGAGGATTTCATAGAGCTAAGAACTAGTGGCTGCTGCTCTGCTTCTCTGATCATTCAGCTTTTGCTCCCTAATATCTGACTCTGGGTTTTTACTGTTAAGACCCATTAGAGTGAGGCCCCACAGGCCACGGTGAGGGTCATGTGAGCACAGGCCCCAGGGTCTGCAGTGGCTGATCTGAGCGGAGACAGCTAAGGAGTGACTCACGGGGTTGTGGAGACTCTGGACAAAAGAGTGATTCATGCCTCAGGTGGGAAGGGGTGGGATGCGTTAGACTTCATCATGCCTCTTAGGATGGCATGCAGCTTAACGGTATGAATTGTTTGTTTCTGGAATTTTCCGTTGAATGCTTTCAGTCTGTGGCTGACCACAGGTAACTTCAGCCGTGGAAAGTGAGAGCCTTAGGCATCTCCAGCTGCCTTTGTGTTGGTTTTACCTCTCTCTCCAGGTCCTCTGTCGTCTTTCCTTACTCAAAAGATTTATACTCCCTTTCTATTCCTTGACATTTATTATGCAGTGACTTAGCCTCTATACTAGCCTTGAAACATCTAAACTAAATCAAACTCATTTCTATCTTCAGCACTTCAAGGACTTCAACTGTGATTGGCCTCCTGTTCAATTTGTACCTCAGTGTTTTCTATTTTAGGTCAAAGTTAAGTCGTCATCTTTTCCATGTTGTATAATTTATTGATGTCATTATTCTGCCTTCATCCAACTCCACTGCCCACTTTCTGTGAGACAGGAGTTCTCACTGGCCTGAAGCTAACCAGTCAGGTGAGGCTGGCTCACCAGGGAGCCCCCCAGGATCCTCCTGTCCCCACTTCTTCATGCTGGGATAATAAGCACACATGACCATGCCTGGTATTTTAATGTGGGTTTGAGGGGTCACACTCAGGACCTCATGCTTGCAAGCACTTCACTGCCCAAGCCATTTCCCTTTGTGCTGTGATTTGTTTCTTCCAGCTGATTTAGTAACTTCTGTGTCTTTGATGTTCTGAGTCTCAGTAGGGCGTATTTGACAGCAGCTTTGCTTTTTTGTTTCTGCTGCTCAGGATTATCTGAGTGTTTGGGATGTTGGAGTTGTTGTCTGATCAATGGTCTGGAAGCCTCTTAGCTTTGTCTCATTGGATGTTGCTTCTCCATTCTTTCCTATCTCCTGCAACTCTGACTGACACATCTGGTCTGGGGTTTCCCTCTGTGTGCTGTGATTATCACTGACTAATACAGAACTGCTTTGAGTCTGTGATAGGGTAGAGCAGAGGTAGGCGGAGAAAACTAAACTGAATGCTGGGAGAAGGAAGGCGGAGTCAAGGAGAAGCCATGGAGCCGCCACCAGAGACAGATGCACTGAAACTTTGCTGGTAGGCCACGACCTCGTGGTGGTACACAGATTAATGGAGGCCAAGCAGTGATTTAATTAATACAGTTTCTGTATGATTCTTTTGGTTCTGAGCTGCTGGGCAGCCGGGAAACAAACAAGTGGCCCTCTTTCAACACACATCTAGGAACTTCTCATACCACCTATGACCTTTAAGCTCTCTCAATTTACTTTCTTATTTCATGTTACACACACACACACACACACACACACACACATATACACACACACACACATATATATGTATATACATATATATTGTTTGTTTGTTTTTCCTTTTCTTTGTTTTTTTTTCCCCCTGTAGACCTCATGGTGTTAGTAGTAGCTATACCCACTTTTGTCAATAAGCCCATATTTTTGTGGGTTTTTTTTTGAGATAGGATTCCATGCACCCTAAGCTACCTGTGGATGGATTACAGGTGTGCGATACCATGACTGGTTTCTATTTCATCTTTCTGTGTACATGTGTGCACTCATGAATTTAAATATTAAACGGCAGGAGTCTGTCTCCTTCCATGATTTGGGTCCTAAGGATCAAACTTGGCTCATCAGGTTTGGTGCCAAGCAAATCTACCCATGGAGGCATCTTGCTGGCCCCAAGCCTCTATTTCTAGACCAGACATCTCTCTTGGCTCCCTGAGTACCTTATACCCAATGTCTCCTCTGGTTGCACAACTTTTTGAAAACCAAGCTCTTGATTTCTGATTTTTCTCCCAAAACTTGTTCTACTTATTTCTTCAGTTTCAGTCAATATAAAAATTATTTTCTTCATAAGATAATATATTCATTTATTCTTTGGAACTTCAGAAACACAAGCAATGATACCACATTTCCCCTGCTTGTTCTAAACTAATATTTGTAATCTAGTGTGTATTTTCCATGCATAAATTATCATCAGAATTACTTGGTTTGTTTCCAGACTTCATGAAATACACAGTAGAGAAAGTACAGCTGTCTGTCTGTCTATCTATCTATCTATCTATCTATCTATCTATCTATCTATCTATCCATCCCAAAGTGTTTTCTAATAGTTGAATCGAGGTGTTATTTAGCATTTAAGTTAATTATAATCTAATGAAAGTCCAGTTCAGTAGTGCTAACTGTTTTCACACATGGCCACTGGAGGCTCGTGGCAGCCATGTTAGTCAGTGCTGATGGGGCTATTCTTGTAGGAATATATTGGTCAGGTTTTGAGTCCCTTTTATATGTGAAGAAATGATAATCTAAGATTAATTATCTGTAGCTAAGTTAAAGGAAGATGTTTGAATTGATTCACAAAGCATTCGGTTGTCTGTTGATCATAAGGAGAAAAGCATTTATGCAAATTTT
>NC_022012.1:92555463-92556710 GCF_000317375.1 Microtus ochrogaster
GTCTGTGTGCCCACCCTAACCAGCAGGTCTGAGTGCCCACTCCTCCCTTTGTTACTTCCTGGCTTTATTTGTTCTTATGAAGTCATCTCGGTCTCTTCCTCTGTGGGAAGGAGCCCTGAGTGACAGCCCAAACATGGCTGAAACCAGCACACATTCTTTTCTTCAAGTGAGTCATCTCCACCTTCACGCAGGGCCCTTCAGGGGGTTATCAACAGATGACAGCGTCCGTTCCTCCTGCAAAACCAGAGTGGCTCACTGGATTGCCAGTCAGACCCGAAGGTGGGGCCATGACCACTTCCTCTCTAATAAGCTATTCCCAAGTGGGTTTCAAAAATAAGGGTCGGTCTTGGGAGGACAGACATTCGGTGTTTAAGATCTATATCCCATGAGCAGAGTCAGGAGAACGGGAAGAAAACTCACCAACAGACAGTACCGCCTGGGGGAATCAGGGCTCAGCACTCTCATTTCTCCAGCAGAAGCTAACCAAAGAACTAGTCAGCAGCAATTCCAGTTTTATTTTGTAAAAATTTGTAAGATAGTTTGGGATTCAGTCTTGAGGCAGATAAGTAATTTTGGTGTAAATCTGTGTTCTGAACAAGTCTGTAACACAAGCTGTAATCACTTAGCCATGGGAACATTTTTGCTGGTCTGTTCTGACCTGTCAGGCAGATCCGTCCCTTACCTGTCTCCCTGCAGACAGGTCCCTGAAATGGTTCAGGAGCCCCTGTACTTGACCTTTGATTATTTCACTTCTAGCCAAAGGGAAAATAAGACCTGAATGTGAACCGTACTTTAGGCTCAGCTTGATCTGAGAGTTCCATAAAATAGCAAAAAGCTGGAATGAACCCAAATTCACAGCACTAGGAGTGGGGGAGTCCACAAAAACCATGTTCTAGCTAAAGAAGGACCCAGCAGGCAGGAGAGATGCTTCCCAGGGGGCCTGCCCATGTGGACTGTATCCCTGAGATGAGGTGGTTAGTGAGAAACGGGGCAGCAGACAACACCAGCTGCAAAGAGCAGGAGGAAGTGGATTAAACGCGCGGTGGCGCATCCTGGACAGCATGCAGCATCTTCAGGGCTTCCTACATAGGGCTATTTTCGGGGTGGTAAAGAACCTCAAAGAGCTGAAGGAACAAATTCAGAAAGGAGCAAACTCAAAAGGAGGCCAGAGGCAGAGAGCCGTAGGTGGCTTTAGGGACTTCTCAGAGTGGGTGACTGTTCCCCTCTGGAGAGGAGAGAGACAGGCT
>NC_022012.1:92556810-92559589 GCF_000317375.1 Microtus ochrogaster
ATGGAGGTGCACGCTGTGAGCATTGCCTCCCGCCTCTGCCTGTGCCTAACTCCTGGCTCCTTTTAGTCTGGCGCAGCTCTGGGCACGAGTTGTTATTCCAGCAGAGTGTGGGGAGTTTGGAATCAGCAGACTTGTGGCTGATCCTGTGGGCCGGCTTACTTATATCACACTGTACAGTCTGGCTTTTGAGTTTCAAAAAAGAAAAAGTGACGAAAACTTGAAATAAATGCAGTAGACACCGCTCAAGCTGAAACAGCCTCCACTGCCCTCTCACGGAGCAGCTGCTCTGGTTAGGTGACCGAGGCCCCTGCAATCCCATCAATGGATTCTGCAACACACTTTAATTACCCTTGAAGTGGTGAGTTTTAATTAAAGTGTGTATCTCCAAAGCCACTGCTGACAGAAGAGACATCTCCAAAGTATAACGCATGTGAGGCCGGCCGTGGGCCAAGCTAATATCGAAGGGCATTAAGCAGTCTCCCCCATGAACAGGTTCCCGAGTTTAGATTTCTCCTTCTGTTGCCCGGGGTGGGCCTGCACCCCTTTTTCTTATCTACCTAATACGCTGTTATCTGGGCTCCAGTATATTTGAATATGACATAGTCTGAAGGAAGGGCCTGCCTGCGTGCATGCTTTATTGTTAGCTCGTAAGTTGGAAATCTTTTGTTTTCTTTAATGAAAACTGGTCCAGTTCAAACACTTACCCAGACTTCTAGTATATTCAGGATTCAACAAGAAAAAAGAAAAGAGGAAGAAAAAAAAAAGTGAAGGTGGTTTTGTTTTGTTTTTAACTCAAGTCATATGGCCACCAGAGTCACCACAACCTAAAAAGAGATGAGGGTTACCGAGATTTATAAACAGTTCCATAGTAGGTGAAGTAAAGCTCATGGGTAGGCTATTCTTCCAACTCACTGGGTGATGTGATTCACCAGGGAACAACAGAATTCCAGGGTTCTGATTCCATCCTCTTCTAGGGAGTCATGTCCTTCCTGTGACAGATGGCCGTCACGTATAAACCTCCCACAGTGGCTAACTGTCCCCCCTCCTCTTGGTGTAACCACTGGAAATACAGGTCCTCATGGTCAGTGTTGGGCTAATCAGGTGGGAGGGATGCCCACAGAGTGGGACCCATGCACTGCCATGTTGGGCGGTGTGGCCTGAACCTTGGTCCCTCCATACTGCACGCTCATTTTATAGAAGGCTCACTGGAATATCGAAGAAGGCCACCTTCCATGGTTTTTTTTTTCTTGTCCATTTGGATGAACGATCTACAGAGGAAGTATCTGAAGTCCCAGGCAGGCATCCAAAGATCGTCAGGTTGCACGCATTTGTACCCCTTCCTGACATCTCCCCGTTCTGACATTCCAATCCTGTTCTTCCCTGTGACCCTACTGCTACCCTTAGTTGGACGGAGGTCAATTCTGGCTGTGTTCCCAGTTCAGGTCAATGTTGGCCTTCAGAGCCACCCTGTCTGTGCCTGACTAGCTTATGTGATGTGACCGAAGATGCCCAGGTGAGCTGCTATGAGCCTAATTTGAAGTGGAAATTTTCTATAAGAGTGGGTTCTAGTTCCCGAGGCACCTGGAAGCTGGTTTACAACTTTAACTTAAGAAATAAATCCTCTCTTGAAAATGCGGAGGTGGCCATCTGCATGTCACCTCACCACAGGATCTGCTTTTCCTTGTCTTTATTGATGAACGCAATTGGGGCCATTTTCTTTCCTATTTTTGGATCAACAATATCTCTCAGTTTCAAGGTTTTCTATTGAGTTTGAGGGATTTTTGAGGCACTTCAACTTCAATTGATCTTACGTGGCATGGAATAGTTGGCATCGTCTTAGCCACAGCAGCACTCAGGCAGGACTTGGTGACCTTTTGCATGCGTTATTTTTAATAGGCTGCTCTCAAATCGATCAGTCCACACACAAATGCCAGCAGAACAGAAACAATTGAGTGAAGGCCGAGACTGGAGGAACTTCTGGGCTGGGGGAATGGTCTGGAGGCTGGAGGGGATCCTGGGTTGGGGGTATGGTCATGAGGCTGGGGGACTCCTAGGTTGGGGGGCTGACATATGGCTTTCTTCTCAGCTCTGACCCTCTGGTCCACCCAGATTCCACCAGTTAGTCCTGAGAATTGATGCTTTGAAATTCCAGGTCTGTTACACAGAACCCGCCACACACAACTTGCTTTTAGTAGTCACCCATTCCAGAAGGAACAGATAAAAATATCACCTCGAGCAAATTTGTGCTACATTTAAATGATTTATTTAATTTAAATTATTTAATGTCATGGAATATGGGAAGCCTTCCCAAAGCCACAGAATGATTCTGTAGCACACAGATCAAAATATGTAGTCCCGTGACTTCTAAAGCAGAGCAAGAAATTAGAGGGTGTGCGTATTTTGAAAATGATCATCTTGAGATGTCTAAAACAGCGGGGGTCACAAGGGTCAGTGGAGTTAAAGGGTCATTCTGGCTCTACCTTGGGCAAGGCTACATCCTTCTCTCCCATCCCACAATCCTAGTTCATAAGCCCTCTGAACCAATCTCATTGTCCCTCTAATTCTGTCACAATAGATATTGTAGGAAGCTGGGGTCTCTCTAGACATTCTCATCTCTTGAAATCCTTCCTCCCTTCTTCTTTTGCCCTGTCCTCTTCCCATAACCTGTAGGTACCATGCTGGTCAGTCATCAGCAGCAGACCACATGTGGTAGACATAGCCGGTCATCATCAGCAGACCACACACAGTAGACGTGGCTGGTTATCAGCAGCAGACCACA
>NC_022012.1:92559930-92560879 GCF_000317375.1 Microtus ochrogaster
GGGTCATCAGCAGCAGACCACACGTGGTAGACACGGCCGGTCATCAGCATACTGCACACTATTGAATAGAGGAAAGGGTGCAGACAGTCAAGTGTTCTCTTCCAAAACCACAAGTTAGCTAACAGATACAATTAGCCATAACATTTCCACCCTTGACCCCTACATTCAGCTTTAAACCCTGTTAATCTCCAAAAAAAAAGAGAAAACGGAGGTACTTCTGGTACCAACATCACGAAGCACAATCCTTCAGACAGCTGGAAACTCGTTCTTCTTGCAGAAAACGATACAAAGTCCTATGTTTAAATACTCTGCTATAAAATCAATACATACATCTAAGATTTGTTAATTTCAATTTGTATGTATTTGGATGTTTTGCCTACGTGCATATATGTATATGCTCCACACATGTGCCTGGTGGCCTTGAAGGCCAGAAGAAGACATTGGATCCCCTAGAACTGAAGTTGTAATCACCACGTGGGTGCTGGGAACTAAACTCGGGCCCTCTTCAAGGACAGTGAGTGCTCTTAACCACTGAGCTCTCTCTAACCCCTAAAATAACTATATGTTGTGTAATAAGGGATAAGAGAGAAGGGAACCCAGAGCCTTATATAGTCAGCATGAAGCCGGTCCAGGGAAGCCACCAGCTTTCCCAGAAGCCCTGTGTTAGCACATGTGCCACAGTAACGATGGTCCTAGGCCAAGGAGCCTTGTCTGCTGAGCTGCCCTGGCCACTGCCTCTTCCTGTGGACCCTGTGTGCCAGCTTCTGTATCCTTATGACACCAACCCCTTCTTTGGGGGACTTCTAATGGTTCTTTATTTCCAACCCTCCTGGACTTCATTTTAAAAGTGAGGTCTTGGCCGGGTGGTGGTGGCGCACGCCTTTAATCCCAGCACTCGGGAGGCAGAGGCAGGCGGATCTCTGTGAGTTCGAGGCCAGCCTGGTCTACA
>NC_022012.1:92561399-92564535 GCF_000317375.1 Microtus ochrogaster
CCTGCCTGCCACTCTGCTCCCAGCCATGACAATTATGGACTAAGCCTCTGAAACTGTAAGCCCCCAGTTAAATGCTTTCTCTTCTAAGAGTTGCTGTGGTCATGGTGGCTCTTCACAGCAGCAGACAGTGAGAGAGACCGGAACTGTAGTCCTGGAGATCCAGCATCCTCACCAGGAGCTGCACACATGTGGCACATAGACTTTCATACAGGCAAAACACACATATACATAAAATAAAAATAAATAACTCTTTTAAAATATCCAATTTCTGCAAGCTGTTGCTGGCCTGTAATTGAGGTCTTTACACATAAATGGATGCTTCTAAGTCCGTCACGTGTTCCTTCTTGAAAGTATACACACTTTTCTTGCCTGCTATTAGCCATCTTAACTCCGGTTTAGGAACAAATGGAACTGTGGATTTTATCTGACTGCGTGATGACAGATTCAGAATAGAAGATGTCTGGATTAGCGAGGTTTGGCTGTGTTCTTTAATGATGTTTTTTTTTTCCCCTCAAGCCTAATTAATTGTGTGGTCTCGTTCTAAATATAGCTAGGTACAAGGTCTTATATGATACATATTTTATTTCAGGCAGAAGAAATGAACTGTGGAAATTAGCTCGATTTGGGAAGTAACCAGGCTAGCTAAAGGATAAAGCAATTATATTTTTATTTATTATAAGGGGAAAACTCATGCCACAGGAACGAGAAGTCCAAGCTCAGCTGTGCCCCGCGGGTATCACAGAGAGAGAGCATCCACGCCTTAGCTTGGATCCACCTCTTAGAGATAATTGACTATCAAGGTTTCCCCACCAATGGGCGAGGCATTTCTATAGTGGAGGGAGCAAAGAGCTTCGTTAATTATCCAGCTGAAACCGAAAGGGACATTCTGGCCGCTGCAGAGCTGTGTCTGTCAGGTGTTCATTAGTGGTTTTCCGTGCAGGGCTGGAGATGAGAGTGTCTCAAGGACAGGAGGCAGATGGGGTGCAAATGGAAGAGACTCCACAGGCCTCTGCCATATCCAGAGAGTCAGGGTACGGGGGGTGGGTACCACAGACCCATTGTCAAATATCACAGATCAGGCTGTGCTCTCCTGTGGACACTCGGCTTTGTGATTTCCTTCGCCAGCAGTCATTACTGATAAAGCCAGAAAAATAACATCAAGATTTATTATAAACCAGGTCACCTTTTGTCCGCCATGTGTGTTGCCTATTTGTGTCTGTAAATGTGTAAATTTTTGATCTGTATACCTGTTTCATTTACCAACATACCCAGAGCCATGGGAAAATTTCTAATTTGAAAAGGAGTTAAAGTGGGCAAAGCTTAAGAAGTCTTACTGGAGAGATGGTGGCTCAGTGGGCAGAGTGTTTGCCTCTTAAGCATGAAGACCCAGGTTTGAATCCCAGGAACCCACATAAAATCCTGGGCAGCAGCACACATCTCTAGCCCCAGGGCTCTGCCTGCTCTGTAGTGAGATGGGGGTAGAGACAGGGGACTCTCTGGGAGCTCTTCCACCAGCGAGTCTTGTATGCAGCAGCAGAAAGCATCAGAGACACTGTTTCAAACAGGGTGGCAAGCAAGGACCATCTCCCAAGGTTGTCTTCTGACCTCCACATGCTGGCACATGCTTCCCTCTCCCACTCTCCTAGATACGCACGCACACACACACACACACACACACACACACACACACACACACACAATACCGCCCCCCACGCACCCACACACAGAGAGATTTTTTAAGTAAAGAAAGAGACGTGGAAGGATTGCAAAGAATTCAGGATAATCAAATGATAAGAAAACCCAGAGAGCAAAGGAAAATAATGCATGAACAAGATAAAAAGTTTAACAAACGAATCAAAGCCATAAACCATCTCAGAGCTGAAGGGTGTCAACAAGGACTTGATCAAAAGCAAATAAACAAATATCCAAATATCCAGTTAGAGAAAAAAAATAAGAAAGGATGAAAGAAGCCCCCATGAGTTTCCCCTGCTGTAACTGTGTGAGCCACTTCTAGCTCTGATCAAAAAGTTAAAATACAAGCTTATGAAAACAACTAGTTCTAATAATATTGTTGGCTGTGTAGCAAAGAGCAGTATAAATTGCAAAGGGGAGAAGTAAGTAGCAGTTTTATGGCTACTGCTGAAGTTGTTTTAAGCATAAAGTAGTACATGCTTTTTAAAAATATTTTTTATTTATATATATGTCAGTTTCTGCTTATGTGCACATGGGTGCAGTGTCCAAGGAGGCCAAAAGAGGGCATCAGAGTTGCAGTGACTGAACTACCCAACAAGGGAGCTAGGAACCAAACCCAGGTCCTCTGGAAGAGCAATCAGTGATCTTAGCTGAGAAGCCCCTGCCAGCCCTTTGTGCTATTATAGCTAGCCATATCAAGTAGAGAAAACTCCCTTTTATATCTACTTTGTTGAGTGTGTTTAAAACAAAAATATTTTTACCATAAAATTTAGTGTTTTTTTTGTCAAACGCTTTTCTGATTCTATTAAGAAACCATGGTCGTTGTCCATTACTATTTCATGGGTGATGGTTTATATCGACTGTCACTTTGAGAGGACCTAGATCATCAAGGAAAGGGGTCCCCGGGTATGGAAAGGGGTCTCCGGGTATGCCCGTGAAGGATTGGCTGGATTAGGTTGTCCTGTGGACATGCCTGTGCGGGGTTTTCTTGGTTGTATTAACTGAGATAGGAAGACCTATCCTATATGTAGTTGGTACCCATTCTGGGCTGAGTCCTTGGTGGAATAGAAGGGAGAAAGTGAGCTGAGCACCAGTGTTCTCTCTGCGGATACAATGTGACCAGCTGTTACAAGCTCCTACAGCCATTCACACTCCACTGTGATGGACTGTGCCTTAGAACTGGGAGTTGCCCTCCCTCCTTCTTTCCTTCCCCCTCCCTCCTTTCCACTGCTTTTGTCAGAGGGCTTTGTCCAATAGCAGGAAAAACACCCCAGGAAGTGTTAACCTTGCATTATAGCATAAATCCTTCTCTTATTGCTGGGTTTAATACTGGCCAGGAGTTTTCAATCTAGGTGTAAGGGTGTTGGGTCTGCCCTGTTCCTTTGTTACTCTGTCTCTGTTTGCTTTTGGTATCTAGTGATATTCGTTCCCTTTAAACAAGTCC
>NC_022012.1:92564819-92565904 GCF_000317375.1 Microtus ochrogaster
CATCGGGGAAGACACCCTCTTTCCCCTGTGTGTGACGTCATTCATCGGGGAAGACACCCTCTTTCCCCTGTGTGTGACGTCATTCATCGGGGAAGTTGCCCAATCTTGTGCTTTCCTTCATGGAAACGTTTTGTTGTTGTTACCGATTCAGTCTCCTTACTAGTTAGTTGTCAACTCAGAGTTTTTAATTTTTTTCTTGAGTCAGCTCTGGTAATGTCCTCCTAGGAATTTTCTATTTTATCTAGGTCATCTAATTTTTTGGCATTTAATTGTTCATGGTGTAAAGTTTTTCCGCCTGATAAGCCTCTCCACCAACGCAATAATCCAAATCAGACCAAATCAAACCGAATTAGAAAAAGCCCAGGTTTAATGGATGCCAGTGCTCCTGGGAGGTCCTATGGGAAAACACGGAGAGGGGGACGGAGAACCAGAAAGACCACGTGTTCATTCTCTGGGGGGCAGTTTAAATAGTCTGGAGAGTGGTCTTGGCCCTCTCTGGAGAGGGGTCACTGTTTGGCATGTTTTCTCAAAGATGAAGTCTGGACTGCAGCAACTCCCAGAGGAGGAAAGCTTGGGGTGGAGCTTCCAACCAAACACCCCAGACTCTCTAGGTATAGGGGGCACCAGCTCAAATCTGGCTACTTCCTGCAAGTGTGGGGTGCCGTGGGAGAAGAGAAAGTTGGGAGTTGGTGGGCTCACGCTCAGTGAGAGGTGTGGCTGGAGAGGCATCCGGTTTACTACCATCCTGGAGACCTCAGGCATCTGTTCCTTGTGGGAGATGAGAAGGCAGGTGGCTAGGAGAAAAAAGTATTGCTATTACCCGTCTTGGTTGTACTGACAAAGATGAGTGTGCCAGGACGAGGAACAGGTAGGCCCTTTATTGTGGCCCAGGGGAGGGGGGCTTGGGTTGGAGCTTGCAACCAAACACATACTACTTT
The DNA here is from genome assembly GCF_000317375.1 of Microtus ochrogaster. Taxonomy (NCBI): domain Eukaryota; kingdom Metazoa; phylum Chordata; class Mammalia; order Rodentia; family Cricetidae; genus Microtus; species Microtus ochrogaster. Next base: position 92,565,758 of record NC_022012.1, read on the forward strand.
TTTTTAAATCCTTTTTGTTTCTTAAGGTCTATTGCTGTCCCTTTTTCATCTCTTATTGATTTAAACATTCTTTTTTTGTGGTTAGTGTTACTAAAGGTGTGGCCATTTTGATTACATTTCCAAAGAATAAACTTTAGATTTGTGGAC
>NC_022012.1:92566929-92571422 GCF_000317375.1 Microtus ochrogaster
CCTCCTTCCCCCTCCTCTCCTATGTCCTCCCTCTTCCCCTCCCCTCTCCTCTCCTGTATTTTCCTTCCCTCCCCACGCCTTGTGAGGTCTCTTAGTGACCTCACTGAAGATGCTTATCTCTGATGAACGTTTTCTTTTGTAACTTTCACAAATCTCTTTTTATCTTTGACTTTCTGATGGTTTGCTGTGACGTGTTTGTGTGGATGTCTCTGATTTTATCTCCTTGGGGGGTCATTGAGCCTTTGGATTTGCAGGTTATACTTGCCCTTTAGTGTGAGGTTTTTCATTATTATTTATTCACTTTTTCGTCTCTCTTTTTATCACTCCTCATTTACCGGGATAACAAATCAGAAAAATATCATAGTGTTTCCTGGTGATCCACACATCTCAGAGGCCGCCCTCCTCTCCCTGTCTTAGAGCAGATAATCCCAATTGAGTTATGCAAATATTCTTTCCCCTGCCAGGTTGGGCAGTTTTGAGCCATCCCAGTGGTCCCCCTGCCCCATTTCATCATTGTGCTTACACTTAGTTCTCTATTGTGACTTCTGTCTCTCTTGATGTTGTCTGATGACGTTATTGTCATCTTTCCTTTCACTCTTAGATAGGATTTCTTGTAGTCCTTTGACTGCATTTATAAAAGCTGGCGATAGACGTTGCTATGTCAACCTAACGTAGGATCCTCAGGAATAGCTTGTATTGACTGTTTCTCTTCCATCATTGTTTGTGTCATGATGGCCTGGAAACGGAATATTTTGTATGATATAGTATGGCAGGTCTGGGAAAGTCAGATGTCTGCCTCCTTGCTTTGGGTTTGTTGTTTCTATTTGTGCAGTTAGGGGCTTTTCTGGATTAGTTCTATAAAAATGTATATATTTTTTTGTCATATGTGGCCCCAGAAGAGCAACTTGGTTAGCCTAGTGGCCAGTTGAGTTCACAGAGACTTTCTTAATGCCTTGACTTAGTAAGTTCCCAGCCTTTGCTGAGGGGCTCTGTATTGTGTTGGACAGCCTCGTAGCATCCTGGCCAGAATACTATTCCACTGTTGCCTTAACCTTCACTTGTTCCTGTTTGTGCAGTGTCTAAAGGTTCATTCAGAAGTGAGAACCTAGGGCCCTTTTGAAGCTTGAGTGTATTATACTTGCATCTTTGAAGACTTTCAGGAATATGTTAGTCCTTCCAAAGTCTCCCATGGACATTTCATTCTCTAGTTTTCCCTTATACATGATGTAGATAACCCATCTTTCTGTTTTTAAATCTTGGGGACAACTCCACTTGTTGCTTTTGTTGACCGCCCTTTGTCTTCTGAAGTCCCGCCTTGTTGAGGCTTCTGCCCTTACCAGAGTGAGCAGGGCTCACTTCTGGTGTGACTTTTCTGTTACTTTGCCTTTGAGGAGTAGTCAGCTGCCCCAGACTTTCGATCTGCATCCCCTTCTTTGAAGAAATAGTCTTAGTGGCAGAGACTCATCAGACATAGCAGGACCAGGAGCAGAGAAGGGCTGCATCCAGTTGTTGGTCTTGGGCTCTTAAATAACCTCGTAACGAGAAGTCTTGCATATGGGCTAAATGATATTTGACCTTTGGGTGGATTACAATACACGTGTAAGAACTTGACTGACATGAGCCTGGTTCTATTTGAATGTCTGGATTTGAAGGTCTGGGCTGGTGACCGACTCTCTTCCTGGTAAGTGATTGCTGCTTTTGCTGTTGTTGTTGTTGTTGGCTAGAGGCAGGGTCTCATTGTATAGCCAGGCTGACCTCAGCTACAACTGTGTCATACCATGGTGTCCTCGTGTATGCTATGGTGTCAAATTGACATAGCCTAGAGTCTTCTGGGAAGGGAGTCAAGTGATCAGATTGCCTCATGGACATACCTACAGGGGATGATCTTGATTAGTAATTGATGCAGGAGGGCCAGCCCACTGTGGGCGGTACCTTTCCACGGATAGGAGGGTCCAGGAGATGGGACAGGTGGCTAAGCTGGAACCCACAGGCAAGCCAGCAAACAGCGTTCCTCCATGGTTTCTGCTTCGAGAGCCTGCTTGAGTTCCTGCCCAGCCTTTCTTAGTGATGGACTGTGATCTGGAGGCTGAGTTGCTTTCGGTCTTGGTATTCACATCAACAGAATGAAACTAGGATGGACCGGTAACATCTTAGCACCATTAAACATTCTCGTATCTCTTGTGTACTCCTTGGTCAGCAAAAGCAACATTTGTACTAAGTCTCCTGCTCTCCTTCACAAGCGTGTTCCTTCAAACCGGTTACTTTGTGTCTGTGTCTCCCGAGGGTCACCTGTAAAGTGGTTATAATAGTGTGTGTTCTCCACTCTGTAGCCTTAAAGAGGAGCAGCCCAGAAAAGATTTAAGTAGCCCTTTTTTGTGTGCAAGGGTGTGCAAGTGTCTGTGAGGAGGTGCACACATACATGTGTGTTTATGTAGAGACCAGAGGTCAACCTTGGTGGCCATTCCTCTGTAACAAGGCGACCTATAAATCTGTTTCAAGTGTCCTGTTGTGTGTGTGTGTGTGTGTGTGTGTGTGTCTGTCTGTCTATTTATATTATGACCAACCTGCCCATATATTTATTATCTGTCTGTCTGTCTTCTATTATCTGTAACCTATGTCTGTCTATCTGTCTGTCTAAACTGTCTGTACTGTCATCCATCTATCCCTCTCTAACCTACTTATGTTTATTTATGTACCAATGGTCTATCACGTATCTGCTGCCCATTACTTTCCCACCATCTGTCAGTTGCCTGTGAACCATCTATCTATGGATCTGTGATTCAGTCTGCTTATCCTCTAGCTGTTGTGATGAGGCATCTGAGTTAGATAATCCAGTCAGACAATGCTATTGGGCAGCTAAGCAATGTGACCCGATACGGGCTACAGTATCTGTAACTGGAACGGGAACTCACTTGAAATGACTCAGTTTCCCCTTTGTGTGATTTCTAAAGACCATTTGTTAGAAGTTTAAACAGGTGGAAGTGATCAAGAGAACCAAAACCAAAATGTTGTGTAGTTGTTAGAGTTTGCCATCCTCTCAGGCCGAGTGCCACAGGCCACCAGCCTCTCTCTCTCAGGCCGAGTGCAGCAGGCCACCAGCCTCTCTCTCTCAGGCCGAGTGCAGCAGGCCACCAGCCTCTCTCTCTCAGGCCGAGTGCAGCAGGCCACCAGCCTCTCTCAGGTCAGAATGCGCAGGCCACCGGCCTCTCGCACCCTCTCTAAATGACCACGTCAGAGTCCCTGGCAGAGGGTCCTCCATCCAGCTTGGGTGAGGCACAACCCTAGTTCACGGCTGATAGTTCTGTCTGCTCCGGCTGCTGAGCATGGAGACATGGAGACATTTTAGAGGAAGAGAGCCAGTCAGGGAGGAGACGGAATGAAGTCCAGTGATTCATCAATCCAGGCACCACTGACTTCAAAACAGGCACAGAGAAAACATTTCTCTACCTGTGAGAGAGCTTCTCTTTCCTGGTGAAGTCCTCCCTCCCTCCCTCCCTCCCTCCCTTTTTCCTTCCCCTGAAAGCAACTTTAATGGGAAAGTTCTAACATCTTACTTCCTCTGTGGGAATAAGATCTTTTCCTTTCTTTTCAGTCAATGAGAAGAGTAACAGTATTTACCTCTTAACTCTTGTAGGACATTGGATTTTCCAACTTGATCTTCTTTTCTTTGCATACAGTGTGCAACACGAATCCATAAGCACACACAGACATATCCACACAGGGAGGGAGGGAAGGAGGGAGGAAGGGAGGGAGGGAGGGAGAGAAGGAGGGAGGGATGGAGAGAGAGAGGAAGAGAGAGAGACTAAAGCAAGAACCCACCAAACTTTGGGTTGGTAGACAAGTCCCTCAGGCATCTGTCCTTGGTTCTGTTCTGGGTCCTGCCCTGAATGTCCCTCCTGCGGACAATGATCTTTCCCAGTGAGCATCCTGTCCAGTGTGTTTCCAGTGTCCCTGCAGTGTCCAAGGTTCATTGCAAAGTTTCCGTTTACCAGTTTCTGGCAAAACAGTGGTTCTCAACCTGTGGGCCGGGACCCTTCCACAGGGGTCATCTAAGACCCTCGGGAAAACATTATGATTCATAACAGTAGCAAAATTACAGTTATGAAGTGGCAATAAAAGCCCTTTAATGGTTGGGGTCACTACAGCACAAGGAACTGAATTAAAGGGTCTCAGCGTTAGGAAGGTTGAGAACAGCTGCTGCAGAAATACCACCTTTGTTTCAGCCCTGTCTGTACCATTAAAGTTGTGGGCCACCAGGTCTGGTTGATACTGTGTTGGGTGTCAAAGCCAGGGCTCTGTGCTCGTCAGGATAGATCTCTGCCAGCTGGATGCCTCCCAGCACACACTGGCTTCCAGTTTTAAATCATTAGCTTGTAATGGTGGTGGTGGTGATGATGGTGATGATGATGGTGGTGGTGGTGGTGATGATGGTGATGATGATGGCGATGATGGTGATGATGGCGATAATGGGGATGATGATGATGGTGATGATG
>NC_022012.1:92571729-92572755 GCF_000317375.1 Microtus ochrogaster
ATGATGATGGTGGTGATGATGGGGATGCTGCTGCTGCTTATGATTATGATGGTGATGTTTTTGTGTCTGTAGGTCACAGGTTATAGGCAGGGTGTAACTGAGCCCTAATGTCTTCCTTGGGAGAAAGGGTAGGAAGGCACAATATCAACAAACGTAGACACTGAGAGGCCAGTGAAAGGGATAAAGCAGACTCATTTATTTAATAATGGGGAAAAACTTATATATCCTCCTAGTACCCAGGCGTTCCATTGCATGGTTGCCCCTCATTGGCTAGGCACAATCAGGATTTCTGACAGCACCTGTTGCTAGGCTCTAACACACCTTAAAATAATATTCTACAACAGTGAGGGATCTACAGTTACAGGCAATTGTGAGTCCCTGATGTGGGTGCTGGGAACCAAATGTGGGCCCTCTGTAAGAGCAGTGTGGTTTTAACCACCAAGCCTATCTCCATTCTAAGCACTAATGACTGTCATCTGACTTCTGATAATTACATCCAAGAGGCCACACACACCAGCTCAGAACTCTGCCCAGTTAGCCCTGAAAAGAAGGGCACTGTTCAGTAGACTGCCCTGCAGTCACATGTTCAGGGTCAAACACACTCAATCCGCTGCTTTAGCCGCAGACTCTTAGAGCTGATTATCTCATAAGCCTTGTGTAACTCCACGAGGATAGCAGAGCGTGACACTTCACTCTGATTTATTACAGAGGAGCTCCTCCGTCACGGCTGCTCGTGGGAACAATAATTCGGCAAACACTGTTGGGAGGTGGCACTATAACACAATGCTGAGTTGGCATTAATTTTCTCATGACTGAGTTTTAGGATGTGTTCCCTCTATGGCATCTAGGTTGACTGTCAGTCAGAGGAAGCAGGTGGTGGCAGCCCCGATAGGGCCAGGAGTGCCTACACCTGCTGTGTGTCTGGGTGCCTACACCTGCTGTGTGTCTGGGTGCCTGCACCTGCTGTGTGTCTGGGTGCCTGCACCTGCTGTGTGTCTGGGTGCCTGCACCTGCTGTGTGTCTGGG
>NC_022012.1:92572855-92575430 GCF_000317375.1 Microtus ochrogaster
TGTGTGTCTGGGTGCCTGCACCTGCTGTGTGTCTAGGTGCCTTCACCTGCTGTGTGTCTGGGTGCCTGCACCTGCTGTGTTTCTGGATGCCTACACCTGCTGTCTGGGTGCCTACACCTGCTGTGTGTCTGGACATGGACCTCTTCTCCCAGGGTGTTCTTTCTCATCTTCTAAGACAGGGTGCAGCCTGAGTGCCCTGACTCGTGAACAGAAAGGCATCTTTCCTCCACTTGATGGCACTTTCTGATTCTTTGTGCGTGGCATCTAATTATTTTTATTGTGAAAGGGAAGAGCTGGCTCCATTTCTCAGAAAGTGCTCTCTGTCTGAGCCATTTAGAGCAACATGATCTATTTCTGCACAGAAGCCACTTAGTCCTTTTGAGTCTCCATCATTACTGTTCAGATACGATCTGATCCATGTTGCCATATCTAGCCAACTTGGCATCTTAGAGTCCCATTTACCATCATCAGTGATGTCCCGAGAATGTTACCTTCAGGGAAGGTCCACCACAGGGCCCTTAGAGGGTGGTGTGTGTGGTGTGTATATCTATGTATGGTGTGTGTGTGGTATATGTATGTGTGTATGGTGTATGTTTGTTGGGGTATATGTGGTATATGTGTATGGTGTATGTGTATGTATGGTGTGTGTAGGGGTGTATGTGGTATATATGTATGGTCTATATGTGTGTGTGGCATATATATGTATGTTTGGTGGGTGTTTTGTATATTTGTGTGGTGTCTGTGCATATCCATGTACAAGTGTGTATGCCTGTGCACACGTGTATGGAAGCCAGAAGAGGACATTGAGTGTCCTGCTGTGTCATTTTCCACATTGTTACTTTGGTAAACTCAGAGAAAACCTGGAAGCGGCATACCCCAGCAATCCTCCTGTCTCTGCACCCATAGTGCTGAGGTTATAGGTGTGTGTGTGGCCATGCCCAGTTTTTCTTTTTTCCTGAGATTAATTTATACTTTATGTGAATATTTTGTCTACATGTATGTCTGTACCATGTGTGTGCCAGGTTCCCACAAATTCCAGAAGAGGGCATCAGATCTTATAGAGCTGGAGTTAGAGATGATTGTAAGCCACCGTGTGTGTGTGTGTGTGTATGTGTGTGTGCGTGCGTGTGTGTATGTATGTGTGTGTGTGTGTGTATGTATGTGTGTGTGCGTGCGTGTGTGTGTTAGGAACTGAACCTGGGTTCTCTGCGAGAACAGCCAGTGCTCTAACCACTGAACCATCTCCAGGTCTTCAATGGGGTGTTTAAAGAAGACTTCCACCCATGTTTCTGCTGCGCCCATTGCAGGACTTTTCTGGCTTGGGGTGGATGGAAGGCAGTGGTTGTGTCCTCCCTGGGCAAGTCTTTTGTACTTCTTTGGCTTCTGCTGACCTGCAGGTCTCGAGGTTGTTTGTTTGGCTTAAGTGGGTCGATGGTTTGTTTCATCAATTACTGGAGTAAGAAGTTTTTGAATGCTTCAAATTCCTGCCGTGATTTTTGGTGAAATCTAGAGATTAGTTTGTATAACTCTGTCACACGGTTTAAATCACTTAACAAGGGACTTAAGGACCAAAGTCACTCTGTTTTCTCCACCTGTTAAGAAAAGTAGCAACCAGGTAATGGAGTGGTGGTGTATGACTGTAACTCCAGCAATAAGGAGTCTGAGGCAGGAGGATTGCTGTGAGCTCAAGGCCAATAGTAAGCTGAAGATAGACCAGAGCTCCATAGCAAGAACTTGCTCTAAAAACAAAACAAACAACAAACAAATATCAACAACTAAGAAGTCAGAAGGGGTTGCTCAGTGGTTAGAGCACTGGCTGCTCTTTCAGGGGACCTGAGTTCAGTTCCCAGCACCCAAGTTGGCAGCTCACAGGCGTCTATAATCCAGTTTTAGGAGACCCAACGCCCCCCAACAGATACCCTGCTCTGACCTCTGAAGGCACTTGCACCAGCATGGGATTCACACACACACACACACACACACACACACACACACACACACACACACACTAAGGGAATCTGATGTTCCTAGTGTTCCTAGTTAGTGCACATTGAAAGAGGGACAAGAAACTCAGGAGCTTACATTGCCCTCTATTAGGTGAGAGGTGGGTGTGCAGGGCCAGGACCCTGAGGCCGAGAGACAGCCAGGTCACAGGTGTCACCCCTGGCTGAGTGCAAGCCTTGTTTGCTCATCTGTAAGTGGGTAGTGACTGCTCATAGGATACAGTGGGCATTAGAATTGTTTAATATATGTGTATGAAAACCTAAAGCTTGTGACGCATAGCAGGTATTTAACCATTCGATGGAAACTTTATTAAGGACATTTATTTATTGTAATCCCGGTGTTGTTACTTTTTACTATAATCTCAGTGTGTTTTTTTGAATAGTTTCAGATAGCTCGTCATGATCCATGTAGATTATATTTTGCTTATTTTCAGGTTAATGTTTATTGATTCAGTTTTGAGATAGAGTCTCATGCAACATAGACTGGCCTTGAACCCTTTATATAGTTGAAACCAAGAGCAAAAAGAAAGACAAAATAGGTTAAAAACTAGGAAATACTTTTTTTTTTTTTT
>NC_022012.1:92576135-92580357 GCF_000317375.1 Microtus ochrogaster
TCCTTCCTATGATCCCAGGCTGGCCCAGAGTTCACTCCATAGCCCAGGATGGCCTTAACCTCCTGATCACCCTGTCTACTCCCAGTTGCTAGGGTCACAGGTGTGTGACACCGTGCCTGACAGACAGATATCTTTGTTTTCATTTAAGACTTGAGAGCATGAAGCCCTCAGATGCTCAGTTGTCCTCTTGGCCGACTTTGGTGTGCCAAGTGTATGTGATGTAATAACCAGGCTAGCTTAATGTGAAACAGCAAATTTTAATGAAGGGATAGCTTACAACACCAGGGATCCAGCCATGGGCAGGAGATACAAAAGGGACTGTCGGGGCTCACAGACGCCAGATTTATATGTAAACACTAGCCCGAGGCGAACACGCCCCCATTGGGCTGGGCTTACCCTACACTGGGCCATCTAGAAGCAGCAAGTGTGAGCTCAGAGGGGCACACAGCCTTAGCTTGTGCCTCCACCAAAACACGGTGTTTGGCGGGGTCAAGGGAGGGTGGATTCCATCCACGCAGAACTTGTTCTCATCCCCAGTCTGCGATCTTTCCTTTCCCTCTCCAGATCTATTTCCGTCATCCGTGTTTAACTCTGGCCATGGGGAGGAAGCTGGACCTGTCGGGTCTGACAGATGATGAGACAGAACACGTTCTCCAAGTGGTCCAGAGGGACTTCAATCTTCGCAAAAAGGAGGAGGAACGGCTAAGGTGAGCTGGCTTCTACCTGACCACGTGGGCGCCACAGGGCTCAGCTGTCAGAGTCACACACTAGGTTTGTGGAGTGGCCACCCTGCCCTTTGTTGGAGGGTTTCCCACAACCAGTGACATGTGACAGCAGGTGCCTGGCCCACAGGTGTGACACCTGCGTCGCCTTAGCAAGAGTCTGGATACTGAGCCAAGGGGCTTAAAATATCACCTCAAAACCTCAGGCATCTAGTGTTTGTGTCATCTCCGTGTGGCTTGCGTTGAAGATGCCCGGGAGAGGTTTAGAAGCAGTGAAGAGAGGAGATGATATCATAGGAAATATTATTTCATTCTCAGCAATTCCTCTAGTGAACGTAAAACTCGCAATGCAAGAGTTCCACGGTCTCAGGCTGAATTCATTCTTGTTCCTCCCAACCAGCTGTGATTTTGTGGGTTTGGGAGGGCAGGTCTCAGGTGTGGCGTTTACCCTGTGACAGTGACTGCTTCTCCAGTGCTGACAGAACGGGAAGGACACAGACAGGGTGTGGGAGACATAGTATGAGAATATAAAGCAAGGTGAAGAAGTCCCAGGAAGAAAAAGGAGGAGAAAGCAGACATCCTGCTGCTCCTGCTCCAGGCATGCAGAATTTGCCTCATGGACCCTCGCAGTTCTGCCATTGTGACCCCCAGTTTACACAGAGATGCCAACTGATTTCAAAACAGCTTGAAAGGAGAAGGTTTTACTTGGCTCACAGTTTGGGGGTGCAGTCTATCATGGCAGGGAGGCATGGCGGAGGAAGCATGAAGCTGAGGGTCATAGGGCACCACAGTCCGGAAGCAGAGCGAGGTGCGAGCCAGCGCTCACTAGGCTTCCCTGCTCCTGTGTCCTGGGCAACAGTGCACAGCCAGGTGGGTCTTCTCTCCTCTGCCACACCACTCTGGAGACACCGGCTCAGACACAGCTAGGGGTGTACCTACTAGCTTATCTAACCAAAGGGACATTTGACTGTCACAGATGGTATCATGTAGGCAGTGGAAATTAAAAGACAAGATTTTCCAATGCAAAACACAAGTCCTCTGCTCCACAGTGAGGGTCACCCTGAGTTCTCCTGACATGGCCTTCATGGTGATGGTCTCCCTGAGTTCTCCTGACATGGCCTTCATGGTGAGGGTCACCCTGAGTTCTCCTGGCCTGGCTTTTATGTTGAGGGTCACCCTGAGTTCTCCTGGCCTGGCCTTCATGTTGAGGGTCACCCTGAGTTCTCCTGGCCTGGCCTTCATGGTGAGGATCACCCTGAGTTCTCCTGGCCTGGCCTTCATGGTGAGGGTCACCCTGAGTTCTCTTGGCATGGCCTTCACAGTGAGAGGGTCACCCTGGGTTCTCCTGATGCCACCTTCATAAATCTGAACACACGCTCCTATTGCTTTATCCGGGTGGACTGCCTTTGAGTCAGTTCTGGGTTTTGAATGATGGAATGCTGGCCTGCTTGTTCTCAAGCCTTTATCTTCAGCTTCTTAATGGTTGTTCTCTTGGTTTTGGCTTAGTTTTTCTCCTCACCATTGTTCTAGTTTCCTTCTGTTGCTGTGACACAATATTTGACCAAAAGCGACTTCAGGAAGGAAAGGGTTTATTTCAGCTTACAGGTTACAGTCTGTGATTAAGGAGAGGCAGGGCAAGAACACAGACAGAGTCATGGAGGAACTGCTGGCTAGCTTGCTCTCAGGCTCATGCTGAGCTAGCTTCCCATACAGCCCAGGACCACCTGCCTAGGGAGTGGTGCTGCCCACAGTGGGCTGGGCCCTCCCACATTAGTGAAGTCATTCCCACAGGCCAATCTGATCTGGGCAGTCCTGTTGAGACCCCCTTCTCCAGTGACTCTAGGCTGTCTCAAGGTGACAGCACACACTGACTAGAACACTCATTTTTCAAATTTAATACAGCAACCTCCTGTTCCATGAACTTCACCATTTTCTCTCAATTTGGACAGAGCGGTGTCCATATGCTGAGCCCAGCTCTTCCACTGTAACCAATCAGCTTTACGTCCCCCGTCTTTCTGCAGAGCAGTTCACACCCAGTGCTGAGGGCCACCACGTGCTGGTCCAGCGCTAAGAGCCTCCGCATGCCGCTCTGCAAGCACCTTGGAGTCTCTCTGTTTAGTCCATGGCACAATGCTTGGAAGAAGCCAAGAGGTAGCACTTAGGTAGTCATGCCTGGAGGTGCTCTCTGCACCCCGCCCACTCTGTCCTTGCAGGATAGCCAGTGTTTTCCAGAAACTGTAGACTCCCCAGGTTCTCTCAGCTGATGGGACCCTTAGGGTGAGGTAGCCCTGAAGTGGGCTCTCTCCTCTCTGCTATGGCTTGGCCTTCAAGTTTAAGAATTCCACACATCTATTTGGGGATTGTCACATTTATTCATCTTCCCTTGATTCATTGCGCTGATTTCTTTAACTGTTGGTCCCTTTAAGACTAAGAACGCCAAGCAGACAGCGCCCTGAAGGGCTGCTGCCCCCCCCCCCCCCGCCCCCTGGCTCTGCTAAACAGGATGCAGTGAGAATAACAAATTAATTAGCGTTAAGACACCACATCTCCAGCTCTGTCAGCAATGGCTTGCATTTTCCCAGCAGTGGGGTTTGTCATCTACAGGAAGTGTCAATTAGACCTCTGGAAAAATCCTCAGGTAGTATAAAAATAACCATGTCTAAGCCCATGGTCCAGGAACCATCACTGTCTACTTGGTTTTTTCTACAGTTTGATTTCAGGGGGTGGGGGAGGGGTCAATGTGGTGTTTGTGTCAGGTACCCACACAGCTTCAGACCCAGTGTGTGTTTTGTTGGGAAGCAGACCTAGAGAGGTGGGATGTCCTGACTAGAGGCAGTGATGTGACAAGTTCTGGGGTTGCTAGGGTTCAAGCAGTCTCTGGCATTCAGAGCCTCTCAGTGGAGGGGGATTAGGAGTGAGGGTGGTTCAGCCATGCTTTTGCCTCCACTGGGCTCCCAGAACAGTGCCAGGTACTCCCAAAATAATGATGGTGTGTGTGGGTGCGTGTGTGCACATGTGTGTATACACATGGTAGCATGCGTGTGGAAACCAGGGGTCAAGTTCGGGTGTCACTCTCAGGAGCTGACAACCTGTTTTCTGAGACAGAATGCCTCCCTGGGGTCTCGGTTCCCTGAGTAAGCTGGGGTGTCTTGCCAGCGAGCTCCAGGCATCTGCCTGTCTCTGCCTCCCCAGTAAATGTAGGTATGCGCCACCATGCCTGGCTGTTTATGTGGCTACTGGGGGGTGAACTCATCTTTTATGCTCCAGCGAGGATCAAGTCAGCATGTGGTCAGCTTCTGAAAGTTGCCAGCACCCCAACAGACCCGTCTGTGCAGAGAGAAGGGTTAGGCTTGAGGAAATTATTTCCAGTAACCACTATTGGCCATTGATTGTCAGCAATTGTTGGACTGACAGTGTGTGCCTGTGCCTCGAAAGGCTGATGGGCTTGGGAAGAGAGAGGAGGTCAAAAGCCAAAAGTGTGATGTCTGTCTCTCCATCCA
>NC_022012.1:92581742-92600723 GCF_000317375.1 Microtus ochrogaster
GAGAGGGGTGGAGACAGAGTATGAGACAGTGTGTGTATACATGAGGAGGTATCAGAAAACTCGTGGGGAATTGGTTCTTTCATTCCATGATGTGGGTCCTGGTCTTCAGACTTGGCAGTAAGCACCTTTACCTGTGAAGCCATCTTGCAGGCCCCTCAATCACCATTTCCTAAAGTGGAAAGAACACAGCATTTTAATAAAAGGAATTAGGCTCTTTCCTATCAGAGATTCATTTTCATTTTAAACAAATAAAAATTTTATGACACAAAATGAAATTTTTAAAAAGTTTCTGTTGCTAAAAGTGAAGCTCCTTTGTCTTCACTGCCCACTGTTTGGGATGCCACAGTTGGTGAGATGGATTAACCACAGCCTGTTCCATCTGCTTTTGAAGCTTGCCTGTACCCAGTTAAAACATGGGTACCTTGTGGTTTCTGGTGAACCTGTGTTCCTAGTGCACCTGCTGCCCACACTTCCTCCCTGGCTGCCCTTGCTCTTGAGATTTGTCAACTGTGGCATTAACCTCTTTGGTTAATGAGTCTGTCAGTTTTGGGGGAGGGGGCTGTGAGGCTAGCCAGAGCACAAGGACCTGAGTTCGAACCCCAGAACCACATTAAAAAATGCTGGACATGGAGACTTGTAACCTCCCAGAAATGGGGAGATGGAACTAGATAGATCTCTGGGACTCATTGGCCAGCCAGCATAACCCACTTAGTGAGTTCTAGGTCAGTGAGAGACCCTGTCAGTTCTTGAGAAACACCTGCAGTTGACCTTGCAGAAACACCTGCAACTTCTACACACACATGACCACCCATGCATGCACAAGCACATACAAGTGTGCACGCATTCAAGCACACACACATAAGCACATGTATGTCCACACATAGTGCACACACACAAGCACACATGTGTACATACTTATACAAGAACACGCATATACACATACACAAGCACATACATGTGTACACATAATACACAAGCACATACACATGTGCACATACATATACAAGCACATACATGCATGTACATATACAAACACATACATATATACACACACAAGCACACATGTGCAATACATATACAAGCACATACATGTACACATACACAAGCACATACACATGTGCACATACACATGCAAACACATACACAAGCACACATGTGCACGTACATAATACAAGCACATGCATGTACACATACACAAGCACACACACACATGTGCACATGCGCACACTCAGGATGGTCACTCTGGGGGCAGAGTCAGTGTGTTCTGTGGTAGCGTGAGAGGCTGACCCTGCTTGGTTTAAGAGTGTCCATATGGTGGGAGAAAGCCCAGCCAGTGGAGAAACAGGTGAAGAACTCAGGGCCCTGTAGGAGGCAGGAGGCCCCAGGAAGTGGAAAGGGATGGAGTGGAGAGAGACTCAGTCTCACAGCGAGAATGGGCCTTGTGAGATTTTGGTCCTTAGATCTCCTCTTTATTGTTGGCATTCCGTTAATAATGGAAAGGCCAAATATATTACAGCAAAGCTGTTGGGTATTCATTCATTCGCTTCAGGATCTTGGTTCTGAATGTCAGGAGGCTCTGGGGAGAAGGAAAGTAATCCACAGGGGAGAAGAGAAGACTTCATAATGGAGTAAAGGCCTTTGTCCTTGAGGAAGATTCCAGAGGCAGAGCGGAGTCCCGCAGGAGTGCTGTGATCTGTATAAGGTGAGAGAGGCCAGGGAGACTTCCTGAAGCAGAAGGCATCTGAGCCTTAGGAATTTCCAAGCAGATTTAGACACAGGTCAGGGAGCAGGGAGCATCTTGGGTAGGTGATAGGAAAGGGAATGTGTCTCCATCACCCAATCAGGACCAGCAGCCGGTGGTAGGGAAGCTCCTTCCTGGCAATCCTGCTTTCGCTGTCCTAATGGTGGCTGATATGGTGATGCTTTGACCCTTGCCTCCTTCCCCCACAACCCTGGGGAAGACTTGTTCTTATTTGTTTACAAATCGGAGAAGCTGAAGCTCCACAGATCCTCTCAGGTTCTCACAGGGAGAGATGGATTCAAACCTACTTAGAGTCATGTGGAGAGAGGATGGTAGCCACTGTCCTTGGTGTGACCCTGGAGCGGAATGGATGAAATGGGGGCCATGCTGGAAACTCCAGCACTGTGATGTCTAATGCCTGCTGTGTGCTCAGGGGTGGGAGAGTTACAGGGTTTGTGTCCGTGTGTGGTGAATGACACATAGCTACCGACCATGCATGCCTTCTGAATTTCAAGTGCTTCTTGTCCCAAGAGGAATATACTCTAAAAAATACACGCAGGATTGCAAGGATCAAACACGAAAACGGAATACAGAATGTCCTCGTGGTTTTTATATCGGTTGTACCTTGAAATGTTTCTAAAATGACATCTTAAGTGCCTTGCTACTCTACTGCTACCTTTGCAGAGCGTGGATGTGGTAGTTTGAGTGTAATTTGCCCTCATATATAGATGGAAGTTTCTGTCCCACTCAGTCCCGCAGCTGTTCAGTCCCAACTGTTCAGAAACACACAGAGTCTTATATGAATTAAAAACCGTTTGGGCTATTAGCTCAGACTTATTATTAACTAGTTCTTACAATTTAAAGTAACCCATAATGTCTATGTTTAGCCACATGGCTTGGTACCTTTTCTCAGTAAGTCATTCTTATCTTGCTTCCTCTGCATCTTGCAGGTGACTGTGTTTCTGCCTTTCCTCTTCCAGAATTTTCCTAGTCTGATCACCCCATCTGTACTTCTTGCCTGGCTACTGGCCAATCAACATTTTATTAAACTAATGCAAGTGACAAATCTTTACAGTGTACAAGAGCATCACCCACAATACCCATAATCTCAGGGAGTAAGTGGCACTATTAGGAGGTGTGGCTTTGTTGGAGTAGGTGTGTCCTTGTTGGAGGAAGTGTGTCATTACAAGGGTAGGCTCTGAGGTTGCCTATATTCAGGATACTGCCCAGTGTCTTAGTCGACTTCCTGTTGCCTGTAAGATATAGTACTCTCAGCTCCAGCACCGCATCTGCCTGCACGCCACCATGCTCCCTTCATGATGATAATGGACTGAACCTCTGAAACAGTAATCAAGCCACCCCACTTAAATGTTTTCCTTATAAGAGTTGCGATGGTCATGTGTCTCTTCACAGCAGTAAAAACCCTCAGACAGTGGACACCCAGGTGTTTTAACTGGCATAATATTTTGAGCTTTGCCAATATTTTAACTAATTAATGTGGTCATAGATACCTGGCTAAACAGTTTAGGACTTGTAAGATCGAAAGGGAAACCTTCTTTCTCAATTGGGGTGGAGTGAGTTCTTTGTAAAAATTATATTTATTTTTAGTGTGTGTGTGTGTGTGTGTGTATTTATGTGTATGGGTCTGTGTGTCTGTCTGTGTGCCTGTCTGTGCACGTGTGCCACATTAAACATCTGGAGGTCAGAGGTGTGTGTTCTGGGATCAAATTCAGGTTGTCAGGCTCGGCAGCAAGTGCCTCTCCCCACCAAGCCCTCTTGCAATTCTTTTTTTAAGACAGGATTTCAGGTCCCCTCCTGACTTTGAATCTACTCTCTTGCTGAGGACAATGTGTGACCCTGAACTTTTGAATCCTCTGCCTCTACCTTCGGATTGCTAGGACCACGTGTGGTACCACACCCTGTTCATGTGGAAGGAAAGCCAGGGCTCAGATCCTGCTAGGCAGGCAAGCGCTCCAGCACCTGAGCCAAGTCTCCAGCCTGAGAGCACTCAGTCCCCCTATATGCCAGTCTCAGTGTGTCCCGTCACACCTGTCTCCACGAGAAGAGAACAGCGTTGACCACAAAGCCTTCCAGAAGGAAAGTGTGCCACGTGCACGCCACATTGGCAAGGGATCTGTGTGTGCCACCTGACAGAAGGAAGCCTTCTGTGTTTCTCTGCCGGCAAAGGTGGACCAAATGCATTCTGACCTTCAAATGACACATGGCTTCTCTTGGGACCAGAACACAGGGCTGTGTGAGTGCCAGGCAGGGGCTCTGCTACCAAGCTACAGC
The DNA here is from genome assembly GCF_000317375.1 of Microtus ochrogaster. Taxonomy (NCBI): domain Eukaryota; kingdom Metazoa; phylum Chordata; class Mammalia; order Rodentia; family Cricetidae; genus Microtus; species Microtus ochrogaster. The sequence goes on from NC_022012.1 coordinate 92,585,776, forward strand.
CCCAGCCGACACGTGACTTTTGAACGGCCTCTTTCATACTGTATACTCTCGGACACACTTTCCTCCAGGGCGTGCTTACAGGGCTCAGGGGAGTGTTTCCACGCAGAAGGGTCACACCAGTGCTGTGCTTTGCTTTTTAATTTCTGAATATGGGGGCTGACGAGAAGGCTCTGGATGCCTCTTTCTGCAGTCATTAGGAGTGGTTTTCTAAGGCCTACTCTGTGCATCCACCTTCTGGATCTTTATTTACTTTCTCATTGCAAATGTCAGCGGCTCAGCTGTTGAGCCCTGATAAAGCTTTTGTGGCTTTTATCATTCTAGGCTGACCTTTCGCACCCAGCCCTCTGGCCCGCCTTTCTCTGGCACTGAGTGTGGCTGAGAACTTGCCTCCAGGGTGGTGGAGAGAGGCCTCCCTGAAGCCATTAGTAAACACAGCTTTCTTCAGCCACAGTAACCCAGCTCTCCCTCTGCTCTATGCAGCTGGTACACTGACGTTTTCCTTATCCTTGTGCACGTCCCTGCTCTGAGAAGTGGGTCCTGGATTCGGGGCCAGTAGCTGCCTCCCTGTGACTCAGGCCCGAGGCCAAGTTCATTACCTACCTTCCTTCCTTCTTCCCTCCCTCCTTCCCTTCTCTCTTTCTTCTGTGTTTGCATGTTCCCATGTGTGCAGGTGCATGTATGCATGCATATTGCACACACACAGAAATACATTATGGGGTCTACCAGGCTTATAATTCCAGGTTTCGGTTCATCATTTGGGGAAAATCAAGGCAGGAACTTGGAGCAGCCGGTCACATCACAGCCAGTGAACAGCAGAGAGACACTAATCATATCTGCTAGTGTTCAGCTAGCTGCCTCCATCACTCAGTCCAGGGCCCCAAACCAAGGAATGGTGCTGCCCACTTGCGGTGCGTCCTTCTTGTACAATTAATGCAACCCAGGCAACCTCTCACAGCTATGCATGCAGTCTTTGATTTAGACCAGTGGTTCATCCCTAACGCCGTGACCCTTTAATACGGTTCCTCATGTCATGGTGACCCCAGCTGTAAAATTATTTCATTGCTACTTCATGGCTGTAATTTTCTGCTGTAATCCCTGTGAAAGGCTTGTTTGATCCCCAAAGGAGTCTCCACCCACAGGCTAAGAGTTGCTAATCTAGACAGTTCTCTCCGTAGGTGAATGTAGATTGTGTCACGTTATAGCTGGAATCAACTGTCAGATTGTCCAGGTCACGGAAACGCTGGGACATGGGGCAAGGCTTTGTGATCACAGGCAGCAGGTTTCAGGGGACAGCTGGATGTGCAGAATAAAGCCCCTTTTGGGGGTTCAGGGACCCTGTTGCTTCAAGGAGAACTAAGTGAGGATGCTAGAGAAAGGGTCTGCAGGATTCAGCAGGGGTGCTGGAGGCTGGACTGAGAGGCTAATCCTTCCCAGAATTCTCTGGAAATGAGCATGCTTCCCCAGGTTCTAAACCCAAGGAAAGTTAGTAAGAGAGAGAAAAGGTATAAAGTTTCTGAGGGAAGTACCGCTTGCCAGCCTGCGTCGAGATGCCGCTGACTTCGTGGCTAGCGCTGGAGATGTACCGTCTGGTTGAAGGTGAAGGTCAGTGGTCCTGGAGACCTGGACAGATGTGTGTAGGACAGAACTGATGACTGTTGTCAGAGCTAAAAACGTGTTTCTGCCTCAGCTGCTCACGGCTGTCAAGGGTGTGAATGTAATCAATATTAGAAGTTTATAGACAAACTAAACTCCTTGCAACTCTCATGACCAATGTTCTGAGACACAGAACATTTAGGGATCCCAAGTCCTTAAAGGGGCAGCATCAGCACCCACGTCTGTAGTGCTATTAACCTTGCAAAGAGGTTCAAATACAGCACCACCCCACTTCCAGAAAGTGTTTATCAGTCACCATCTTCCAGGGACCAGATGATGCTACAAGGTGACATTCTTCTCGGCCCTCAGAGCCCAGTGCTTCCTTCAGTTAAATGCGTTTTAACTTGGAGTAATGGAGAGTACGGGGTTGGTTAGGGGAGCTGGAGACGAAGCTCAGTTGTTGAGTGTTTGCCTAGCGTGCTCGGAGTCCTGGGTTTGATCCTCAGGATTGCATAAGTGAACTGTGGGGGACAGACCTACAATATCAGTGTTCGGTAGGTCGAGGCAGGGAGGGCGAGAAGTTCAAGGTCTACCCTGGGCTAAAGAACCCACTGAAGGAAGGAAGAGATGGAAAGGGAAAGAAGGAAGAAGCGATGGTTATAGGATTTCCCTCCACATTCCTGGGAATTCGGATTTCTTTCTGTTCCTGAAGGGCTGGTATCAGGGGCAGAAGACTGGTACAGGCTAACGGGTGGAATGGGATGGGGTGGGGTGAGGAGGTGGGGGAGGTAAAGCAGTGGAATTTGTGTGGTTGCAGAAGAGATGGGAGACAGATGGTAGACTATAGACATGAGAGATGGGAGGGGGACTCCTATGGGCTGAGCCCATGGCCTAAGTGTGTGCTTATTACCCGATGTCTCCAGCAGGAGGCGGTAGGGAGGGCTGCCAGCTCCTGATTGGTGGCCCCTGCTGGGTGTGCTCACACTGACCTTTGTACAGCCAGGTACAGTGGACTGAGACTCCTGATGACATAACAGGACCAGCAGGTGGCGTAGAGCATCACAGCCTCCCTTCCCTCCCTTCCTTCTTCCCCAGGGGTTCTTCTCAGGTTCTAGTCTCCCCCGCCCCAGAACCCTGGTGATTTCTGTTTGATTATTTCCACTAAAGTGAAGTAACTGAGCCACATCAAGGTGTCAGCCCTGAAACCACCTGCTTTTGTGATCGGGCTGAGCTCAGCAATCACTGGATGCCATGAGGTGGGCATCACTATGCCCATACCACAAAGACTGGCTGCAGAGAGGACACGGACCTGAAGTCACCCAGCCTGGCTCTTCCTGGCAGCTAAGCACAGACCTGTCTGCCCTTGGCTGCCAACCTCCAACCACACTGACTCCTTAGTGCTTACGGTCACCGAGTCTTGGGTGTTAGGGTGGGAAGGACCTTTGAGAGATATGACTTGACACATTTCCTGCCTTCCTGTCAGCAAAGGACTCTCTTTTCCAGTCAGAACAGAGTGGTCAGAAAGCCAGCATGATGTTTGTGCCTCACTCAGGGTATGTAGAGAAAACCTTGTAGAAGAGAGCCTTGGAGTTTATTCTGTCAAGTGGCAATGCTTTTTTTTCTTTTCTTTTCTTCTCTCTTCTTCTTCTTCTTCTTCTTCTTCTTCTTCTTCTTCTTCTTCTTCTTCTTCTTCTTCTTTTTCGTCTTTGTCGTCTTCTTTCTTTCTTTTTCTTTTTCTTTTTTCTTTTTTTGGCTTTGACCATCAAGAACAGAACAGGCAGTTTGGCTTAAGGGATCAATAAAAGTTTGCCAGAAGGTCATTGGAGACTGGTCCTGTCTTTGTTCCCACTCTTTGCCTGGTCTTTGCTTGGCATGGCAGACCATGCTGGATCGATGTGTTCCAGTGCACTGTATGGCTGATTTGCTTTGCACTTGGGCTCTTCAGAGGCTGGGAGTCTGGCTACCGACTGCTGCTGCCGAGACCGGGGTGACACGAGATCGCTTGTGTCCCGGCCAGCAACAAGTGCTGCTTCTCACAGGCCGATAGTTCTCAGGGAGAAATCATCTCATTTTCTGTAAGTCTGGGGTCTCGGTACTTTGTCTTCAGCAAGACACTGTGTTTCTGTCGTGTGTTTTATGTCCTTCCTGTCCCATCCCTGTGTATCACCCTCCCCACTGCTTTGACAAGGGACAGGTGTGAACAACCCCATGATGTCCTCTCTAGGCCAGGATTCTCTAGACTCTCCAAGCTCGGTCCATCTGGTCAGGGGTCAGACAGAGTGCTAGCCTCTACCCTGTGGCTGGGCAGTCTCTGTGACCAGGGTCACATGGTGCTTGTACATTTGAGGCCTGTCATCAGCAGAACTGGCATTGGTCCAGTGACCACACAATGTGGCCTTTCTTTGTGTTTGCCCTTCATGTATGAGCCAATGTAAGAAGAGCGTTCCCAGAGTCAGGGAAGCTCCAGGACGACTGGAGGCCCCGAGCAGGCCAGAGTAATAAGAAAACACGAGCCCAGCCTGGTGACACGGGCCCGTCACCCCAGATACCTGGGAGCTGAGGCAGGAGGAGCCTCTCTGGTTACACATTTCAAAGCCAGCCTGAGTAACTTAGCAAGGCGCTGTCTCCAAATGAAAAAGTCAATACATAAGTAAAGGGGTTGGGGAGGGAACTGATGTAGCTCAGAGCTTGTGAATTTGCTTAGCATGCTTGGGGCCCAGGGTTCAAACCCCCCAATAACAGGGGTAAATGGGGGGAGGGAGGGAGAAAGGAAGGAAGGAAGGAAGGAAGGAAAAAAGGAAGTAATTACTGTTAACTATTCCAAAAGCAAATTTGTTTGGTAGCATTAGCAGAGCTTTTCGTGACTCCGAATTCAGTGGGGGAGGGGAGCTTCATTTTATGTCACAGGATGGATATTTGTGCTTTTGTGGGGGAAAGAGCAACTTTATTGCTAAAGCGAATTAAGTCTCAGGTAGAGCTCTGAAGGAGAGAGAGAGAGGGCGGGGGAGAGCCCCGCTGCTTCCAGCCAGCTGTTGCTAAGCTGAGGTCTCCATGCCAGGAGGCAGCAGAAACCTGGTGCCACCCACGAAGCAGAGACAGCCACACCTGTGTCACCAGCACCCAAGCTGGGGGAAGAAAATGGCCAAAGCCCCAAAGAGCCTCTGCTCCTCTTTAGTCCCCCCTCCCTCCAGGATTCTGCCACTCCTGACTTCCAGAACAAGTGCACTTTGCCTGTTTCTGACCCTGTAAATAGAAGCACACAGTGGACCCTCTTTGGAACCTGGTTTCTTTTTCTTTCTTATTTTTAAAAGTAGTTTATTTACATTTTTAATTACGTGTGTGTCTTTGGATCTGTGTGGGTACATGCATGAGTGCAGTGCCTTCAGAGGCCAGAAGAGGATGTCAGATCCCCTGGAGCTGGAGTTAGAAACGGTTGTGAGCCACCTGATGTGGGTGATGGAAACTGAGCTCTGGTCAAGTGCCCTTAACTTCTGAGCCTTCTCTATAGTCTTGGAGTCCATTTCTTGTTTTGTTTCTGAGTTTGGGCAACATGTTGCATGCATGCGTGTGGCGTGGACAATCCATTGCCTGTGGAATTCAGTGTGTATCTGACCAAGCACGGACTGCTGGTCCCTGGGAATGGGTTAGAGCAGGTGCCCCAGGATTGTCCTCTTCTATCCTTGGCCCTGTGTGAGTGGGAGTGCCAGTTCTTCACACCCTCAGCAAAGCATGCTAGTTTGCAACAGCTGTTCTGGGGGTCAGCAGCTCCTTATGTAGTGGATGAGGGTGCTGAAGCGTGGGGAGTTGCTAAATACCCTCATCTTACAAGTGAAGAACCATCGTGCAGTCCTCGAGGTAGGCTGTAGAGCCCCATGCGTGTGAGCCATGGCCATAGGAGCTGCCTCCCTTCCTGGGTGCTGACCGCACCCACCGGCTGTCCCCACCAGCTTGCCCCGGCCAGTGTCCTGTCACTGATTCAACATCCCACTTCTGTGAGCTTTCCTGTCAGGAATTTGAATAGCATCCCAGACATCAGCCATTATGTTCATTTGTGTGTGTTCATATGTTTGCACGTGTGCATGCGGGTACATATGCAATTGTGTGTGGAGGTCAGAGGTCATTATCGGGGGTCTTTTTCTGTAGATCTCCTTATCCTTTGAGACACTGTCTCTCACTGAACCTGGCGCTCACCACCTGGGCTAGGCTGCTTGACCAGCCACCCTCAAGGATGCACTTGCCTCCACCTCCCCAGTTTTAATTAAGTATTTGTGTGTTTGTGTGTGTGTGTATCTAATGTCTCCTCTGGCCTTCACACATACATGAACACACATATTTATACAGAAAAAAAATTAAGTTTTAATTTCTAAATAGATAGGTTTTTTCCTTTCATGTTTTTGCTGCCTGTATTTCAGAAGATAATGGAATTGTAAATTATTTTGAAGCTCTGGGTTCTGTTGTTTTCAAAAGATCATTGTCATGATTAGCGGTCAGTTAATAGGATAAGGTAAAGCAGAGAAGCCAGTGTTCTCCTGAGGAAATGAGTCTGCGCTCATAAAATCAGGAGCTGTGCTAGAAGTCGGACTGAGGTGTGTGTAACCTCTGGGTGTGCGCAGTGTGTGTGGACACAAAGTGTAAGTGTGCATCTGCACAACTGTGCTCATTTCAGCCCCTCCCCTCTGTAGGGTGAGTAGGGTACTAAAGAAATGGTGCAGTGTGTATTTTTGTGTATATACACGCGTCTTCGTGCAGGTGTGCATGGTGGACTCGCATGCGTGTGGAGGTCAGAGGCCAGCCTTAGCTGGCATCCCTCAGGCACTGTCCACCTTGTTTTCCTGAGGCAGGGTCTCTCTCTGGCCTGAAATCCACCAAATAGGCCGGACTGACTGCCGGCAAATCCCCGAGGTCTGCCCATCTCTGCCTCCCCAGTGCTGGGATTACAGGTGCAGGTCACCACATTCAGCTTGTTAAACATGTCGCTTCTGGGGTTCCAACTCAGGCCCTCGGGCTTGTAAGGCAAGCGCTTTGCTGACAGAGCCACCTCCCTGGCCCTATAGTTTATCTTTAATAATAGATATATAATGACGTCATGAACCTAAAGAAATCCTTTCTATTTAACAAAAATAGTAAGTGGGGCTGGAGAGGGGGCTCCACAGTTAAGAATGCCTGCTGCTCTTGCAGAGAGCCTGAATTTGGTTCTAAGCCCCACCTTGTAGCCACAACTTCAGAGGACCTGATGTCCTCTTCTGGCCTCTGACATCCCTGTGCTCATGTGTACAACCCCCCATATGAAAACAATCCTTTAAAATAGTAGATTGATGGATGTTTTTCACCAAATGTATTCTAAAGCATACATTTTACATATCTGTATTATTTAACCCATTATGTCTGATCAGTTTCGCCCACATGCACACAGTTGTGAGGTCATCCATTAGGGCACGGACAATTTCCCACCGGCTCCCTGTCCCGTGGCAGCACCAGCTGCCAGTAGCTCCCCAGCTCTTATTCCTACTCCATGATGGAAGTCGTTAAAAGATGTATTTTTTAATGTGTATCAGTGTTTTGCTTGCATGTGTTCCATGTATGAATGTGCACCAAGTGCCTCCCTGTGCCCAGGGAGACCAGAAAAGGGCAGCTGTATGCCTTGGAATTGGAGTCACGGGTATTAGTTGTCATGTGTGGGTTAGGGACCTGCGTGGACAGCAAGTGCTCCTAATCACTGAGTCATCTCTCCAGCGCCTGTAAGGGAATTTTTAACAGGTCTGATCTGTGTAGGGTTTTTTTTTTGTTTGTTTGTTTATTTATTTATTTATTTTGGATTTTCGAGATGGGGTTTCTCCGTAGCTTTTGGTTCCTGTCCTGGAACTAGGTCTTGTAGACCAGGCTGGCCTCGAACTCACAGAGATCCACCTGCCTCTGCCTCCCGAGTGCTGGGATTAAAGGCGTGCGCCACCACCACCCGGCCTGTGTAGGTTTTTGTACAGGTAACAACAGTTGCTATGAGCTCCTGTGTGCCATGAGATCTCCAGGGGAGAAGAGGTCATAGTGCTCTGCCCCTTATGGATGTTTTATACATTTGTTAGCTATGGTGGTATTATACTGTACCGAGTTAAACCATCATGTCTTACCACACAGCGCATCCCACCATGCCCTAAAATATGTATCTTAATTTGGACATTCCTTTCTGGGTATTTGATTTTTACGATACAGTCCTGCAGCCCTCATATACTATGAGAACCTGTCTTCCTTGTCAGGATTTTCTCTTTAAGACTCATTCCTAAATTAGAATAACCAACTTAAAATGTGTGCTAGAACGCTTCCAGGATTATGGTGGCCCTGCCCAGTTGGTTTTCAGAGGGTCTGGCAGCTGCCCGCTGGCATTTGCACTCAAGGGAGCAAATTTGGTCCTTCTGAAACGGGCATGTACAAAGCTGCATGGACAGAGGCCAGGTGAACACACCCTGAGCTGAGTGAGCTCTTCGTGGCTGCCTGGAGTGCTCTGTTTGGTATTGATTGAGCAAACAGATAGTGCCGAGTCCCATGGAAGCCATAATAGGGTTAGCGGCCTCTGGACTCAGCCTCTCTGTGTGTTCGGAATGGGAAATGAGTGTTAAGTGCGGGTCAGAATAACAACGAGGGCCGTGCCACCAGCATTTCCTTCCTTCTGATTGTGTGTAAGGGACAGGCTGCAGGAAGGACCCCACTCACCTTCCAAGAAACACAAATCTTGAGTACTGCAATAGAACTGTTATGGACAGCCCTACCCAAACCCTTAGTTTTACTGAAAATATTTGGCTTGCCCTGAGGCTCCCCTCTCCACTTTCCCAGGCTGGAGCCACAGGCAGATTCCCACACCCACACAGCATTTATGTGGGCTCCGGGGATTGGAATCGGGTCCTTGTTTACCCAGCAGACACTCCTCCCTCTGAGCTATCTCTCCCCAGCCCGTCCACCTCATTCTTTTTTGAGATAGGATTTTTTTCCTATCTAGAGCTTTGTGGTTAGATTGGACTGACTGGCCGGCAGTTCCAGGAACCCACCTGTCTCTGCCTCCCCACTCCTGGGATCACAGCCATACGCTGCCACACTGGGCTCTTTTGTGTGGTTGATGACTGTTTGAATCCCGTATTCGTGTTTGTGTGGCAGGCATTTTACAGCTGCCTCCTGGGCACCTGGTCTTGTGTTTCTCCTGAGCCCTGCCCTTCGGTTTAACTATAATAAAGTTTTTATTGTGGTCTTTTTCAGTGGGAAAAGCAAACAGGAGACACCTCACTGCTGTTTGACACAGCTGTCCTCAGGGGTGAGGCGGGGTCACTCGGGTGAAAGCACCCTCACTTTGGGACAGCTCTGCGCTAGTGACACTGGCCCAGGGCAGGCCGGGCATCACTGACTGTGAAGGTTTGGGAGCACTTCTGCCAGATGTTCAAGGTTTGGTGACGGCTCCTCACCTCTGCTCTGTGCCTCATGGTGTAGATCCCTGCCTGTAAGACCTGCGCCTTCCCCTGGAATTCCCACGTAATGAGTTTTCTGCGTTTCTTCGTCATCCAAAGGCTTTTCAGTATCCAGGCAGTGTGGGACTGGGTGGAATTTCTTTTATTATCAATAAAACAAGGTCCCCTGGAGCTCCTTCAGGTCAATTCTCACTAGACTGTGAGCCCCAGGGGGAGCGCTCAGCCCTGCCTGCCTCTGCTGGGTTGTTTGCATGTGGATGGGACATATAGACACTAAAACTTAACGGACTTCAGACCTGGATGGGTTCCATAGATCCTAGGTGCAGAAGCTGTGGATCCCTTCCAGTATCCGTGTGGCGTGAGGGACCGTGACGGTTTGGGCACAAAGCTAAGTCCATCCGACTGCTCTCTGTGCCCCACACAGCACCACAGGACCAGACACATCGGAAATTAAAGGCAGGAGCTTGAAAGTATCATGAAGTTCGCTTTGGAGCAGCAGGGTGGGGGAGGAAGGGCCTGCTGAGCAAGGATGAGGACCTCAGGTCAGTCCCCAGAGGCCTTGGTTGAAGAGGTGTGCAAGATCCCTCTGGGATGGGGAAGTAGATGAGATTCCTGAGTAAATTGGGAGCCTGGGGAGGGGAAAGTGAAGGGGGAGGAGAACAGGATGGAGTAGGGGAGGGACAGAGAGGGAGAGCAAGGAAAGAGATAAATGATAAGTGGATCCATTAGGGGCTAGGGAGAAACCTGGCCCTATAAAAATTCCCTGGAATCCACAAGGATGACCCCAGCAGTAGTGGAGAGAGTGCCTGAACTGGCCTTCTCCTGTAATCAGGTTGGTCACTATCCTAATTGTCATCAGCGCCTTCATCCAGTAACTGATGGAAGCAGATACAGAGATCCACAGCCAGGCACTGGGCCGAGCTCCCAGAGTCCAGTCAAAGAGAGGGAGGAGCAATAATATGAGCAAAGGGATCAAGACCATGACGGGGATGCCCACAGAAACAGCTGACCTGAGCTAGTGGGAGCTCACTGACTCTGGACTGACAGCAGGGGAACCTGCATAGGACTTAGGTTCTGTGATGTGGGTGACAGTTGTGTGGCTTGGGAAGCCTGTGGGGCCACTGGTAGTGGGACCAGGATTTATCCCTAGTGCATGAACTGGCTTTTTGGAGCCCATTCCCTATGGAGGGATGCCTTGATACAGGGTGAGGACCATGGTCTTGCCTCAAAGTGAAGTGCCAGACTTTGTTAACTGCCAATGGGAGGCCTCACCCTCTCTGAGGAGTGAATGGGGGGTGGAGGGCAGAGCAGGAGAAAAGGAGGGAGGGGGAACTGGGATTGGTATATAAAATAGAAAAAAATTGTTTTAAAATAAAAAGTAAATAAAAAATACAGAGGAAAAACAAAACAAGGGCATGGTGGTATGTGTCTGTAGGTCTAGTGTTGGGAACGAGGCAGGAGACAGAGAGCGTAGCCAAATGCATGCGCTCCAGGTTCAGTGAGAGACACTGGTTCAAAAAATAAGGTGGAGAATGATCAAGGAAGATGTCCAACATTGACCTCTGGTCTCCACGCATGTGTGTGCACATGCACGAGCACCTGAATACATCACATTAATGCACAGACTGTGGACACACACATATGCATACACATGTATGAGAGACACACACATACATGCACACATATACATGCATACATACACACCTACGTACACAGACACATATAGAGACACACACATACGCAGATACACACACAGGCACAGACACACACATACATACACACATATACATGCATACATACACACCTACGTACACAGACACATACAGACACACATATACAGATGCATAGACACACACATACACACATATAGAGACACACACATGCACAGATGCACACACAGACACACACATACAGATGCATAGATACACACAGACACACACAGACACACATATACACATAGGGGCACACACACATACAGATGCATAGACACACACAGACACAAACATACACACAGAGACATATGCACACACAGACACAGAGATACTGTATGCTATAGTTGTATAGCAGGCTTATCCGTTATAGGGTAGGAGTATGTCAAAACCTTTATTTCCTCCTGGCAGGTGACATGCTATTGTTTCTTGTTAAGTGAGAACCTTGATTCAGGACAGAGGTGTGAGACAACTCCATTTAAGTGACAGAAGTACGGACAGAGGTAGAAAGGTGCAGGAGCGGAGCGCAGTGGGCCACTGTTAAAATAGACGTTCATTCTGTTTGTGTGAAACACCTCTGCCTATGTGGAAGGGAGCTAGGGACCGACAGGTGAGCTGGCTCAGCAGGTAAGGTGTTTACTGTCAAGTGTGATGGTCTGCGTTCCACCTGTGGGGCCTGCATGGTGGAAGGAGAGAATTGACACATGAAGGGTGTCCTCTGACTCCCAAGTGTATGCTGTAGAACACACGTGCACAGATGCGTACACACGTGTGCACACACATGCACAAACACACACCTGCATGATGGAAGTAAGAACTGATGCCTAATATTGTCCTCTGACTCCCACATGCATGCTGTAGAACATGCGTGAGCGCGCATGCACGTACACACACATGTGTACATGTGTGCGCGCACACAAACACACACCTGCATGATGGAAGGAGAGAACTGACTCCTAAAGGTTGTCCACATGTATGCTGTAGCACACACACACACACACACACACACTAAATACAGAATAGAATTAATGGGGAGACTTTCTACTGGAAGCTTTTTATGTGTTCCACATTTTGAAACATGTCATGTTAGGGCATTTAGAAAGGAACATTCAAAAGCTCTCGTCTCCTGTGTGATATTGGGCAGATGCTAAGAACTTGTCCAAGTCTTTTTCCTTCTACCCAGACTTTCCTGCACCTGTAGAGATGCCCGGGGCGAGGGTTGTGACTGGGACCACATTCTTCTGTCTAAGCGGGGCACAGAGAAATGCCCGTATTTAGGTTTTCTGTCTGTCGCCCATGACTCTGAACTGTAGACACAAGCACGCAGATGCCATTGCTGTTTTCTGTTAGTTCCCTTTCTTTCCTGGTGGTTAACAGTCTCCGAGGCTAGATCTTGACTGGTGCAGACCCGGAGGGAGTCTTCAGGGAGACTCAGAGCCCAGGGAAGAACAGTGTGTCTGTCTGGGCGCATGGCTGATTGGGGGTTTATTTGATTATTTGAGGTAATCTCTTTGCCTCAACAGAGTTGAGTTCTGTCCAAGCCTTGGCACCCTCCTTATTCTAGATACTTCTAAAACATGAGGCAGGCAGTCGCCAGGCCAGAACCAGGACCTTCCTGTGCTTGGCCGCGAGACCTGCTCTGGTGTTCAGCAGCTGAGAGACTTAGAGCTATTTAGCCAACTGAAAAGTTAATCATAAAAGGACCTTAGGTTAAAGGAAATGATCTAGGGTATAAATTATGAGTAATGAAACCTTTAAAATTTAAATTCATGTCAAAAATTGTAAGTAATTATTCTTATGATTATACAGTTTAACACATCAGAATTAATCCCTTCGAGTATAAAAAGCACCAATTACCTGTATAGAAAGGCTGCGACCCTTTTGTCTGGAAGGAGAAAAGAGACAGGGGAAATTGTCAGGTAGATTGTTAATACTGTCATATTCTTTATAGTAATAAACTGGACTAAATGGTTTGAAAACACAACTATTACTAAAAAAAAAAAAATGAAAGTCTGCCTTCTACTTGTAAATAACCATAGAAACAGCAAGGAGACCAAAGAACAAACTTTTTTGTTTTGTTTCTGTTGTTGTTGCTGTTGTTTTGAGATGGGGTCACATACTTCAGGTATTGGCACATGATAAGAGGCACATTTTAAAATCTAAAATGAAGTAGAAACTTGTCTACGCATTCAGGATCTGTACTGGCTGCCCTTGGGGTCCCGACAGGATGCATCCTCGGCTGCAGCCACTGAGAGCATCTCTGTGCATGTTCTCTGTGTTCCCTTTAAAAGGTGGGCCTGCCCCCTCCCGTGTCTCTCTCTGTCTCTGTCTCTCCTTCTCTGCTTGTCTTTCTGTCTCTGTCTCTCTCTTCTCCCACTCCTGTCTCCAGAGGTCAGTCTCTCCTCTCTCTCCCCCTTTTCCCATTCACTTTCCCCCAATAAAAATCCTCTCCACCTGAGCTCTGCTGCAAGTTGTCTTTCTCTCAGGAGCTGCTTTTTTTTTTTTAATTACAACAACAGGATCATAATAAAGAAATGTTAGGAGCTGGTGGAGGAGGAACAGGAGGGAAAGAGGCCCCCCACAGTGCTGGCAGGGGAAGAGGGCCCCCCATAGTGCCAGCAGGGGAAGAGGGCCCCCCATAGTGCCAGCAGGGGAAGAGGGCCCCCCATAGTGCCAGCAGGGAAAGAGGGCCCCCCCACATAGTGCCAGCAGGGAAAGAGGAATCCCCATAGCACAACAGCCCAGGAATTATGAGGATTGCTAACAGTTGCTTGATATCTAAAATCAAGAATTTCATGAAGTCTATTAATTCCCAAGCATTGCAATAGAAATAGTCTCCTCTAGATTACTCTGTGAGACAGAGGGACAGCAAAGGCAAGCAAGGTTTTAACAGCAGTGGAACTGGAGAGACTCAACAGCTCTTGCAGACATCAGAGTTGGGTTCCCAGCTGCTCACAATGCCTGTAATGTCAGCTCCAGGGGATCTGATGACCTCTGCTGCCCCCACAGGTACCTGAACACTTGTGGGTATGCAGAAATCCCCCAAAACAATAAGCAAAATACATCTCTTTTGAAAAGCATCTAGAGAAGAAAAGATTCAGTTTAATGGGATCCTTTTGATCTTAGCTAGTACGGAAGTTATAACCTCGGATACGCTGAGAGGCATTCTAGGAGCGAGTTTGTGGGCATTGGTGATGGTTTGGTATGGGATCAGGCATGAAAGAGCATTCAGTACTACATGTCATGTTTCTGGAGTACACAAGATACCATCAATACAAGAAGATCCAATCTGATGAGACGTTCCTGCGTTACCCTTTGGTCAATGAGTTGAAACTTCCCAAAGAAAACACAGCTTCTCCATCCTGCCTTGTGGCTCATGGCTCTTCTCTTGTCTTAAGATGTCTAACAAGGGACTCAATCAGAGAAACAGCGTTAGCGTGCTGTGAATGGACTTTAGGTTGCAGCCCAGTCATTGACTCGACGTGTCTGCAGTCTCTTTGCATGCCATGGTAACCATGCGTGTCTCATGGAGGCTTTGTGAGGGATAAAGGTTTTACGTCTGAAGAACCTTTGCTGTGTACTGTGCCACAAGCCATTATCTGTCTGTGAATCCTGACCCCTCCAGGTCTGTGTTACCCACATGTGCATCGCCAGCCTGCTTCATTCGCTCGCTCGCTGCCCTTCTGAAACACTCCGAAGGCCCTGCTTTCAGGTTTGATGTTTAAGCAGAACTCACTTCTTTCTCTTTTGAGAAGTGGGAGGTGCTGGTCTGACTCGGCTCTCTCAGCACCTGGTATCGGCGATACAACTTTATAATCATTTATGCAGGTGCAGGTTCTTTGGGGCCCTGAGATGAGATTCTGCTCAGCCAGCAGCAAGAAGTCAGAAGCACCTGCTTGCGTTTCTGTTTCACCTTAGCTTGTCCTTTGTCTATAATTTCTTATATGAAATGGTTTTACCTGAGGAGTCTCCTTCATAGAGGAGACAAGAAAAGTGTTGTCAGGTAGGGCTGAACTTAATTTTTTTACTTTATTTCAATTCTGTGCATATGTGAGTCTGTGCCTGCATAGGTGTGTGTGTGTGTGTGTGAGTCTGTGCCTGCATAGGTGTGTGTGCGTGTGAGTCTGTGCCTACATGGGTGTGTGCGTGTGTGTCTGTGCCTGCATAGGTGTGTGTGCGTGTGAGTCTGTGCCTACAT
>NC_022012.1:92600823-92601023 GCF_000317375.1 Microtus ochrogaster
TAGGTGTGTGTGCGTGTGAGTCTGTGCCTACATGGGTGTGTGCGTGTGTGTCTGTGCCTGCATAGGTGTGTGTGCGTGTGAGTCTGTGCCTACATAGGTGTGTGTGTGTAAGTCTGTGCCTGCATAGGTTTGTGTGTGTGAGTCTGTGTCTACATAGGTGTGTGTGTGTGAGTCTGTGCCTGCATAGGTGTGTGTGTGTG
>NC_022012.1:92601160-92603427 GCF_000317375.1 Microtus ochrogaster
GTGTGTGTGAGAGAGTCTGTGTCTACATAGGTGTGTGTGTGTGCGTCTGTGCCTGCATAGGTGTGTGAGTCCCAGCAGTGACAGACAGTGTCCCGGAAGTATGAACTAAATGAGCCCCTAGGCTTCTAAGTTGCTTTTCATAGCACGTTGTATTTTATCATAGCAACTGGGCACAGCTTCCCAGACACCAGGGTTGTTAGTGATCGTGTCCGGACTCACAATGCTGTCCCATTGTCCACCTCCCTTGTTGAATACCTGGCTTGGCTGCAGCCTGGCTACACCGACTGGGTCACAGCCGCCGTGTTTCTCCTACTCCTTTGCCTGTGGGACTCCTGCTAACAGCTCAGACCCACGAGGTTTTGCTGTTCCTTCCTTTCCTCTTTGTCTGCAGTGTTATCCTCCCTGCCTTCCCAGCTAGAATTCCCAGCTGCTGGGTGAGTGGAGTGGGGTTTGCCTGATGGTAAGAACAGCCCTCAGCTAAACTGCTGGACTCCCAAAGAGCACTGATATTTTTATGTGATTGGATGAATGTTTCTAGATTTGTTATGCATCTTTGCTTCTTCTCCCCAAGTCCCACATACTTGTTTTTGACAGTGTTTCCACTATAGCATCCGGGAATGCCATGCACCATAAGCTTTCAAGTTAATTAACTCTTCCATCCTCAACAGCTTATGAAAACCAATTTTCCCCACTGTGACTATCAATCAATAAAACATGTATCAGGGTTGTTCTTCAGAAAGCTTCATAGGTTTCAGTTTGAGATAGTCAAAAGGGCCGCTAGGACAGAATTGTGATTTGTGTGGAAGACTGATAAGTGTAGGGATTGAACAGTTAATTACACAGTGCAAAACATGAGTCAGTGTCTTCCTATGGAAAACAGTTCAGTCGTCCATCCACAGCCCTTGTGTGCTGTTAGCTAAGACCCTGAGAACACTGGCACCATGAATGGAATGCCTGTGCTGGCCACGGAACGCCTGTGCTGGCCACGGAACGCCTGTGCTGGCCACGGAATGCCTGTGCTGGCCACGGAACGCCTGGGCTGGCCACTACCACGGAAGATAAGAAGGGCTGTAAAGATGGCTCAGTCAGTAAAGCATCTGCCACACTGATGTGGGATTCCCCTCTGTATGCTGTGAATACCATTGGTTGATAAAGAAACTGCCTTGAGCCCGTGATAGAGTAGAGCAGAACTAGGCGGGGAAAACTAAACTGAATGCTGGGAGAAAAGGAAGTGGGATCAGAGAGAAGCCAGGTAGCCCCACCAGAGACAGACGCTGGTGGGAATCTTGTTGGTGAGCCATAGCCATGTGGCAATACACAGATTACTAGAAATGGGTTAAACTAAGATGTAAGAGTTAACCAATAAGAAGTTAGAGCTAATGGGCCAAGCAGTGATTTAATTAGTACAGTTTCTGTGTGGTTATTTCTGTTCTGGGTGGCCGGGATGAACAAGTGGCCTCCTCCTACACCATACGAGCATGAGGATCTGAGTTCAACCCTCAGAACCCACATAAACAATTCAGGTGTATTTATACTTGCTCTTAGCTCAGCACTGGGGTGTGGAGATAGGGTAATCCTGCCACTGACTGGCTGGCCAGCTCAGCGCTAACAATAAGGTTCAGGTCCCAGTGAGTGACCCTGTCTCAAAAAATATGATGGACAGCTCCTAAGGAATGACATTCAAGGTTGACCTCTGGTACACATGTGCACACACACACACACACACGTGACCCTGTCTCAAAAAATATGATGGACAGCTCCTAAGGAATGACATTCAAGGTTGACCTCTGGTACACATGTGCACACACACACACACACACACACACACACACACACACACACACACCGAAGAAGGGTACAGAGAAAGAGCTGGCTGAAAAGGTCTCTCATTCCCATTCAGGGCACGTTGTTCCACTGGTCTTGGTGTCTGCCCTGTAGGGACCAGGAATAGACACTGGTCACTCACTTGATGCTTTGGTCCCCAGTGCTGTCCCGGGACCCTAACAGGATCCACCATATTGGGGTCTGAGAAATGTGAGGATCAAAGCACTCACACGTCCCCACCACAGTTCCTTCTGGTCACCGTTCTTTCCCTTTCTCCTTAAGGCCATCCCAAGTTCTTCCCGTAAGACCACCCCAAGTTCTTCCCATAAGACCACCCCAAGTTCTTCCTGTAAGAAAGACCATCCCAAGTTCTTCCCGTAAGGCCATTCCAAGTTCTTCCCGTAAGAAAGACCATCCCAAGTTCTTCCCATAAGACCATCCCA
>NC_022012.1:92603552-92607827 GCF_000317375.1 Microtus ochrogaster
ACCATCCCAAGTTCTTCCCGTAAGAAAGACCACCCCAAGTTCTTCCCGTAAGACCACCCCAAGTTCTTTCCGTAAGACCATCCCAAGTTCTTCCCATAAGAAAGACCATCCTAAGTTCTTCCCGTAAGAAAGACCATCCCAAACTCTTCCCGTTGAGCATTTATTTGTCCCCAAACCCTTCCCGTAGAAAGCTTGAGCCCAGGGACTTGAGGTTAAGAGAGCCCACTGCTCAGTCATGAGGACCAGAGTTGGGGTCCTAGCACCTATGTAGCAAGGTGGCCTTCCTTCATGTCTCATTGCTTCAGCCTCAGAGGGATAGAGGGGCACTGGCTTCCAGCCTAGCGAAGAGAACATGAGCCCAGAGTCAGAGCGAGACCCTGTCTCATAGGAATGGGTAGAGGGTGACAGAAGACAAGAGACACTCTCTTTGACCTCTTTGTGCACGCACAGGCATGCGCATGTGTAATAAATAAATAAATGTACGCGCCAGCTGATAAAGCGCTCGCTGGATGTCCGTCGTTGAGTGGCAGCAGGCAGCCAACTTTCATGTTGATTCTGAGACTCCTTGTCCGTTTTGTGTCTTGTAGCCCCTGTCACTCACAGTAGACTGTCACAGAGTGCAGAAAGGCCCACGAGCCTCGCAGAGGAGCAGCGTTGTACAAAGGCACCTCTGTTCCCAGTTAAGCCTGGAGGACTAGCTCATAAATCAGAGCGGCTGCTGGCACCCACTCCGTGTGGTGTGTGTTTCTTTTGGCAAAGTCACAATATAAGCGAATGAAATATCCTGGATCCCCCTGTGGTGGCTGAGCAATAACAGACATTCACTGAAGGAACCAGCTCAGGGCCCAATGTCGCCTTACATGTGCGCCTACATAAGTCCCTTTAGATGGGGCTGCTTCTCTGAATTGCCTTCCTGAGGAGGTGAGGTGCACACTAGGTCTTCCCTGTGCGATCCGGTGGCCTGTGCTGGTGAGGGCGTGAGGCAAGGCAGGGACCGCCAGGGAGGTGTGCGGCTTGGGCTGTCCCTGCCCATTGTCAGGCCGAAAGGAAAGGGGCTTGACAATCTCTCAGGCCCAGCAGTTTCCTCTCCTCATTTGAGTGGGGCATTCACACACTTCCTTAGCTCAGCTCTGAATCCCGAATGTTTATCTGGCAAGTTGAATTCTGGAAGGAAACGTAGTCTTACAAAATATTTCAGAACATTGCGTCCAGGTTGAAATCACAGGCCACATTTCCCAAGCGTCTCTCCCAGGCGTCTTCTTGTCTCTCCCTTTCACGTTTTCTTTTTCTAGAGAAGCTAGATTGAGGGCTGGGCTTGTGGCTCAGTTGGCAGAGCGCTTAACTAGCGTGCACAGAGCCCCGAGCTCAATCCCCAGAGCTGCATAAAACTGGATGTGTCAGGCACCCACACCTGTAATCCTAGCACACGGGAGGGTCAGATGTTCGTCTTCCTCAGCTACATGGCAAGTTCGAGACCAGCCAAGGATCCAAGGAAAAAACAGAAATCAGTAGCTAGAATACTGCTTATAGACTGGGATTGGGTATGGAGAGGGGGTGGTGGGTGACGATAACAGGAAGTATAGAAAGGCTCCCACATGGTTCCCTGACCTTAATTACTTCCTGCTTGCAAACTTCAATCTTAATTTGGAAGGTGCTAGAAGCGGCTTACCGTGTAACCTGGTCTGCTAGAGCAGAGCGTAGGGAGAACTGAGGAGCAAGAGTTCAACAGCGCACCCTCAGGTTGACATCTGAGGGGCGTTCACAGGTATTTAGAAGTTAAGCAAGGACTAAAGGAGTTGAGTCTGGGCAGCCAGGGACCAAGCAAGCACAAAGGACTGACTTTAACCAGCAAGGTCCGCCATGTTGTCTTGGTTTTCTGGCTTCTCTCTGTGGAACACCCCAGGTGTGAGTTGTGTTTGAGTAGGGGATGACTTGTCCACTCCACTCTCCAGTGTCAGTGTCAGGAAAATGTGTCTACAAGCTCAGTTCTGCCGTGCCTTGTGGTGGAGCTGTTCCCTGCCAGGAGGCAGGACCATGAGCCAGCACTGCATGAACTCCAACATCCGGCTCCATCCTCCTAAGACACAGCTTTCACCGCAGAGGGAATGTGAAATCGCTTATTGCTGGGCTAAGTGTGGATGAGCATGGCCTGGATTAGCAGGATCAACTACAAAACTAGGGGGACGGAGGAGGATGCTTGGTGGGGAAAGTGCTTGGCTTGGAAGCATAAGGACCTGTGTGTAAGGTGTGACAGCCTGGGTGTGACAGCCTGGGTGTGACGGCCTGGGTGTGATGGCCTGGGTGTGAGGACCTGGGTGTGACAGCCTGAGTGTGACGGCCTGGGTGTGATGGCCTGGGTGTGACGGCCTGGGTGTGACGGCCTGGGTGTGACGGCCTGGGTGTGACGGCCTGGGTGTGAGGGCCTGGGTGTGAGGACCTGGGTGTGAGGACCTGGGTGTGACGGCCTGGGTGTGAGGACCTGGGTGTGAGGACCTGGGTGTGACGGTCTGGGTGTGACGGCCTGGGTGTGAGGACCTGGGTGTGACGGCCTGGGTGTGACGGCCTGGGTGTGACGGCCTGGGTGTGATGGCCTGGGTGTGACGGCCTGGGTGTGAGGACCTGGGTGTGACAGCCTGGGCCTTCAGACCTGGGTGTGAGGACCTGGGTGTGACAGCCTGGGTGTGAGGACCTGGGTGTGAAAGCCTGGGTCTGCAGATCTGGGTGTGAGGACCTGGGTGTGAGGACCTGGGTCTGCAGACCTGGGTGTGAGCCTGAACGTGGCGGCTTGTGTTTGATCCCAGAAACCATATAAAAATCACAGCTGTGGGAGAGGTAGAGAATTATATCCAGATCCCTAAAACTACTCAGCCAACCAGCTCGCACACATCATACACACACGTTTGCACACACACACACACACACACACATCATACACACTCATACAGATGTATGCACACATTATACACACACGCACACACGCATCATACATACACACACACACACAATCACACATATGCGCGTGCAGGTTTAGGGGGCAGCACAGAACAAAACAGTGACCCCCAGTTCTGTGGTAATAACAATGAGGCTGTTGATGTTTTTCTCCCATGTTGACACAAAACACAGCTCTCACCTCGAAGGGTGAGATAGAAAATAAAACACAAACTGCACAATAAAATATAGTTTATTCTGGAGCCAAGTCTGAGCGGCTGTGCCCCTGGAACACAGATTCAGCTCACCCCAAGTTCCGTGTTGTAGCATGGAAGCAGTTTCATGAAATTTTTACAGTAACAGAGCAAAGGCCTGTCATAAATCAAGACGTGTTCGAAGACATCAGAGAGGCAGTTTACAGCGCATGGTGAGATCTCTGCTGTAGCCTTGCGCTCTTAGCTTCTGGGTTGGCAGAAGCTAGGGGGCTGCCAGGTTAACACAAAGACAAACTGTGATTCTGAATGACTGACCCAATGGCCACGGAGCTGCCAGGCAGGGCGCAGAGCGGGACAGTGGATGGCAGGAGAGGGCTGAAGATGGCCCGAGGTCATTTGGCTCTGGGTTTGCAGCATCCAGCCCCTCCACAGCCAGCAAAGTTCTGATCAGTCCGTCAGCCTCACAGAAGCTTCAGTGTGAAGGGGTGGCTCCTCGGCCAGGGCAGGGGGGGGTCACAAGACCCTTGCTAGAGTCACCACTCTCTTCTGCCGCAGCTGCTCAGGGTCGGGGTGTGAGCTGGGAGTTGGTGGGGTGGGAACTCCAGTGATGCACTCACCAAACCCCTGAAATCAGCCCAGTAAATAACTGCCTCACCAAGATGAGCTTGGCTGGACTCGGCTCTTTGTTCAGTGGGTGAACAGACTTAATGCGGCTATTTCTGGGCTTTCCTCAGCTAAGTGTGTTTTCCTCTTCCGTTGTGAGGTAGCTGCTGACCTTGCTGTGGAACCCTGAGGGGAAAGGGTGGAACACTAAGGTATTAAAGACAGTCCTTTCAGGTGGGCCCAGAGGAAACAGCTTTTGACTGTTTCCTTGTAGAGGCTGGAGAGTTGCTGCAGAAGTCAAGGGCAGTTGTTCTTCTGCAGAGGACCCAGTTCAGCTCCCAGAAACCACCTTGGGTCATTCACAACCACCTGTAACTCCAGCTCCAGAGAATATGCTGCCCTCTTCTGGACTCTGCAGACACTACACATGTCACACACACACACACACACACACACACACACACACACACGGTGTTTCTGCATCAGCACATCCTGAGCAACCACACACACACACACACACACACACACA
>NC_022012.1:92607927-92610427 GCF_000317375.1 Microtus ochrogaster
ACACACACACACACAATGTTCCAGCATCAGCACCACACACATGGTATTTCTGCATCAGCACATCCTGAGCAACCACACACACACACACACACACAGTGTTCCAGCCTCAACACGCCCTAAACAACCACACACACACACACCACGGTGTTCCAGCATCAGCACACCCTGAGCAACCAGTGGGGAGGAGTGTCACTCCCCTATTAGTCCCTATGTCCTCAGGGATTGGTGGACAGTGGCAGAGTTCAGTCAAGCAGGATCAGTGGGTGAAGGATGACAACTGCTTGCTGCAAGATGGGCTGCAGCAGCTTTGTTTAGAAGCTATCCTTCCAATCTGGGGGATCACCATGCAATTCCCACCATGCTAATAAGCACATTTCTGATTGGTCAATGCTGTATGGGATGAGCGGGGGACGGGGGGGGGGGGAGCTAGAGATAGAAGCTAGGTTTCCAGACAACAGTTCTGTGGTAACACTTCATGGTTAATTTAATTGGTAGCTCTATTCATTCTGTGATTTGACCAGCAAAGCACTGTGGTCTTCCTGTATACCATCATCTAGAATTCTTCTGGTTTCTAAAATATGGCTTCCTCTCTATATCCCGCTTCCTAATCATACAATAAAGTCTAGGGAGGGGGAATGTTGGAAGTTTCTTTTGTTCTGCAGCTCCTTTGAGCCAGGCACACATGATTCTTCTCACTGTGACTCCAACAGGAGCTGTATGAAGTGTCCTGCAAGGAGAACCAGACTTAATGCCATTTGGGCGGAAGATCCAGTGTCCTGGTCCAGGGCTCTGGATGGTAGGTACTGGGATTCTGACTGAGGCAATCTGAAGATGAAACTGTTGAGTTCTAGAAAGAAAAACAGAACTCGGCAAGTGGGTTAAAAATACAGGGACCATAATAGGAGCAGACAGATGGCTGTGTGGCCCCAGGAAAGGAAGCAAATAGGACAGCTGTGTCTCCAGGCCTGTTCTCAAGTCAGCCAGCTATGGGAAGCACTCTCTCTCTCTCTCTCTCTCTCTCTCTCTCTGTGTGTGTGTGTGAGTGTGTCTCCTCTCCCTCCCTCTCCCCCTCTTTTTTCCTCCTCCCCGTCTCTCCCTTCTCCCCTCCTTCTCTCTTTCTCCATCCTCCCCCTCTCCCTTCTCCCTCCTTCCTCCCCCTCTCTCTCCCTCCTCTCTCTTTGTCTTTCCCTGCCTCCCTCTCCTCCTCTCTCTCCCTCCCTCCCTCTATCCCTCTTTCTCTCTCCTTCCTCTTCCTTTATTCTCCCTCTCTTGTTGACATATTTGGTCGGCACAATAAATAACCAGACCAGCTCAAGAACAACAGTTATATTTTTAATAATTGAAAAAGGGGGAACTCACGCTACCAGAGTGGGAGATCCGAAATCCGAAATGGTCCAGTGAGCACAGCATAGAGAGAGAGAGTGCAAGCGCACCTGCATCTCCCAGTTTTTCTACCTGGGCTCCAGGTGGCCACACTCTAACCAGATGTGATTGGTTGAGCTTCCCCATCATCTTCCCCTTTTGTCTAAACAAGATCAATCCAAACCCAATACAACTATATACAATAGGAACAGATACTAAATATAAAATTACAAGCAATACTCTCTCTCTTCCTCCCTTCTTTTTTGCTCTTTCTTTATTTCTCTCCCTCTCTCTTCTTCCTCTCTCCTCTTCTCCCCCCCCCCCTTATTGGCAGGCTTGTCTCTGTCTTTTTACCAAGCTCCCAATGCTGCCTGATAGATTTATATAGATGAGACATTTATCTCCAGAACCAGGGAGGTGCTTTCCTGGGTGGAAGTTAGTAAGTTGTCTCGAGACCTCATCAATGTTGAAGGCCCAGAGATGAACTGATGTTATCCTGTAGGGCCTCAAGAACTCCTGAAACAGGCATGACCCACTGCTGTTCAGTGGCATAATTTAGCTCAGGCTGGCCTCAGGCTCTTTATATAGCTGAGGGTGGCCTGAAGTTCTGACCCTCCTGGGTGCTGAGGTTGCCGGTATCCAGCAGCACACCTGATTTCTGCAGAACTAGGGTTTGAATCCAAGGTCTCCTGCACATGAGGCCAACACTCTCTCTGAGCTCCACCTCTGGACCCTCTAAAGTGACCTTTGCACAAAAGAAATGTGCGCCCCATTGTCCCTCCAAGGACACCACCAATGGCGTGCTGACTTTGAGCAGAACTCAACTTCTGCACTAGTGGGAACTCGGCTGAGAATCAAACCGGAACGGAGGTCTCCTGCCGCTTACAGTTTTCTTCCTGTGAAGGGTGCGCGCCTTCTCTTGACCATAAAGCCATGAGGGCACTTAACAAATGCACGATCCCCACTTCTCCGGGTGACAGCATAGACACACTTACAACCTTCCTGAGCAAGAAGATGCTGGCGAAGATGACTGACAGCTCCGAGCCTTTGCTCTTCCTAAACAGGAATAGCTCTAAAACACAGTATCCGGTGTCTGTGTTTCTACGATGCTTCCCTCAAATTGTGGGCAGCGCACTAG
>NC_022012.1:92612927-92615149 GCF_000317375.1 Microtus ochrogaster
CCTACTTCCACGCATGACCCCTGTTAAAAGTGGTGGTGTGTGTGGTACCCTTTGGTGAGGCATGATGGAGAGGAAGTTAGTCTTGTGTAATGAAGACCTGTGTGAACCATGCTGAGAGGGTGGAGCCAGTTGAGAGAAGGAAGTCTGTGAACCCGGAGACTCGGCACTGTCCAGGACAGCTCTCTCTATCCAGGGCCCCTCACAGCCTCTTCCTGTAGGCGGAGTTTCTCTGTGTCTTGGCAGTCATTCCCAAATAACTACACAGAGACTTAATATTAATTATAAGTGCTCGGCTGATAGCTCAGGCTTGTTACTAGCTAACTCTTACTATTTAAACTAGTCCATTTAAATTAATCTACATTCTGCCCTGTGGCATTACCTCTTTCATCTTGCACCTCCTGTTTCCTCCTGTGTCTCACAGGTAGCACCTCTGGCTTCACCCATCTTCTTCCCAGTCCTTAGTCTGGTTTTCCCACCTCACCTTATCCTGCTCCACTATTGGCCAGTCAGCTTCTTTACTAAACCAACCACACTGACATATATTCACACAGTATAAAGGAATATTCCACTTTGAGTAAAGCCCTTGCAGGCCTCTTACATAAACATCCACCACCCTGTCCCTGCACACTCCTGTGCTGGTCATTGCCCCAGTGTGAGGATCTAACTTTGCTTTCACACAGGGACCTGTTCATTCATGGATACCCATGGTGTACCTGCTACAGTTGTGTCCAAGGTCTCAGGCAGAGTAGATGTTCTCAGAGACCACAAAGATAACCAGGCTTTAATAGCAACAAGGAACTCCCAGTCTCTCATGTCAACCCGATCCCTGGGAGGCAGTTTACTGGGTGTGGCTATAGACTTGGGCTTGGCACTAGAGCGAGGGTTGGGCTTCTGTGATGCCTTTGAATTGGGACCTGTGGTGACAGCGGGTGTGTTTGTGAAATGAACGATGTCTCCCACAGTCCCCAGTTATGGAAAATGAGACCTTGGGAGGCTGCATTGGGTCCATTAGTAGATACTGGATCACGTGACACCAGAGGTTTCACTTTGGATGAACAAGGATGTTGGTATAATGTCATCAAACAGCATCAATAGTTGAATAAATAAAAATTTCACTGGGTGACTGTGGGCATAAGGCAGAGTGGCCAGTGTTTTCCCCACCCCAGTCTGAGTTACCAGCCAGCATTGGTGGTACTGGGGCCATGCCTCTTATAGTAAATGTGCCCTGTCTCTCCCGCATTATAAAAACAGCTACGAACACCGTGTTCCGCACAAGCTGACAGTCCCTCACTGCCGTATGCTTGTGTGACATAAACAGTCTTTCTAGAATTAGGCATGAGCCTGGCAGCCAGCAGGATGCCGGCAGGATCTCTTAAAAGTGCTGGAAACGCTGATTGGTGATACAGGACATGATGGTGCAGGCCAGCCATCCTAGCCCCTTGGGAGGCTGGGGTAGGAGGTCACAAATTCAAGGCCGTCCTGGGTAATGTATTGACTCAAAACAAATGGTTCAGAGGACTGGGGGTATATTCAGTGACAGACTGCTTACCTGTGTGAGATGCTGGGTTCAATCCAGGTCTGGAAAACGAACAAAGGAGGAGATTACTTTAGACTCCAGCCCTGACCGCAACATTGAATTTGAACATAGGGCGCTAATCTCTAGGTGGGTACCTCCATAGTCCCATTAAAGACATTTATGTAGGGGAGCTGACTCAGCAGGTGAAGCATGTGTCACAAAAGTATAAAACCCAAGTCCAAACCTTCGGAGCCTACATAAAAGCCGGTCATGATTCGTCCAGCACCTGTAACCCTAGCTTTCCTAAGAGAGCTAGGAGGTTGAGACGGTCAGATCCGCAGAAGCCTGAGACTAGCTAGCCTGAGGTGCACAGAGGTAAACAGCCGACCCTGTCTCAGACAAGGTGGTAGCTGTGGATGGATACCTGAGGTTGACCTACACAAGCACGCCACGGCACAAGCACCCCCACGCCCACACATGAGAAAAAATTGAGTCAGCAGCGGGAAAGGTTGTGTGTGTGTGTGTGTGTGTGTGTGTATGTTTACAAATTCGTTTAAAGCCTTTGGGGAACTCCAGATGCTGTGGTTGGTGCATTCGCCCCCTCCCAAGTAGGTAGGTGAAATGAGTCAAATAATCACAGAAATAAGGCTGGAGAGACAGCTCAGTGGTTAAGAGCACTGGATGGCCAAGTGGGTAGGTGAAATGA
>NC_022012.1:92615309-92623485 GCF_000317375.1 Microtus ochrogaster
AGTCAAATAATCACAGAAATAAGGCTGGAGAGACAGCTCAGTGGTTAAGAGCACTGGATGGCCTTTAAGAGGTCCCAGGTTTGAGTCTCAACACCCACATGGCAGCTCACAACTGTCAGTAACTCCAGTCCCAGGGGATCCAAATCCAGCTCCCCCCTCAGGCTCTGCACACACATACATGCAGGCAAATACTTGCTCACATAAAATAAAATAAAAAACAAATATTAAAATAAATGGTTCCTAGCCACCGCCACTGCCTTCCTTGCCTGACGCTGTGGAAATCGTGGATCAGTGCTAACGCGGGCCTCTGCTGAGGACACCGCTCCTTCTTTGGAGATGTTCTGAAGTGTTTGCGCCATCAGCAGGCGTCTGGATCTGAGACACTGCTGTGCTCCTGAACACACAATCTAACAAGTACGCCGAATTTCCCCCCAGTTGTGGGAACGTACCTTGCCTTGCAAGACAACAGCTAGGGGCTGGTTTCGTGTCAGAGTTAGGACGTGGCAGCTGTGTGTAGAGGACCCACTATGTGCTCATGGAGGAGGCCTCTGGCACACAGTGGGAGCCGGGGAAATAGAGGTAGACCCGATAACAGCAAATCAGAAGAATGCCAAGAAAAAAACAAACGTGGCCTTGACGAACTTGAGCCTCCCATCGTGTGATATGAACTGTAATGCGCCTCAGTTTCCACGTCTATGAGCAGAAAACATGCTTATCTTATTGGTTCTAGGAATATCAAGTGAGCAGATGCATGTCAGGGGCTGGGCAGAGCAGCAAGGGGGCGTGGTTTGATCCTGGTTTGTGGAGACACACAGAGCAAGAATGGAGGACTTGGCTCTGGAGAGAGGCTATGTGGGTAAGTGTCTCCAGCGGAACTTAGCAGCATGGATGCCCACGAGCTCTGCAGGCTTGAGGAGCCCCCCAATCTCTTCAGCCTCTGTCTCCAGCAGCACCCATGTGTGTTGGCAGCCACGTGGATGAGAAATTGGACCTGGCCCCTGTATGTAGGTGGCTCCCCTGGTGTTGTTGACATTTTTGTTAATGGAATTGCTACTTTCATTAGCAAAGCAAATTGCTAAATGAACCACTTACGAACTACTGTGGGCCTTATTTACAGAAATCCCACAGCCTTGCCTGGATTGAACAACAGTCAGGGCTGGTCATTGTGCATGGTGGCAGAGGGCCTGCTAAGTCTCTTGGGAACTACACAGAATATTTCCATGACAGATTGAGTAATTTCAGCATCATAAACTATCAAAGAGGAGAGTCTAACCAGTAAATAGTGTTAATCTTTAAAATATTTTGCAAAGGGAGAAGTGGCTTTTCATTGTTGTATTTGTTGTCGTGTGCGTGCGTGTGTGTGTGTGTGTGTGTGTGTATGATGGTGGATGTGTGTGTGCGTCGTGTGTGTGTGTGTATGATGGTGGATGTGTGTGTGCGTGTGTATGTATGATGGTGGATGTGTGTGTGTGCGTGTGTGTGTGTGTGATGGTGGATGCAGGCATGCCGTGGCTCGTGTGTAGAGGTCAGAAGACAGCTTGGTAGCGTCAGGTTCCTTCTTTCCTCCACTGTGTGGGTTCTGGGGGTCAATCCCAGGTCTCCAGGCTATGTAGTAAGTATCTTTACCTACCTGGTATTTTGCTGGACCAAGAATTGTCTTTTAATATATCGATTCTACATTCAACTTCTGATATTGTTGCTCCAATCATTTTCCCTGTAAGTAGACTCTTTTTCAAAGGCTTATTTTTATTTTATGTGTGTGTATTTTGAATGCATGTACACATGTACACCACGTGTGTGCACCACATGTGTGCAGTGCTTTCAGAGCCCACAGGAAGGGTGTTGGGTCCCCTGGAACTGGAGTTAGAGATAGCTGTGAGCTACCGTGTGGTGCTGGGGGTGAGCCTGGGTCCTCCACAAGAGCAGCCAATGCTCTAGTCACTGCAACAGCTCTCTAGCCCCAAGCATAGAATCTTGAGTGTGTTTTCTGGGTTCTGAGGAGATGATATCCCATAATACACAGGCAGAAACTCCTCTTCCTGGCCTTATCCACAGACCCACCTGCTGCACTGCCAGAAGCCCCTACTGTCTAGATTTATATGGCTCTTGACAGAACCTAGAGAGAAAAGCTCTCATTGTGTGGCAAACAGGTGTGATATACTTTAACCCGAGATCAGAAGTATTTCAAATCTAGAGCAGTCGGAGAAATGTAGCTCTGCAGAAATCCTTTAAAAATTATACTTTCAGCGAGGCTTAAACCATAACCAAATACCACATTTGAGCATAAACCTGAAATACAAGCTTCTCGTATTTGACATGCTGAGCCTGGATTGCATTTTAGTTCCATGGGATCTGTTCTCTCGCTGCACCAGCACCTGTGCAGGATATAGGGTGCTAACTTAAACATCAGGTCTAGAAACGAAGGAGAACTAGGGTAAAAGGAAAGCAAGCCCCAGACAAAATGGCTAGATCGTGATTGTTCTGTTCGTATTTCGCCCCTGCTGGTTGTGGTACCAAAATTGTCTTGACATACCACTGGCTCCTGGTCCATCACCTCCCTCTGGACCAGTGGGAGGGTCTGTGTGATGGTTAATTCTGTCAACTTGATGCAACCTAGAATCGCCTGGAGAGAGAGTCTCAGTGAGGGATTATCTAGACCAGGGTAGGCTGTGGGCATGCGTGGGAGGGGTTGATTGATTACATTAGTTACTATGGGAAGGCCTTGCCCACTGGGGTGGCACCATTCCCTGGGGTTAGACCTTGGCCTGTGTGAGAGTTGAGACGCTGGCTGAGTGCTAAGCGTACATGCTTTTCCACTCTCTCTGCTCTTGGCCGTGCTGTGACCGGCTGTTCTACCTTGCTGACACCCTGACTCCCTGTCCCAGTGGACTGCGACCAAAGCTGTTAGCAGAGATGAGCCCTTTCTCCTCCTTGCTGTGTGTGAGTACACTTTATCACAGCAATAGCAACGCAGTGGGGCACTTGGGATGCAGTGACCTTGCAGTGACCTT
Source organism: Microtus ochrogaster (assembly GCF_000317375.1). Lineage (NCBI taxonomy): Eukaryota > Metazoa > Chordata > Mammalia > Rodentia > Cricetidae > Microtus > Microtus ochrogaster. The sequence continues at coordinate 92,618,321 of NC_022012.1, forward strand.
GGCCCTCACTGACTCAGTCACATGAACAGTTAGAGAGCATCATTCCTTATAGATCATGAGGAGGACCAGGAAGGGAAGGAGCAAAGAGCTAAGGTGTGTGTTGGCACTAAGACCCGGAAGATGCTGGCCTTTACATCACACAGTCTCCTGCTACCAATCCCTGCATGAGAAATTAACTTAGGATTCAACCTCAGGAAGCAGGATCTCCCGTGAGGAACTAAGGAATTTCTTGAGAATTATATTTATCTCTCCGTGCCCTTCTTTTCTTTTTTTCAATATGTATTTTTTCCCTCCTTGCTATAACTTTGAAATAAATATTGATGTTCGGTAAAAACCTCGAGAGGCCTCTTCTTGAGGAAGGTAGGGCCTGAGGAGATGGTGTTCAGTGCTTGCTTTGCCAGCATGAGGACAAGTGTTCAATCCCCAGAACCCATGTACGATGTTGGGTGTGGTGATGCATGTCTGCAGTGTTAGCGCTGGGAAGCAGATCCGGGGGGCTCACTGCCGGCCAGCCTGGTCTGCAGTGTTAGCGCTGGGAAGCAGATCCCGGGGCTCACGGCTGGCCAGCCTGGTCTGCAGTATTAGCACTGGGAAGCAGATTCTGGGGCTCACGGCTGGCCAGCCTGGTCTGCAGTGTTAACGCTGGGAAGTAGATCCCGGGGCTCATGGCTGGCCAGCCTGGTCTACAGTGTTAGCACTGGGAAGCAGATTCTGGGGCTCACGGCTGGCCAGCCTGGTCTGCAGTGTTAGCAGATCCGGGGGCTCATGACTTGGCCAGCCTGGTCTGCAGTGTTAACACTGGGAAGCAGATCCTGGGGCTCACGGCTGGCCAGCCTGGTCTGCAGTGTTAGTGCTGGGAAGCAGACCCTGCACGTTCCTGACTTGGCCAGCCTAGTCTACTTTGTAAGTTCATGGAGAGACTCTGCCTCGAAAACAAGTCCAAGTTGGGAGGATGGCATCTGAAGAATGACACCTGTGCTTGTCCCCTGGTCTCACCCTGCATGAGTGCATGTGTACACACACACACACACACACACACACACACATGTACACATGCAGACACACATGCACATCTCTTCTGGTTAGTGTATCTCTTCAACAAATGCCTGCAGCACTACCCTGGACCATAGTATAGGATAGTTCCAGGACAGACCAGAACCATCCTAGACAGACCACAGACAAGACAGGATTGGGCCACAGCGGGTGTGTTTGAAAAACGCTACAGATAGCAGTTGCTCCTTGTGTTGTATAACAAACAGTTCTGCACTGAGCTCCTGCCAGTCTACACTCCTCGTTGATACAGGGTGGAAACTGCCTTAAGATGCTTCTGAGAGCTGGGGTCACTGGAAATATCCCGTCCCTCTGTGGGCACTGCCAACCTAAAAGTGTTCTGTCCTCTGTAGGCACCTTCTTCTGGGTTCTTCTTGTGTCCTTTCCTTACTGTTTACTCTTCCATTTATATATGAGAACATTACCAATAACTTCTCTCTGTCTCTCTCCATCTGCCTCTCTCTCTCTCTCTCTCTCTCTCTCTCCCCTCCTTCCCTCCCTCTCACTTTCTCTCTGTTTCCCTCCTCATCTCCTTCCCCTGAGAACATCAGAAGCAAAAAGGACCCAGGTTTCCAGTCTAATCTGGTACACATCAGCATCCTCCCGGGACAGCAGTCTCCTCCCTGGATCTTAGTTGATGCTCTGTACCACATCCAGTTCCCCCACCATCCAGGGCACCCATTTCCCAGTGACTGTCACTGGCTAGTGATAAAATATGAGTGATTTTACCTCTGGTAAAGGAAAATCCCCATGACAGAGATGATAGTACCCTCTGGGACAGCTTCCCAAAGACATGACTGTTAAATACTGGTACACAAAAGACTGTCCTCAGCTTGGCAGTGGGTGGTGCATGCCTTTAATCTCAGGAGGCAGAGGCAGGCAGATCTTTGTGGAAGACCTCAAACTCAGCATCTAGCTGAAGTTGGCCTGGAACTTCGGATTCTCCTGCCCCCACTTCCAGAGGCTAGCATCAGAGGGTCATGCTATTGCATATGGTCTGTGTGGTGCTGGGGACTGAACCTAGGGCCAGGCAAGTCCCCTGTCACCTGAGCTACCTCCCAAATCCCTGTCCTTGCTTCTTCCTGTAGGTCCAGTTTTGTGCTAAGGGCAAGATCTGGGCTCCTCATGAAGCAAGTATGAAGCTTCCTACTGAGGCCACATCATGCTCGTCTCCTTTGCCCTCCTCAGTTACAGCCCCTCTCCCTCCCTGTGATCTTCAGTCTCTTTAATTTCGGATGATTCCACACAGGCATGCAATGTATTAAGTGGCACTTGCACCCACCCCTGCTGTCCCCTCTCAGCTCCTCTCAGAGCCCCCCAACAACCTTTGCTCAATTTCATGTCCTCTTCTCTTTCTTTTTATAGTTTCTATAACCCACTGAGTCCAGTGAGTGCTACCCATATACATGGGCATGGGGTCATCCTCCGGACACCCCCAGCCATCCAGTGAGTGTTACCCAAACACATGGGTGTGGGGCCGTCCACTGGGCACCTCCCAGCCACCCTGAAACTCACGTCCTACTCAGAACCTTTCTGCTCTGTTACTGTGTGGAGCGGCATGGCTGCTGTAACTGGGAAGAGCCCTCATTGTTGCAATGTTCCTCGTTGATACAATGTTTACTCCAAGTCACTCTGCTGCTTCCCGCTGTTCTCATGCTCATTTTGCCCCTGCCCCTGCCCTGGGATTCTTCCCTAATGAGACAAGAAGGCTTCCTCACTAAAAAAAAATAAATAAATAAAAATAAAAAAAAATAAAAATAAAATACTGCCTGTTCCTCCCTCTGTCAGGAGCCATCAGCTGCCAGCAGGTGGGGACTCATCCAGGGGTGGGGCCTTGTGTGCCCTCCTGCTGTAGAGAACACTCAGAATAAACCACATGCATGGGAACCCTGCCCAAGGTCCATTGGTTGGGTCTCTGATTTCCTAACCATCAATGCAGGTAACTCATATGGAGGATTATTCTGAGGTTAGTAATGTCTGTTGAGTGTCTAATAAGGCTTTGAACACAGGTGTTCAAGGGATAGGAGAATTAATTATTACTGTGATGTTGGGAAGAATCCATGACCGAGGAAATGGCAGAAAACGGACATTTTATTGAAAGGTTTCAGTGTGTCCTGTTATTTATTCTGATTGTTCTGGTCATCCTGGCCCAATAGAAGGCAGTGTGTCATTCCCTTTGCCAAGACGCTTTCCAGTTCCCAAGTGCAGGACTGCCCTCTAGTGGTCTCTGAACAAATGTCAATTGAAAAATAGGTGGTTTTAAAAAATTGTGTTTCCACGTTCCTGTGTGCATGCTCATGTATGTGGATACAGGCGCACACATGCCATGGCATGCATGTAGAGGTCACAGGACAAACTCGGGTGTCAGTCCTTGCCTTCTACCTCATTTGAGAAAGGGTCTCTCACCATTGCCTATGCCAGGCTAGCCGGTTTATGAGGAGCTAGCCCAGGCTAGCCGGTTTATGAGGAGCTAGCCCAGAGAATAAAATTTTGCAGCCAAATGGGGAAACTGTGTCACGACCAGTCTGCCCGGATGTCACTCTCAGTTGCCCAGTCTTCTCCGGGGGTCAGTCACACACCCCGGGATCACTCTCTGGCCTCCACAGCCATTCATGTGCACACACTTCTGAGTGTTGGCAGTACTCATGCTGTCTAACATGGAAACCAAAGCCAGTCAGCATGCGCATGCCAGAGACCAGAACTAGTTGGGATGTGTGCGTAAGGGTGAGTTTGATTTGTCTCAGGGATGTGCTTGGTGATGACGCCAACAGGCAGGTCCAGTCTTCAGGGCGAATGGAGGTTGGAGATCCAGGGAGAGTTGCCAACTCGAGTCTGGAGGTGGTGGGGTCTGCTCCCCTGGTTTCTGCTTCTTCTGTGGGTATGAATGAGACCCGCCCATATTATGGGGGAGTAATTGGCTTAAGTCAAAGTCAATTTAAATATAAACTTTTTTTTAAAAAAAAATCTTTCTTTTTTCTTTCTTTCTCTGTCTCTCTCTCTCTCTCCTTCCCTCCCTCCCCTCTCTGTGTGTGTGTGTGTGTGTGTGTGTCTGTGTGTGTGTGTGTGTGTGTGTGTGTGTGTGTGTCTTTGTTATGTACTCCTCATTTCCGTGGGTGCCCTTAGGGGCCAGCAGCATCAGATCCCCTGGAGCTCGAGTTACAGGCAGGTGGCTGTGAATTGCCTAATGTGGATGCTTGGACTCAAAGCCAAGGCTTTGGAGGAGGAGTCCACACTCTGAACCACTGGGCTGTCTCTTCAGCCCTCTGGATGTTAACCTTATCTTAAAAGTACCTAGATAGCACTATCTAGACTGATATAACCTAATAGCTCACTTCTGCCTAATAGACACACAAAATTAACCTAGGTTTTCTTTTTTTAAAATTTATTTATTTATTAAGGATTTCTGCCTCCTCCCTGCCACCGCCTCCCATTTCCCTCCCCCTCCCCCATCAAGTCCCTCTCCCTCATCAGCTTGAAGAGTAAACCTAGGTTTTCTGAGACCACGTTTTCGGATGTGTCTGATATTCCTCAGCTTACATCATCCTCCCTCCAGGGAAGGGCCCTGGGGCAGGATCTTCATGTTCTATCATGCTTGCCTGTCATGGCCTCATCTTTGCTGCCTCTGAACTACTCCACGCTTAAGATATCACATGGCTTGAGGCAGCATCTCCGCAGATGTCTATTTAATAAAGAGCCACATAAATTATGTAGTGTCCATCTATAAGCCCGACAGATAGACATTTCAACAAGCTGTGAATCTCTTTACTCAATGAGAATGTTAAAGTCATTTGTAAATTTAGTTTTGGATTCAGAATATACTTTTTATCAAGGTGGTGTTATTTTTCATACCCAGGTGGTCTTCTGTGTTACAGAGCAGACTGAACTCTGGCTGAGCCAGGGTATGCATCCCCACTGAGATCCACTTCCTCTCTGGGCAAGCAGGGGAGGGTGGCCTGAAGAGGAGGACGTGCAGTCATCTCCCTGTGGCCCCCAGGGAAGAGGAGATCAGAACACTGACAGTTGTGCAGACTGCAGTTACCCACACGGACGCTGGACCTCAGGAGGCTGCGCTGTTTGTTCCGTGTACACATTCATGCCTCTTTTATTGAAGGGCA
>NC_022012.1:92624315-92630246 GCF_000317375.1 Microtus ochrogaster
TCCCACAGGTCAGGGAACCCTGATTGCTCTTCGGGCTGACAAGGGAGGGGAACTTGATTGGGGGAGGGGGAAGGAAATGGGAGGCGGTGGCGGGGAGGAGGCAGAAATCTTCAATAAATTAATAAATAAAAACAGGAAAAAAATAAAATAAAATACAAAAAAAGAACTTTTATTGACAAAAAGCTTAAGGAACTTGCATAATTTCAGGTAGGTTTCCTGGGGGGCAGGGAGCAAAAATCCAAAAGAGCTAACGATTCACTTGGTTTTTCTTTGCTGGATGTTGTGCTGAATTCCTGTTGTGCCCAGAATGGCCTGATGCAGCCTTATCTTGCGAGCTCCTAGACAACCAATCAGGTTGCATTTTAATTTAGGCTGAAATGCAGGTGTTTAACACAAAGTCTTTCGTTCCCTCTTCTGTTTAGCAGAAGGGGTGACTGCTCATTTGTCTTTTGCTAACAGGTGCCCCTTTGTTTTGAGCTAGTTCCTGCGCCTTGCATTATTAGCCTTGGAGCGTTGTTAAAAGGAATAAGGCCGGGGTGAGTTGTTCATACATGTAGGGAAACTTCAAACAAAACACCCCCTCTGTGTGTGCACACGTGGCCATGCATGTGTGCTCCTGTGCATGAGGAGGTCAGAGGTCACTGTCCTCAGTCACTCCCCGTCCCTCCCTGTGCTCACCTGGTGCTTGCTCTGACCTTGGTCAGCAGGGAAATCCTTTTTGCAAGTGATTCCTCTCGACGGAGGTGTCAGCAGTCTCTGCAGCTCCTGTTTCTGTCCCCGAGGTCCTGAGCCCTGTGTGCTCTCGGCTGTTTCCGCCGGCTCGTCACTCAGGCCATGCCACCATTTTACTCCTGCTGCCACGCCCTGGCTCAGCTGTGGCCAGGGACAGTCTCCGTCCTCCTCCCTGGCTCAGCTGTGGCCAGGGACAGTCCCGTCTTCCTCCCTGGCTCAGCTGTGGCCAGGGACAGTCTCGTCTTCCTCCCTGGTTCAGCTGTGGCCAGGGACAGTCCCATCTTCCTCCCTGGCTCAGCTGTGGCCAGGGACAGTCTCGTCTTCCTCCCTGGTTCAGCTGTGGCCAGGGACAGTCTCCGTCTTCCTCTCCACGCCGCCATTTTCTTTGAGTCCCAACATTGTACTGATATAAGAATCCAAAGCCACCATCCCTAAATTCAATGCATCTAATGTTGTAGATGGCATCCAACACTCCTGGCCTCTGTTGGTACCTCATGCATGCACGCACACGTGCACACACAGATATACAAACACACACATAATAAAAGCAAAAATACGTTTCCCAAAAATACTTTCTCCATTTTTATCTCCATCACCCTGGTCTTGACCTCAGCCTCTGTAAAAGGGACAGGACTTAGCCAGCGTCTCTGCAATGGTCCATCTTCCTCTTTGTTCTGTTAGGTGATCTCTTTTGGCACACAGTTGTGAGGGCCTCACGGTCCACCACCACCCACTGCCATCTTCTCATTTACCTCTGAACACCTCATCCCAGCATGGCCTGAAGGCTCGCTAGGATCAACTCCAGCCTCCTGCCCCCACCTTAATCCCTTCTCACACAAGGTGTGTTCACTGTGTGTCTGGGCTGTTGCAAGAGGTGACTTCCCTGTCTACAGTGTCCTCCTACACATGGTGGTAACTCTAGCACATCCTTCCAGAGCCAGCAGTGGACACCACTGCTTCTTACATGGTACATCAGACTCCTCTCCTGCTGCCTGGCACTTTACATGCCTGTCTGCAGCTCCTCCAGCCTGTGCTCTGCAGCTGGGCCTTGTGATTCACTTTCTGTCCCAGCACCTCTCAGGAAAACATATTAGGAGCTAAATGAGCAAGTGAGTGAGTGAGTGAGTGAGCGAGTAAGTGAGCAAATAAGTGTGCGAGCAAGTGAGTGAGCAAGTGAATGAGTGAGTGAGTGAGCGAGTGAGTGAGCGAGCAAGTGAGTGAGTAAGTGAGTGAGCAAGCAAGTGTGCAAGTGAAGGGTCCAACAGTAAAGGACCCAGTTTTAGCTTTCTCGTCTGTTAGCGTGCGAATTGAGCAGGTTACCAGAACTGTAAAATGCACATTTTGGTAAGAAACACTTGGTCAACCGGAGAGCACAGCTATTAGTATCTCCTGAGGCAAAGAAGGCGAGGTGTGCACGTGGAGATGCATCTTTTAAGATTGCTTTCTTCTGTTTGTATATTTGGATCCGTGTAGTTAACGCCAGTCGGTGTTTACATTGTTACTCAGCATTCAGCCGAGTCTATTTAAGTTGCCCGTTGGGATTTATTTCTAAAGACAGCCTGTGTCTCATTGTTTGTAGCCATGTGCCTCATAATAACATTCAATCAGTGACAGGCCACATACACAGCCCATAAGTTACAAAGGAGCCAAGAAATCCCCACAGCCTGGTGACATCACAGTCTTCACAGGCAAGTGCCATTAGGGAGTCAAGGTTTCTCTTGAGTTCAGACCCTGTGGGAACATGGAGTCAGTCAGTTGCAGAGATGGGGAGATGGCACAGGCAGCCACAAGAAGTTACAAGTGAATGAAAGAGCCTGAGGTGTATGGTGCTTTGTCCTGCTTTGGGCCCCTGTGGGTTTTCTGACTTGTAATTCTGGTATATGTGTACAGTACACACACACAAAATATAAGTTAAATAGCTGTTGTATAGGTTTCTCCTTGGCTCTTTCTGTGAACTTAGATTGTGAGAAGGTATCTACAGTGAGCCGGGTGTTGAGGATGGTCAGCACAGGGCTCCCCCGTGCAGTCTGCCATTGCCTCGCCGCTGACGGGCACCTCCGCAGACACCTCTTCCCAGCAGACAAATCAGCTATGACTGTGATTAACTGGGACTTCACATTCGGTGGCCGTGCAGGGTGTGCCAGATGTCAGGAGGTACGGGGCTCTGAGCTGGAGCTCTATGCCCTCGCTGAGGGACAGATTGGCACTGTACACATTTCATTTTTGTTTACCACCGTCTGCAGAGTGACGGACAGCTCCGTTCCTCCTGGGAGAGGGAAGGTTTGGTTGTTGTTTTTGCTCAAGGTCAGAGATGTGTCGATATTCCCACAACAGGGGCATAGTCCCTAGGGCCAAAACATCTATTTCTGTAGCTGTTACATGACAAGTTTGGAGCAGCTCTGGAGTGGGGAATGCCTTGAGCTCAGCCAGGCTTCGTGGAAGAACCTGTTGTCTGCTTGTTAGAAGAAAAATCCTTGAAAGATTTGATGCAGAAATAAACAAAACTAGAAGGAATAAGTGTGACATGAAAACAGCACAGGAGGGCTGAAAAAAAGTAAGAGTTTTCAGATGGGTGTTTTAGAGCCAACTCAGCTGCCAGACCTCTATAGCTGCAGTGCCCGGACCCTGGCGTCCAGTGCATACTCACCCTCCCTCCAGTGCCCCCGACCCTGGTGTCTAGTGCATACCCACCCTCCCTCCAGTGCCCTTGACCCTGGCGTCCAGTGCATACTCACCCTCCCTCCAGTGCCCCAGACCCTGGCGTCCAGTGCATACTCACCCTCCCTCCAGTGCCCTTGACCCTGGCATCCAGTGCATACTCACCCTCCCTCCAGTGCCCGGACCCTGGCATCCAGTGCATACTCACCCTCCCTCCAGTGCCCCCGACCCTGGTGTCTAGTGCATACCCACCCTCCCTCCAGTGCCCTTGACCCTGGCATCCAGTGCATACCCACCCCCCCTCCAGTGCCCTTGACCCTGGCATCCAGTGCATACTCACCCTCCCTCCAGTGCCCGGACCCTGGCGTCCATTGCATACTCACCCTCCAGTGCCCTCAACCCTGGTGTCCAGTGCATACCCACCCTCCTTTCAGTCCCCCGACCCTGTCGTCCAGTGCATACCCTCCAGTGCCCCCGACCCTGGCGTCCAGTGCATACCCTCCAGTGCCCCCGACCCTGGCGTCCAGTGCATACTCACCCTCCCTCCAGTGCCCCAGACCCTGGCGTCCAGTGCATACCCACCCTCCCTCCAGTGCCCCTGACCCTGGCGTCCAGTGCATACCCAAGCTAGCTGCACCTATGTGACTGAGCCTCCCTTCCGGGCAGAGCCCACTGTGAGTCAGGCATCACCTGGCAGCAACTGGTAACAATGGAAGGTAGAGTCTGCCCTTCCTCTTTAACCCTCTCCCTAACATGTTGGCTTCCACTGGTCGAGCCCCTTTTCCCTCCCTGCTTTGCCTCACATGCTCCCTGCTGAGAGAAGCTTCCAGAAAACCTTCAGGAATCTGCAGTCCTGTATATCAAGAAACCAGACTCCTCGAGCTCCACTGACTTGCAGGTGACTCCTGGAGTTGCTGTGACCATGAAGATTTGCTTTCCGGGATGCTTCAGCCGTTAAATTTAGTTGTCTGAAATTTGATACAAATCAGTCAACTGGAGGTTCTTATATTATTTATTAATTGTGTTGCTCCCGGTGTCTTAGCTGACTGCTTGCTCCAGTTCTAAGGATCTGAACAGCATCTTTGTTGAGAGACTGTCTTTGTGCCGTCCCTGCTGTGTGCACATGTTCCTTCCTACCTCGGAGAATGATTGGCATCTCCCTTCATCTCTAAAACATGCTGGGAGGATATACTGTTTAGTGGAAGGACAGGAAAAGATTTCCAGTTTACATGTCTGATAAGGAACTTGTGTCCAGAATAGATCACGATCTCTACAAAGCAGCAAACAGGAAAAGAAAAATACTTTCTCCCACTGGGAAACTTGCAAAGGATTTGAACCGACGAGGTGCAGATGGTTGATAGCCCATGAAAGCATGCTCGGTATCATTAAATCAATCATCTTCATTAGTCCTTAGAGCCTGGAAAATCAGAATCACAGCACAATACAGCTCATGTCCTCTAAGATGACGGCCATTAGAAAAGGGGGCCATTATAGTGGGGGTGTGGAGACACTGGAGTCTTCCCAGTAGGCCATGGGGATGATGGAGACGTTTACAAAATGTGTCTGGTAATTTTCCAGGTATAGTTACCAACCATATGGCTCAGCTCTCCCATTCCTGTAACTGAGATGTATCCACACAGAGCTTGCATATAAATGTTCACAGCAGGATTAACCGTAACAGCCGAAAGTAGACATAATTTAATTCCAGGCAGCCGATGAGCAGATAAACAACATGGGGCACATGCAGGCCTGAGGTGCTGCTCAGTAGCAGAAAGGCTCAGGGACATTGTGGAAGAGGGGGCAGAAAGAATGTAAAAGCAGGAGAAAGGGCGAGCACCGTGGATTGCTGGCCTCAGGACATGGCATAGCTGGCGAGCACAGTGGATTGCTGGCCTCCGGACATGGCATAGCTGGTATACGCATTCATTCACACCTGCTGTGGTTGCCACACCAGATAAGATCACAAGAGTTAAAGATTCCAGCATGGAGCAGGGAGGGCCTCCACACATCACACCCCCGCCCTCCTAGGGAGCCAATGGCAGCTGATGGTTGTTCAGGGAGAACTGGCCACTGGTGGGTTGGCCATACCCTAGGGCAAACAGCGACACTCATCCAACTTAGTTATAAAAAAAGAGAGAGACTGAAAGTTGGTTGGCAGATACAGTGTTGGGAAGCTGGAGGGAGTAGGAATTGGATACGATTGAGATACATTGTATACATGTATAAACTTTTCAAAACTAAAACTAAATACATGAGACCAGGCAATGGTGGTGCACGCCTGCCTGGTTCTCCAGCAGACAGGGATGAGGCAGAGCTGGTCCCGCTGGTCTCTCCCTAGGGCTGAGCGGGATGGTGAGTGTTGATGACCCAGATGCCTCCCCCCACCACCACAGCCACGGGGAAGAAACACACAATGAGCTGGGAGACTGTCGAAGCAGGAACTCTCTTTATTACATCAGGGCAGGAACTTATTATATAGGGCTGAGGTAGTGGGCATGAGTCTTGGAGTAGGGCGAGGTGGAGTGAGGAATAAGGGCCAAT
>NC_022012.1:92630636-92632593 GCF_000317375.1 Microtus ochrogaster
TAAGACATAAGATCTACTAGAAATAAAGTTCAATACTAAAGAGAAAATAAGGCTGTAATGTGCTATATCCTTTGAGCAGCGTTGGGCCACCCATACATGATTGGCTGTAATGACCCTGAGAAATTCCCACAGCCTGGTTTTCTCATAGCTCTGTTGACTTGAGACCCATTACGTGATGCAGTAGTAGGATCATGTAACAGTAACAGTAGTTGTAATAAAAAGCTTCTATCCCTGCCTAGGAGCCCCAGCTTTTGTAGCAGGACAGACAACCCTACTTGCCCAGTCTGAACTGTGGGGCTACTATTAGTGCCTACCCTTGTCACTCAGGATGTTTGGGGCCGCTCCTCCTTCTTAGGGCTCCTCCTATCCCTTTTACTGACCTCACAGGGGTGCACAAGTTGTAGGATTTCACTTTACTGCAGATGGTCACATGCCCATGTGACCAGGAACTCCTACGGAAGTCTTTTGTCCAGATTGGAGTCACTGTGTCTCAGATCTGCCGGAGGAGCCTTACCAGCTCCTGTTGATTTGAAAGCTTTCCAAGCCTCTGGCTGCGCAGGTCTCCAAGGGTGTGAAGTGGAGCATCAGAGACACAGCAGGGCTGTTGGGGGATTAATGTTTTAGCAGAAGCAATCTCCTGCCCTGCTAAAAAGACATTAATGAAGTGAAAGATTTTATTCTGCAAGGTTGCTTATTTTTAGTGGTGATTTATCCCTCCATGTAGGTCTGAGGAAAGGGTGCTTAGGTTTTCATGATGCCCAGGGGCACAGCAAATTAACCTACCATGCAAAGTCCCTCTGTGGTCATGAGGTCAAGGACTGGTCTCTCGGAGGCAGGGAAGATGGGTCGGTGGGAAAGGGACCTGCTACACAAGAGTAAGGACGGAGTTCAGGTCTCCAGAACCAACACTGCAGTGGGATGTGGTGGTGCCAGTGCTGGGGAGGTGGGGACAGGAGATGCCCAGAGCTCATTGGCCAGCCAGTTTAGCCAATCAATGCTTTCCAGGCTCAGTAAGAGAACCTGTCTCAAAAAATACAGTGGAGAGAAGCAATGGAGTAAGACACTAATGTGTTTCTTAAAACATTTCTATTAATTCTTGAGGTTTATGTAATGTATTTTGATCCTATTCAGCCCGACTCCTCCTTTTTAACTCCTCCCAGATCCGCACCAACATCCCTAACCCTACCTCCAATTCCACATCCTCTTTTTTAAAATGTAATAATTCACCAACTCCAGCAGCGCTGCCTATCTACTTCTGGGCATGGGGACATCCACTGGGGTGTGGGTGACGCACCCTTAACCGACTCCCTTCCATAGATGCAACTGACTGTCCAACTCTTCAGTTGGGCACAGGAACTCTTTAACCCCTTCCCACCCATGCTGGGCTACTCACCACCTTGATCTCATGCAGGCCACCACTGTGAGTTCTGAGCACAATGGTTCTGCCATGTCCAGAGACACTGTGTGTCCTTGGTCCTCTCTGACCTCCAGTTCTTAAAAATCTTCCTTCCACCTCTTTCATGACTGTCTCTGAACCTTAAGGAGAGAAGACACTCAAGGTGGCCACTGGTTTCCACATGCAAATTCAACACACATACATACACCACACACACACCACACACACCACACACACACACTACACACACCACACACACCCCACACTCACACACTACACACACCACACACACTGGTGTGGGAGAATTGTCTGTATTCTGTCAATCATGTTATAAATAAACACTGATTGGCCATGCAGGAAATATAGGTGGGAAAACCAGACAGGAAGTAGAAATAATGTGATGAGAACAGGAGAATTCTGGGAAGGAGGAAGCTGATTCCTCCCACTCCTGCCCAGACCACTGAAGCAGCAGGATGTGATCTGCCCCACTGAAAAAAGGTACTGAGCCACATGGCTAATATAGATCAGAAAAATGGGTTAATCAAGATGTGAGAGTTAGCC
>NC_022012.1:92632693-92636194 GCF_000317375.1 Microtus ochrogaster
GCCCCACTGAAAAAAGGTACTGAGCCACATGGCTAATATAGATCAGAAAAATGGGTTAATCAAGTTGTGAGAGTTAGCCAGTGAGAAGCTAGAGCTAATGGGCCAATCAACTTTATAACTTATAGAGTTCTCTATGTGATTTTCTTTGGGGCTAAACAGTTGTGGGGTACTGGGCAGGACAAAACCCACCACAAACAAGCAGGCCTGGCCCTTCTTGTTACTTACACAGACACACAGACACACAGACACACACACACACACACACACACACACACACACGGGCTCTCTGGCTTTGTGGGTTTGTAACAATGGTTTTCCACTCGTGGGTCAAGGCCCCTTTGAGGTCACATATCAGATATGTACATTATAACACATAACAGTAGCAAAATTACCGTTATGAAGTAGCAGCGAAATAATTATATGTCTCAGGGGTCTCCACAACATGAGGAACTGTATTAAAGGGCCGCAGCCTGGGAAGGTTGAGAACCACTGCTCTATACCAAGGCATGTGCAGGGGACAGGCCGGGCGTTCTGGGCTGACATCCGCACCCCGATGTTTTCCTCCGCCTCATCATCTCCCTCTCTTTCTGGTTTGCAGTGAGATGAAGCAGAGGCTGGCCGAGGAGAACAGCAAGTGCAGCATCCTCTCGAAACACCAGAAGTTCGTGGAGCGTTGCTGCATGCGGTGCTGCTCGCCCTTCACCTTCCTGGTCAATGCCAGGCGCCGCTGCGGGGAATGCAAGTTCAGTGTCTGCAAGAGCTGTTGCTCCTACCAGAAGCATGAGAAGCTGTGGGTTTGCTGCGTCTGCCAGCAAGCCAGGTGAGTGACTGTGTGCTTGGAGGGCTGGGCTGTTGATACCACCACTTCCTCCCCCTGGGTAGGATCAGCGCTGATAGACAGCTGTGCCCAGATCACTAATGCCAGCCAAGGACTGTCTGAGAGGGATGGGAGGGGCCGCGGGAGAGCACAAAGGAAGCTGTGAGAATGAAAGGCCCCGCCTCCCGTGCCCTGCTCACCCTTTCAAAGCTCCGCCCCTGGTAGCTTTAGTCTCTCCTAAGTGTCCTGGGCTTACTGAAATTGCAATGTGCATTGGAAACAGTGAACTGGGTAACAGTGAACTGAGTGGGTTCCTAATAACTCGGATGCAGAAGGACAAGTATCAGCCTCCACATATGTGCCCCAGGCAGACCTGTAACATGAGGGCTGGGCTGCTTGTTGGGGTTTCTGTCCTGTCCAGTTCCCGTAGCCATTTAGCCCCAAAGAAATCACACAGAGGTCTGCATAAGTTATAAACTGATTGGCCCATTAGCTCAGGCTTCTTATCAACTCATATTAGCCCATTATTTTTATCTATGTTAGCCACATGGCTCAGTACCTTTTTCAACCGGGCAGGTCACATCTTCCTTCTTCAGTGTCTGGGCAGGACTGCAGAAAGAGCTTCCTTCTTCCCAGAATCCTCCTGTTCTCATTGCCACACCTCTACTTCCTGTCTGGCTTTCCCACCTATAATTCCTGCCTGGCTAATGATCAATCAGCGTTTATTTAAAACATAATTGACAGAATACAGAATTGTCCCCCACCTCAGACCAACTTTTCTGCAGACTGTGGGGACACTGAACGTGGGCTGGTTAGTAGTAGGGTCTGGAGAAAGCCTCATAGAGGCCAAGAAATGCAAGCAGAATCGCCCAGGGTAAAACACAGCTGATATGTGCAAGGTTGGGATGGGCCCGCTGCCGCTGCCGCTGCCGCTGCCGCTGCGTGACTAGAATAACAAGCTTGCCATTCATGGTCTCCCGGGATGCACCGAGTGTTTGGGAGCTGATGAATCTGATAGCGCTTTCTCCATCAGCTGATTCTAGTGTCTGGGCAGTTCCTCGTTGTTCCTGGCTGCTCTGTGGCATGACCAAACCGGCTGGCTGTGCCTGAGCACACGGAAAGCCGGCCTTCCTGTCCTATCTTTCTTTTTCCGCATCTCTCTCCCTGTTGTCTTGCTTAGATTCTTTACCACACGAAGTCCTAGTATTTCCCTAGAAAGCTAATTCACGGGGAGAGCAAGTGGCTAAGTGGGTGGGTGGGGTCTCCAAGGAGGCAAGCTCTTCACAGTAAAGAATCAAGCAGTGCAGAGATGCCAGTGCTACTGGAAAAGGCCCCGGCTTGGGTGCCTGTACTTTGCAAAGCTGGGGTCCGTCTCATATCCACATGGACGCTCAGTAGACAGGGGAAGCCTAGGAAAAAGAGAAGACCCGTGGTAGCCAACTGTTGTGAGTGTGACCAGAACATGTCACTCTATGTCAGAAACACACACAAATATGTTTGTGTCTTTCCACAATGTCAAGATGTACTAACAAATTCCCAGGGTATGGCGGTTTCAGCAACAGCGATTTACCAAATATCTGTGCTTTGCTTGATGACCTCAGCTGAGGAGAACATGGGTTCTTTTATTTCCCTCTTATTCACATTAATGCTCAGATCACACATGACACACTGTGAATCTATCATCTATCGATCTATCATCTATCTATCTACCTACCTACCTACCTACCTACCTACCTACCTACCTACCTACCTACCTACCTACCTATCTGTCATGCATATATGTAGCTTACAGAATAGCTGAAAGGGTTAAAGAGTCAGGACGCCTCACAAAGTCCTCAGAAACTATTAAGAGAACAAGAGAATCTCAGGGAGGCGAGATGACCAAGCATACAGAGGTCTCTGGAGATGTCCTGGCTGCTGCTGTAGGCTGAAGGGTTATAGCTGAGCTGGAGGCATGAGGTGAGGAAAAGAACGGACCAAGGCCTGATGAATGACAGACGGACAGATGGACAACAGGTACAAACAGGTGAACAAGAGGACTGGCAGCTGGAGTATGCTGCAGGAACAAGAGGAACAGAGCTGAGCTGAGCCCCAGAATAGCCGAGAGTTTATCGCCGTTGAGGCACGGCCTGAGTGTCTGGATGTGAGGCAGCCAGGGCTGTCACCATCACATGGTCAGTAGGTCCAGGTGAGAGAAGCAGGCTCTTTCTCTAAACGTGTCCATTCCATTCGTGGGCCTGGTCTTTCTGGGTATGGGTGTGGTACACCCATGTGTTCCTGTGGCCACACATCCGTCAGCGCTGGATGGGTGGCCCCTGTCAGATGGTGCCCACCCGGGAATGTGATCATCTTCCATCCTTAAACAGCCTCGGAGATGCTTATAAAATGGGGTCTCCCAGAGTAAAGCCAAGGCTGCTGTTTTACACAGCACAGAGTAACACAGGGCAGGGAAGAGCTGATCTCAGCTGCTGTGCTCGGTAATGACGGGTGGGACCGGCCCAGTCTTCTGCTTCTTAGTGAGTGCAAGGCCATGCACTGAGATAAGGAAGGTGCACGTCGGGGTAGAGGAGGGGTCAGCACTTAGAGCACTGACTGCTCTTCCAGAGGACCCAGCTTCAGT
Source organism: Microtus ochrogaster (assembly GCF_000317375.1). Lineage (NCBI taxonomy): Eukaryota > Metazoa > Chordata > Mammalia > Rodentia > Cricetidae > Microtus > Microtus ochrogaster. The sequence continues at coordinate 92,636,131 of NC_022012.1, forward strand.
TCCCAGTGGGTGGTGTCAGCACTGGGAACGGCACTCAGCACACACTGGGGATGGTCCTCCACCC
>NC_022012.1:92636544-92645865 GCF_000317375.1 Microtus ochrogaster
TGGTGATCCTCACTGGGATGGTCCTCCACCCTGAGGTTGGTGATCCTCACTGGGATGGTCCTCCACCCTGAGGTTGGTGATCCTCACTGGGATGGTCCTCCACCCTGAGGCTGGTGATCCTCACTTGGATGGTCCTCCACCCTGAGGTTGGTGATCCTCACTGGGATGGTCCTCCACCCTGAGGCTGGTGATCCTCACTTGGATGGTCCTCCACCCTGAAATTGGTGATCCTCACTGGGGTGGTCTTCCACCCTGAGGCTGGTGCTCTACTCCAGGGATGGTCCTCCATCCCTGCCCTGGGGACAGTGCTCCACAAACGCCCCGAGGCTCTGCTCTGGAGCTCACACTAATGAGAAGCCCAGCGCTGTCCTCTGTTGGAAACAACCCCGGGAGGAGAGCCTGGGCTTGGTGGCCCCTGGGGTCTTTTCTGTAAGGAAAGTCTACTTTATATCTCATTTGCATGAGCTAGACCTGGAGTTGACTCCTGAGTCAACCACTCATGCACATGTGATCTAGGCAGTTACCCCATCTTTTAGAGTTTGGGGCACGCAGTACTCACTCAGCAGCTCTAACAAAAGGGGGGACGCAGCCCACTTCGCTGTGCCCTGGCTGTAATTCCTCTGTTGTTCTCTGGGGTCTCCCACTTTCCCAATAAAGCACTAAGCCGGTGTGATTGCCTCTGAGCAGGAGTCATTTCCTCCACTGGCTCTGTAAAAATAATTTAGTTTTTATAAAAATCAGTTCATTTCCCAGCACTGACCTGGAGTGGTTAAGATACCATGAGGTTGGGGTCACGGATGGAGACTTGGTCTCCAGGGATTGAAGGTATCAAGACTCAAATCGTAGCTGAGGAACTTTAATAGCTCATTGCTTTGCAGGTCAGTCTCCCCAGGGGGCTAAACCGTGTGTGCAGAGACAGCAGCTGCCCAGCAAGGAGCTGGTGAGATTGTTTGTACTGTACCCATTGTGGATTGCGTCTTTCTGCCCCATCAAATGGGCAGAATCCAACTAACTTGGTGCTGTGTTGCTAATATCTTTGTTTGCTAATATCTATTTCATCTTGAATATACGATCTTGGTTTATTAGGCACTTGTACAATACGCCAGGCATGGTATTGTGCACACATCTGTGGTCCTAACGTTCAGGAGACAAGTTCAAGGTCAGGGGCCATGCAGGTCTGAGGACCTGAGTTTGGATTCCCGGCACTAAGGTCAGGGGCCATGCAGGTCTGAGGACCTGAGTTTGGATCCCCGGCACTGATGTAAGAAGCTGGGCCTGGTGGTGAGCCTCTGTCACCTCAGTGCTGGGGGTGGACAGAGAGGGGAGAACTGCTGGGGTTGCTGGGTAACCAGTATAGCCAAGTTGATGAGCTTCATGTTTGTTAAGAGACCCTGTCTCAGTGAGTGAGGGAAGGAAGGAAGGAAGGAAGGAAGGAAGGAAGGAAGGAAGGAAGGAAGGAAGGAAGGAAGGAAGGCAGGCCAGAGGAAGACCCCCACCCATTGTCAGCTTCTGGCCTCTACATGCTTGTGTGCACAGTTGGACCTAAACATACATATATGCACACTTGCGCACACACACACACACACACACACACACACACACACACACACACACACGGTCATTCTTAACTCCACAGTCCAGACCAGACTGCACTGGACTCCATCAGACCCTGTCTCTTTAAAAAAAAAAATCATGGTAAGAGTTTATGACCTCTCATCCAAGTGATCACAGTCCTGTGGAGGCTCCCAGTGCTCCCCTTCCCCCAGGGAGTCACCGTTTTGAAACAGGGCTTGAATTCATTTGTTCCTTCGTGCTGTTAGTGTAGCTGTGATCATATTCTGACTTACAAAATCCTTAAGCAATACACCCAGCAGTTAAACTCTTTGTAAAACTTGCATCATGCTCAGTTTGTCTGTCTGTTCATCTGTCTATCCTATCTATCTATGTATCTATGTATGTATCGATGTATCTATGTATCTATCTATCTATCCATCTATCTATCATCTATCTCATCTATCCACCTATATACACACACACATATATATATACACATATATGTACAAACATATCACCCATCACTTGACTCTGCTCCAGTTTGTCATGTTTAATCTATGTTGACATCTGCAGTCCCTGTATGTTGTGCACAGTGCTCGCCGGTGCTCCCCATGCTCACTGCATGCTCACTGCATGCTCACTGCACGCTCCATCCTCCTCTGCAGGCAGACTGGCAACGTGCAATCAGTTTGGGGCGGCAGACTCAGAGCACACAAGTCATGGGCACTAAAGCTGAGGCAGTTAACCAAGATGACTGTTTTCCTGTGGTGGTGTCTTTTGTTTAGATTGTGCATCTCGAAGATGGTAAAGTCAGCATTAGAGGGAATTTCAGAGTGAGTTTTGCAGAAAGGAACCTCCTGGCGGCTGATATTAAATATGTAAGATGAGAAAACTATTGCTTGTGGTTTTTAGGCAGATGGGTGTTGGAAGCCGATCGAGGAAAGCTTTTCATCCTGAATGAGACAGTCACTCTACTGTTTGCGGAGTTTTGTTTCCTGGGCCCCAGTGTTAGAAAGCAGCACCGGTGAGACCACGCCCCTTCCTCTCATACACACACATGGCCTGTCCTTCCCATTGTAGCACACACAACCTCTCCTACGGACACGAGTCAAGGGTGCTCCAACAGGGGAAGGGTTCGGTCCTCACACTCTGAAGAAGAGTCACTGTGACACATCCTTGCTAATAGCTGATATGACTGTGTACTTTTGCTGATGTGTGTGTGTGCTGTGTTCATGTGTTCACATGCATGTGGGGCACACATGTATGTGTGTACACATGGAAGTCACAGATTGGCACCTGGTGTCTCCTCTGTCATCCTCCCCTCATGCACCAACGCAGGGTCTCTCGCGTGGGCTCTGCTAGCTTGCTCTGGGGATCCCCTGTCCCCACCTTTCAGTTGCTGCCCTCACACCCACACACATGGTTTATATGTAGTTCCTGATGATCCCAGCTCTGGTCAGCACGCTTACACGGTAAGTGCTTTACCCCCGAGCCACCTTCCAGTCTTGAAATACATTTTTAATATTTGTAAATCTGATCAATATAAGGCTTCTAGTTGCATTTAACTTGCAAAACACAAGTTAAAGTTTGATTTGCATTTTGTTTTATACATGGACTTATATACTGTGTGTGTATATATATAGCTTCTCGGGTATGTATCTCTCTCCTGGATCAATCATATATATTTGTAAACTTCAATCATTCATTTTTTTAAAGACAACAAGTAGAGTTATCCTTACCTGACTGACATCAATCTCAGCTACGGCCTGTCCCTTCTATTTTATATCTAGTAATGATTGTGAGCTTCTAAGGTGTGGCTCCGTCTGTGGCACCTTGTTCACCTTCCCTTACCCTGGCAGTGTGTGCCCTGAGAAAGGACACCAGGAGGCGTCCACAGTCCAGAGGCGCCTCCTTCTCCTTGGTCTAGCCAGGCGTTGCTCTGTGAAGGCTCGACCTTCACAGAGATGGATACAGAGATGACAGCCACACGCAAGGCTTCTGCTCCTTTCCTGCAGCTTTGAGTGGCAGCTTCATGGGGCTCCAGGTGCCCCGAGAGCAGAGGGAGTGGATTGTGAAGAGGGGGTCACTTCGCTGGAGCTGCCAGCAGCTTCGGGGACTGCAGATGTGTTGTGTGGCTCTGCGCCACAGGAGAGCCTCATGCTCACACACAGACATCTGGCTGGCTGAGCCTGCTCCCAGCCCCTGGAGTTTACATTTCTTTTTTTTAAAAAAAAACATTTATTTATTTCCAATTTATTTATTTATTTATTTATTTATTTATTTATTTATTATATAGACAGTATTCTGTCTGCATGTATGCCTGCAGGCCAGATGAGGGCACCAGACCTCATTACAGATGGTTGTGAGCCACCATGTGGTTGCTGGGAATTGAACTCAGGACCTTTGGAAGAGCAGTCAGTGCTCTTAGCCTCTGAGCCATCTCTCCAGCCCTGTAGTTTACATTTCTAAACACTCTTTCCACTGAGATGACGAGGATCATGTTAAAATATTTTAAAATATTATACAACACCATAGTTATATCACCAACATTTTACTTTAGAGCAGATATATAGAGCAGAGTGTGTACGAAGTTTAGGAGACCAATACGGAATACCGGGCATCGAATCTTGACTAATAAGCAAATCGTATCAACTTGATTTTAATGAAATTCCCATTTTTTACAATGTAATATCCTGCCATCGAGATGCATCTAAAAAGCAATGTACAGCATGCTTGCAGACACCAGGCAAGAATAAGTTGTCATTATAATTGCCTGTTCACTTCTTGGCATGGCTTTGTGTGACAGGCGCCTACTGCCAACTGAGTTCTGCATACTGTACTGGTAGGACTCTGCGCCTTTCTCATTTACCACCCCTTGGATAATTAGCTCTTGTGCCATCTTTATCCATCATGATGCAGCAAATGGAGAAAGAGTCTTGTGCTGAACAGTCGCAGAGGACTGTGGGTAAAGCAGAAACACCCTGGAGTTCCAGTTCCCCTGGAGCTCCGGGGAGACTGAAGCCTTGGGAGAAGTTGACCGGCGTGATGTTCTGTTCATGCGCCATGGCCGACATCTCCCTCCTCAGATTTCACAGGAAGTGTAGTCTTGAGGAAATGTCAGACATGCTGAGGCACACTGTACGGAGTGAATACTTTAAGGCCTCCAAATGCTGGTGTCGAGAAAGAGAGGGGTTGAGAGATGGCTCAGTCGGAAACGCTTGCTGTGCAAACCTGCAGGTCTGAGTTTAGGTCCCTAGCACCCACATCTTTAAAAAAAATCCAGGTACAACAAATGGTGTAGGTCTGTAACCCTAGAGTTTGGGAGAAAGGGGTGCAGGGGTAGAGACAGATGGGCCCCTGGGGCTTGCTGGGTAGCTAGTCCTGCAGGTGAACTCCAGGTTAGTGGAAGATCAGAGCCCTCGATGGTGGGTCAGCACACTGGCCTTTGCTGCTGGTCTATTAATGTTTTACCCTGTGGTTTGTAAAGGATCCCACGTAGATCCCTTGCCACGCCTGTATGAACAATAGTAGGACAGGTGTCTGTTTGCAGCCTATGCTGTCTGAGAGGATGCGTATGTGCTCTGCCTGTGGATGCTGGTGTTAAAAACACTGCCATCATTGTCTGCCAAACCCGCATGTAGCCGTCTTCACCCATTGATTGTTTGCAAACACAAATCACAACAGAATGCGCCCCACAGCAGCCTCATCCTGTCGGCCCGAATACATCACAGTTATCTCTTTCTGAAACAGCAGATGCACCTGTGGCCATTTCCCGTGAGAGCCCACAGTTGTCCTCTGAGAAGTGGCTGGGATAACATGACTCCTTTGCAGAAGCAGAAGCCACTTTATGTTTTAGGGTTGTACATGTGTGTCTCTTCTCTGCTAAATCCATGTTTGTATACTCCCTAAAACTGTGGCGAATGTATATAAAGCGGAACTTACCCTTTTTAGCCTTTATTAAACATAGTTCGGTGGTGGCGAGCGCATCCACGCGCAGATCGGGCGTCACACGCCATCTGCAGAAGCATGCCATCACCCCAGGCTGCACTCTGCCCTGATGAGGCTGTCACTGTATGTCCCCTCTTCCCTAGCAGCCACCATTCTGCTCTCTCTCCATGAATTCTGACAACTTTAAATACCTTACAGACATGAAATCATACTTTTTATTTATTTATTTTTTAAACGATTTATTTATTATATACACAGTGTTCAGCCTCCATGTATGCCTGCAGGCCAGAAGAGGGCACCAGATCTCATTACAGATGGTTGTGAGCCACCATGTGGTTGCTGGGAATTGAACTCAGGACCTCTGGAAGAGCAGTCAGTGCTCTTAACCTCTGAGCCATCTCTCTAGCCCTGAAATCATGCTTTTTAAAAAAAGAAAAAAGAAATTCCATTTACATTTAAAGTACCTCACAGTTTTATTAGAGTCCATCACCAAGACAGATACAGAGAGACATACTGACTCACTCCAGTGTGAACAGTATGGTTATATAAACAGGAACTTAAGCACTCTAGGTGAGAGCGTAAATGAGCACAGCCTCACGTGGAGGGGGAGGAGGGGGCAGAGACAGACAGACAGATAAAACTTCAGAGACCTGAGTGTGTCCGCTGCCAGTGGAGTACAGAGAAGAGATTCAGTATACTCACGTTGCTGTGCCATTGGGAACGCTGGCTAACCTGAGATAGCAAAGAATTCCCAGCGTGGGCTGGCTAAAAGAATCGTCAAGTGTTCCTCTCCCTCAGGAGCCATCAGCTGCAAGTGTCCCGACTGGACAGTGGTCCAGCTCCATACAGGCCCCTTTGTCATCCTGTAGGGTCACTGACTCTCAAAATGGCTGTATGTAAGGATCTTGTCGGAGGCTTTGGAAACATCCCATTGCCCAGCCCGACTGCACACCTGTTAGGGTACCACTGAGGTGGGGCCGGGTATCAGCAGTTGCTCCAGGAGATGACCATAGACTGACGGCTGTGTGCACCCTCAGCCTCCAGAAGAGGAGCTGGGGAGGAAGCTCACAACCACACACGCTGCTGTTCCCAGTCCCTTGCCAAGGGCATGATTCCCTCATCCACACTCTGCTTAAGGAAGAGCCACAAGGCTGAACTCTTCAGCTATGGAGAGAAGTTTTGGAGCTGAGCAAGCTGGTTTCATGACTAGCCGTATAAGAGCAGCCTCCCTCCCTCCAAAATTACTTAAAACAACAAGGATTGTCTACATGGCAGAATTATGTTATATAGGTAATTCTTTATGCTGTTCAGAAATCCTAATGTTATTTTCAAACTATAAACAAGGAAATATATGTTTTTTTAAAAACTTTGCCATATATAAGGGGTTGGAGAGATGGCTCAGAGACGGAAAGTGCTGGCTTCTCTTGCATAGGACCTGGGTCTGAGTCCCAGCATCCACTTGGTGGCTCACAACCACCTGTAACCCCAGTTTCAGGGGCTGTGTCGCCATCTTCTGGCCGCTGTGGGTACTGCATGCACATGGTACACAGACACACATGCAGCCCACCACAGCCACACTCCCAAGCCTGTCACTGCCTCTCTGCTGTGCAGCTCTGTTCCGCCATCTTTCCTGCCAGAAAATGTTTATTATAAAACAGTGCTCAGTCTGTAAGAACGAAACTCCATTACCTCAAAGCATTACACCTGAAGGCGGCAGCAGTGTCCAGTGACAGTCACAGCTGGGGTGGGCATCTTTGTTACTTTTCTTGCTGCTCTGACTGACAGAAGCAACTTAAAGCCTTCTTTTTGGCTCTCTGTTTGAGAGTGCAGTCCATAACAGCAGGGAGGGCCAAGGGGCAGGAGTCACGGACAGCTGGTCACACCGCAGCCAGAGTCAAGAAGCAGAGAGATGAACGCCGGGACCAAGCTTGCTTTCTCCTTTTAACTCAGTGCGAGATCTCAGCTGGTGTGATTGTACCACCCATGTGTAGGGCAGCCTTTCCACCTTAGTGGCGCTGTCTAGAATCTCCCACTCAGGCGTGCCCTGAGGTTGTTTCCAGGGTGATTCTCAGGAAGCTGAAGATAATGGCAGCCATCACGGCATGGGGCCGGACATACATAGAAATGGTTCGTCGTTAGCTAACTAGGGCCTGCAGCACAGTGGGTGCTGGGAGGTGGGGGTGTTAGTTCTGCCCCCCTTCTGTTCCCTGTCCTGGCTGCAAGCTCTCTCTATTAGAGGGTGAAGCAAACCCACGTGATGACTGGACATGGCACTCAAAACCTCCCTTTATCAGCTTCATCACTGTCTCCCCGAAACAGCAGAATCTTAGACCCTTTCATCTCAGATGGGCAGGCCTCCACGGGCCCCCAGCTGCTGGTGACCCCACAGCTCCCACGTTAGTGTTTGCAAAGCAGCTACGCAACACTGCAGCAGGCAGGTTACCCTGCCCAGGACTGCCTCGTGCCCTGAGAACAGAGCCTGGCTTAGGAGACAACCAGGCTGTACCAAAGGAGACATGCCAAGGTTGACTTCCACCAGTCACGCTGTGAGCTGGTGTTCCCCAGGAACATACTCAGAGACCTCATAACGTCCCCTCTGGTCCCCTGCTCAGTTCTTCGTGCTCGATGTCGTTTTCGTGTCCCGTGGACCTCCAGCCCTGGAGTGGAAGTCAAGCAATGTAAACCACTTTTAGGAGGGGAGGGGGCAAGATTTCTCAATCTGAGAGCGAATCTTTAACCCTGGAAGAAGAGCAGAACGAGCTGGAGGCTGGTGTTCCTCTATAGAGAGGAGTGGTCCTGAAATGTCCTGTGTAGCGTCTTTCTGCACAGGCGATCACACTGCTCCCACTGAAGCCTTGTGGGACACTTTCGACAGTTAAACAATTCCTTTAATTACATTGGCACCAGCAGGCTTGCGGCAGGACTCTGGGCCACAGAACATTAATGGCCTGCTTCCCCAGGAGCTGCACTGCCTCTGGTCTGGGAGTTCCCTTCCTTGAACGTCAGTTGTGTTAGTGTGGAGAACAGGTTGTTCCAGCTCTTTTGTGTCACGGGTATTCATTTCCTGTTTGAGCGTCATGAAAGTGGGGGGCTCCTTCTGTGTCCACTGTTCTCATCCCCAGATCTGCTTGTTGAGCTGTGTGACCCCATCACGTCTGTATTCGGTGTTAGATCTGCTTGTTGAGCTGTGTGACCCCATCACGTCTGTATTCGGTGTTATAAAGTGTCAAGGGAGTGAGTTGTGTTCTGCTTCTGTTCCTTTCCTCCAAAACCGCCTTGATCAGTTCCAAGCCGATTTCCAGGTGAACTTTAGCCTTTTTTTGTACAAAACCAGACAGCTGGAGGGTGCATCTGCAGATCTTTGTGGAGAAGGCATGCATTTCAGTAACATCAGCTGAGAAGCCCTGGACTCATGGCTCCTGGGTGTACAGAGGGGATGCGGGAGCAGACGGGGCCTCCAGAGATGAGCTGTTCAGTGTATGTGCCATGTGCATGCAGATGCTTTTTTAAGTGAGAAAAGGGATGGAGTGGGAACGCCTCAGTGGGTCAGAGCACTTGCTGCCCCTGTGTGAGGGTTTGAGTTTAAATCCACAGCACCCATGTAAAAGCTGGGTGTGGCTATGCCTGCCTGTAACCCCAATACTCTGTGCTGCAGACATGGGGGAGTGGGATTTGCTGGCTGACAGCCTCGCTCCAGGTCCAGTGAGAGAACTGTCTCAAGGGAAGGAGGCAGAGAGTGGCAGCAGGATAGTCATGGATCTTCTCTGTTGTCCACACGCATGCACACGGGTGCACCTACACATACATGTGCTCCAGTCA
>NC_022012.1:92646060-92654351 GCF_000317375.1 Microtus ochrogaster
CACACGGGTGCACCTACACATACATGTGCTCCAGTCACGGATCATCTCTGTTGTCCACACACTTACACATGGGTGCACCTACACATACATGTGCTCACACCCCATACTCACATACCACACTCACAAACAAACTTTTTTTTTTTTGCTTAGTTAAGTTTTATTGCTGTTTGCATAGCATCCTGGGCCCTTGACCTGTGGACTTGGCAGACAGAGCAAAGCCTGGGTTCCACAGGGTAAGCAAATACAAGAGACAGTTGAGATCAATGCACAACTTTTTATAAGAAAAAACAAATATAGGAATAAAGATAGAAGAAAGGGCAACAAAGAGCAATGGGAAGATTTTGATCAAAGGGTATGAACTTTCAGTTATAAGACAAATTATGAAATCTAAAATGCAGTTTGGTGAGACTATCAATAATATATTTTATATTTAGGTGTTGTTTAGAGGGTATATCATAAGCATATCGCAAAAAAACAAAATTTAGAAAGGAAAGAAAGGTAACTATGTAAGATTCAGGATGTGTTCATTCCTAATGTATATGAGGGTCATAAAATGTATATATTTATACATTTTAAATATATACAGTTTCATTTACCAGTTATACATCAATAAAGCTGAGACAAGGAGAAGGAGAACATATACTAAGAATTCAAGTTTCTCACAAAAGGGCTCATAGAACCTTAGTTTAAAAGAGGACACTGGGGCTAGAGGAATGGCTTTGTGTTTAAGAACATGTCCTGCACTTTCAGAGGGCCTGAATTCAGTTCCCAGCACCCCCTTCTGGCCTCTGCAGGAACTGCACTCACAGGAGCATACACACATACAGATACAGGCATACACATAAATAAAAATAATAGGAAAGAGAAAAGAACTTGGGACTAGAGAGGCAGCTCCATGGTTATAAGAACACTTACTGTTCTTCTAAGGAACCTGAGTTCGATTCCCAGTGCTCATATAGGGTGACTGGCTCATAGCTGCCTGGACTCCAGCTCCAGGCACCCGGTGCCCTCTTCTGACCCCTGGGGGCTTCTGCATTCACTTGATGCTCTTAATACACACTCAGACACATGCACATATGCATTAAATAAGAGGGTTTTTGTTTTGTTTTTTGAGACAGGGTTTCTCTGCAGCTTTGGAGCCTGTCCTGGAACTCACTTGGTAGACCAGGCTGGCCTCAAAATCATAGAGATTTATCTGGTTCTGCTTCCCAAATTCTGGGATTAAAGGTGTGCAACACCACTGCCCAGCAAGAATAATTTTTTTTAAGAATATGGGAACCAAGGTTTGCCTTCCCCGCATCAGAGGGGACTAGCTACCTGTAAATCCTCAGGGCTTCTGCATAGCAAAGGAGGTGATGGGCAGAGGTACAACCTGGAGAAACATGACCTGATTTGGAGACACCAGGCCCAGCGTGAGGGCCGTTGAGCTCAGCAGGAACACATACAGAAGGTGGTTCTGAGTCATCCCTCTGGACTACACAAAGCTCTCAGAATCAACACCAGACACAAAAAAGAAGGCTTTTAAGTTTCTCTGCTTCCCCTCTGGGAAGAGGAATGAATTCCTATAAGTGGGCTACGTTTACACAGTGAAAGTTATATTGCCATAAGGATGCCCGCCAGGCCTGCCTGGGGTGTGAGCTGTCATAAGGATGCCCGCCAGGCCTGCCTGGGGTATGAACTGCTCTCAGAATGACCTTAAAAGCACCAGAGGATCATTTCCTGTAGTAATTCAGAGACTGCTCTGTGGGGCACTTAGGGACCTGTGGGAAGAGGAAGCACTGAAGGCTGTACTTGGTGGGTACAAGAGCTAAAGTGGCTGTGCTTGACAGTAGGGGACATGAGGTGTTGTGTAACACCATCCTTGGGGAGACAGGAGCAAATGTCTACTCACCCTAAATGACAGCAGACCAAAGTACAGATACTACCAGAATCCACCTTGGTGAAGCCAGGAGGGTTTTTTTAGGTTGCTTATAGGGATATTAGTGAGGGCTTACTTACAGAAGCAGAAATGACTCACAGACAGCTGCCTCACGAGAGCCCACACCAGCATGGTGACAGCTCACAAAGCTGGGGCCCTGCAGCATACTGCACAGCCTGCAGGCAACTGGTGGGTTGGAGAGTGCCCTTTCCAGATGGTTCAGTTGGTCTACACCTCTCTCAGGCAGCTTTCTCTGTGTCTTCCATGACACTGGGCTTTTCTCAGAGACTCTCAGCCATCTTTACTGTTCACTCTTGGAGAAGGCGGGGCTTAGGTAATCTGCTCAGTTTTAGGGACTTCCTGGAGCTACTTTGAGTTGTTTACTTCCTGCCTTGATGAGCTTCCCTGCAGGATAGAGTGTTTGCCCTCCCCTAGAACATCCTGTTGTTCCACCTCCCTGGAACTCCTGTGTGTTAAAGAGCTTGGTTTCCATGGAAGAGGGAAGTTTTAATCTTGTAGGAACTGTTAACCAATAGAGGATGTGAGAACGTTGACAGAGGACTGTAGCATGATGAATTCCAGTTGGTCTTAATAGTAAAAACCCAGAGTCAGATAGAGGGGTCAATGTGGAAGATTGGAGAAGCAGAGAGCCCAGCCACTGGAGAGTTCTTTTACCTCCAACAATGCTCAGACCGAAGAGGCAGTCCTGGCCTTGGAGAGCTTCTCCAGACTGCATCTGTCTCCACCAAACCTCAGACTGCCTGAGCTCCTGTCTCCTTCTGCCTTATATTCCTCTCTCCGCCCAGCCATATTGCTCCTGTCTCTACCTTCATAGTGCTGGGATTGAAGATGTGTGATCCCAGAGCTTTGTGTGAGCTCTGTTTCTCTTTTTAGACAGATTCAATATCATGTAGCCCAGGGTAGCCTTGAACTCACAGAGATCCATCTGCCTCTGTCTCCCGAGTCCTGGGATTAAAGGTGTGTGCCACCACTGCCTGGCCTCTAGTGGCTGAGCTCTGCACTCTGATCTTCAGACAAGCTTTATTTGTTAAAACATAAACAAAATATCACTACAGGGTACTTAACTGATTCTAAAGAATTGTTCCAGGGACCTCTATTTCCCCAGCATCCAGCGCCTCGGCTTTGATTCATATGAAACCACACATGGACACCTGCATCTCCAGGGCCATGTGTCTCTAGGTGCTGTGCACAAGCTGGAGAGCAGCCTTTCACCTCAGCCCCAGACAGGGGACATCCAGATGTGGGCTTGCAGACTCCAGAAATGTGGAAATCCCCATATGAACTTAATCACTTTAAGGTTGTTTTTTTTTTTAAGTTACATGTGTATGTTCTATGAGGGAGGGTAAAGGGGACACACGTGTGAATTAGTGCCCGTGACGTCCACCAGAGGGCGCTGGATGCCTTGATGCTGGAGTCACCCATGCCTGTGACTTCACAATGTAGCCGTTCATTATTAGATTTGTCAGTGGCTCAAGAAACCAGCAGTCTCCGCTGACTGCAAAACAAGGACGTGAGACTTCTGGAGCGTTCTTCCGATACTTTCCAGAAACATTTTATTATCTTCACGCTTCTGCGTATTAGTGCCAAGGGAAGAGGCTTTTTGCCACATGCCACTGCTGCACAGTGGCCTTGGCAGCCGATTGTGTGCGAAGAACTGCCTTTGTATTGCTCGAAATAATTGTCTATAAATTTCTGTTTTCTTCTTCAAAGTTACTGACAGGGTCTTTGGGTCAAGGTTCACATGACTCTGTGAGAGTCTGTCAATCTATGTCAACTTGAAAAGTCTGAGAACATCACGCTCTCACGGGGTGCACCTTCAGGAATATCACGCAAGCGTTTCTCTCCAGCATTTTGTTTTGGGAGAGCCCCTGAAGTTGCATTAGCAAGTACATCATATGTTATTGCTGAGTACTGGAAAACAAGACACTCAAAAAATCTCATCAAGAACATGCAGCTGATTTGAGGTTGGGTTTTTTCTTTTGAAGACCTTGGGTCTTCCCCTGGGTGGAAGAGATGATCAGAGACCTCTGGGACTGTCCCCAGGGCTCTGGCTGTGGGTCACCAGGAGCTAGGCAGAGGCTCAAGTGACTTGGGTCTCATGTTTTTGAAAACTTTCATCTGAATGACAGGAACATGGAGATTATTTGTAAAGGTCTCTGGCAGCTCTGAATGGGGGAGTGGCCAGCTCAGTCTAGAAGTCCTCCATGATCGGGTGCAGAGATCTGCCCAGAGGGATGCCCAGCCCTGGTGAGCTTCTCTGAGAGCAGCTGGGGACATGAGGTTCCACTATATGAAGCCTCCCCAGCCTCTGTCTCCATTCTGCACAGATAAAAGACTGGGCAACCTTTTTCTTATTTCTAAAATGACAGCTATAAGCTAAAGTCTGGGCATTCTGAACTGCAGTTTGGCAGAACAGTCCTGCTGCTTGGCAAAGCCCCTATTTATCATCTGGATAAAGCAAAACACCCAACCTGTCCTGCCTCCCACTCCTTACCTTCCTGATCAGCTCTGTTTTAGTATCTGTGGCCCTGCCAAGAACCAAGAAAAAAAAACTCATCTGTCGCCATGGAGGCTCCCAGCCTTTTCAGAGCTCAGACCTTGAACTGTTGACTTTATAAATGAGCCCTCCACCCCCTCAAAGGAGCAAAAGGATGTTCATGGGAATACACGACTTTCCTATCTTAACACTAGTGAGAGCTGACTCTGTGCTGAGTACTATCCCAAGTGCGTGGGTGGGTTACCCCTCTACAGATGGGGGGAAGGGGAAGAGGTCGGATGCCTAGTCTGAGCAGTATTACCACTCCAAAGCAGGAGAGTTAGGATCTCCACCAAAGTCTGCTGGCTCCATGACCAAGGGTAATTTTCTTTTGAGAATTTCCTTTCTAAAGAGCTCAGAAAGGGCTGGCAAGCTGCGAGATGGCTCAGCAGGAAAAAGCACCTGCTGCCAAGCTTGACAATGTGAGTTCAATCTCTGGAACCCACATAAAAGCAGAAGGAGAGAACGAACTGCACACAGCTGTCCTTTGACCTCTGAATGCACACACACGTGCACACACACACACACACACACACACACACACACACACGTGTTGTAATAAGGGTGGCCGGGCTGTGTCCCCGGCACCCGGCCGCCCGCATGGCTAGCTTATGCCCCAAAATAATTACACAGAAACTGTATTCTTTTAAACACTGCGTGGCCCATTTGTTCCAGCCTCTTATTGGCTAGCTCTTACATATTGATTTAACCCATTTCTAATATTCTGTGTAGCCCACGAGGTAGCTTACCAGGGAAGATCTTAACCTGCGTCTGTCTGGAGTGGGAGAATCATGGTGACTCCTGACTCGGCTTCTTTCTCCCCACATTCTGTTCTGTTTACTCCACCTACCGAATTTTCTGTCGTATTAAAGGGCTGAGGCTGTCTCTTTATTTAACCAATGAAATTAACACAAAACAGAAGACTCTCCCCATCACACACGTACACACACACACACACACACACACACACACTCGTCATAATCAAGGATCTCAAAAAGTCTGTAGCTGTTAGGAAAGACGGGTGCTGGTTCAGCTCTGGTCAGAGGTGAGGAAACATGCAGACAGTCATCTCTCCAAACGGTCTCCTCAGAGCTTCTCCAGGGAGATATTTTTGGTCATGTGCAGATGGAGCTGATTTTTCTCTTCAAAATCCCCAAGTCCTGCCTCATAGAGGATGCTGAAAGGAAATAAGAAGTGACCTCCCTGGCTGTGTACCCTGTATGCATGTCTGTGACCGGCTCACTCTGGAGGTGGTGTTTGGAAGCCAATGTCCACAGCTTCCATTCTGAAGTAAGCAATCATTGGGTGGCCACAGAATCCCAAGACCCACAGGGGTCCCTGTGGTCAGCATCTCCGGACACATGGAGCCATAGTGGAACCTGGCTCCCTGGGCGCCACCTGGATACCAGCAGGGCATTTGAATTCCTCCCAGGTGAGTGAATTCAGGGACTTGGAGGAATTCAACCCAAGAGACTTAGGAACTGGGGGCGCCACTGTCTCCTGGAGTACAGGACTAATTTACAACTGAATGGCCTGTGTTCCTTCCCAGAGTTTCTGTTTATTTTTCAAGTAGAACATCAGTAGCCTTTTCTGAGATTTACATTTGAGCAGAAATGTTTTTACAGGAAGAACATTAAGTTCTTTCCATTTTTGTCATTCACAGCCCTTGAATTTGCATCCATGTGCATTTTTTCAGAGTTTGTGTTTATTTTTGGCATGGGCAGGAGAGCCCATTTCTAGGGCAGCATTTGCTCTGGTCTCTTCATATTGTCCAAATCTTTTGCCTAATGCAACACAGTCCAGAGAATTGTGATCTTTCAAACCTTTCTGTGCACGTATGATGTGTGACACGTGCTTGTGCAGGACCTTAGCTCAGTGCCCAGCACCCATGTTAGGCTGCTCACAACCACCTGGAGCTCCAGCTTCAGGGGATCTGATGCCCTCTTCTGGCCTCTGTAGGCACTACACCCACATGTGCGCATACACACGCTCGCGCACACACACACACACATTTAATAACCGAAAATAAAGTTATGAAAATCTGTAGAAATCAGAGCACAGGCTGACTGGTAATCATTTTAGACACAAAGATACCAAAATTCACAGAAGCAAAGAGACATGTTGTGGTCCCAGAGATAACAAGGGGTGGGGTTGGATCTGTCACTTGATTATGCATGTATTAGAGTTTGTCTGGGCACACTTGAGCTTTTCTTTACCTGGGGGGTGACAGGAAAGACTCCCATCTCTCATCCAGATACCTCCTTCCTGCTGTGGGGTGTGTGTTTGTACTATGAGCCTCATCAAAGCCCTGTAGTGTGGCTGAGGGAGGAAGCACATGGCGGGACCACACTGGGGATTGTTTCAAACCTGTGTGTCTTGACTTGGCAGAGAGAGAAAAGTGAAAGACATAAATGTTAAAACCCATATGAATTTTCTCTACAAAGTTTTATGACCCCAGAGGCTTTAAGTGAGCTTCGGCGGCTCTCTCCCCAGTGCTCATGTGTTGATGGGCTTTTCTTGGCTGGCTTGGCTGAGATTTCACAGTCCGCAACACCTCCTCCTGAAGCCAGTGATAGAAACCGGCGGTGCCGTGAGCAGTCCTTCCCTCTGCATTACTCTCTGCACGGAGCCCCGCGTCTCTTCTCTAAAAGGATGCCTGGGTCACCTTCTAATTGGGGCGCTTCTGTCCAGGAACACACACAGGGCAGATTTGGGGTCTCTATCACCTGCCTCCTGCCATTTGATTCTTTCTCAAGACTCTCGGGTTTCATCTCGGTCCAAGACTTTGGCAGAAAGAACATCGCTTGTTCTGGTAACCTTAACAATTAAATTTAACAATTTAACGTGATCAATTATTACTGTACTCCTTTACCAGAGGCTGCCTGTTGGTTACTAGGGGTGTTTTTCAGTCAAAATGGATCATTTTTGTCCCAACTTGTGCATGAGTTTCCAGTTTGTGTGTTCTGTATCTGTGTTGAGAAGGGAACTATGAAAGATATTTCATAGACTATGGGAATTATGCCTCTCTTTGTTGACTGCTTCTCAGAAACAAGTAGGGTGCTGTGTCTTGCTTCTACTGATGAAGCAAAGGGGGTGCCCAGCATGTATTGATAAACTGCCTTCTCTGACGTTGCCCTACCTCTGAGACTGCACCTTGGGGAAGGAATGTCATTGTATGTTCAAGGATGTTGACTTAATCCAAACTAACCCTACACGTATGTTTGTGAACAGTAACCACTAAGACATGTATGTTCCAGGGCACTTTGTGCTTGTGATCAGCCATTTTGGAATGTTACTTTCCTCACTCAGCAGGGACTGTGGAAATTCCTCAGGGTCCTGAAGCCAAAAGTAAAATCCCCAGGTTTTCTGATTACTATTTTATTTTATTTTTTATTTTAATGCTCCTTATTTTCGTGCAAAACAACAAGTTTCTTTATAACATTTCTATGCATGTAATTAATTTTTATCTGTTTTTAAAGATTTATGTATTTTTTATTTATGGATGAGTATTTGCCTGAAGGTTTGTTTGTGCATCACATGTATGTTTGGTGACTGTGGAAGCCAAAAGGAGCCGCCAGGTCTCCTTGAGCTGGCGTTGCAGGTGGTTGTGAGCTCCCTAATGTGGGTTCTAGGAACTAAAACTCAGGTTCCTTGCAAGACAGCAAGCACTCTTAACAGAGGAGCCATCTCTCCAGCCTCTCAAATATCTCTTCAACAGATCAAATGACCTTTGCCTCCCTTATCAACACAAATTAAAATTACAGTTCAAATTAAAATTTGAGCCAATGTTCAAAGAATTGACCCATTTACAGCATA
>NC_022012.1:92654451-92681645 GCF_000317375.1 Microtus ochrogaster
GTGTGGAATTGCAGTGTGCACAAGTCAGTTAAAGATGGTTTTGTTTTATGTTTAAGAAGATAGTCTGTCAACTTTATAAGTCCATTTGAACTGTATAACCAACTGTAATATAAATCTCTAGGCATGCCATATGAAAGGATGCATGTAATGATCAGTCATGAGGACCCTGTAGCCAACAAGATTTATCAGGTCTCATCTCTTCTCAGGGCTGTTCCCGTGTCAAGGGATCAGCTTACATGTCATCTGCCTGTAGTATTTTTTGGCTTCCTGCCCCATGTCTGTAGCCAAAATACTCAGGAGGTCTCCCCTGCTCAAATCTGATCTCTATTAACCAGGAAGGAATATATATATTCACATATATATAAAGTTTATATATATTATATATATCCCACATATATGATATATATATATAAACTATATTTTTCTTTTTTTTAAAGATTTATTTATTTATTATGTATACAACATTCTGCCTCCACATATGCCCACCCGCCAGAGGAGGGCGCTAGATCTCATTACAGATGGTTGTGAACCACCATGTGGTTGCTGGGAATTGAACTCAGGACCTCTGGAAGAGCAGACAGTGCTCTTAACCACTGAGCCATCTCTCCAGCCCCTAAACTATATTTTTCTATGCCTGTTATACCTAATTTTTTTTCTTAAGACTACTCACATTGTTAAACACATTGCAACCTATTTATAGGGTCTTTTTCTGTCTGAAACTTCTTTACTGTGTATCTGTAACCTTTCTGTCTGCATGAGCAAAACCTTAAACCCACCATGTGGTTCAGCTCATGGCACACTGGCTGCTCAGGCACGCAGACAGCGGGCGGGAGATTGTAGTAATAGGAGTGGCAGGGCTGAGTCCCCAGCACCCCGGCCGCCTGCCCAGCTAGCTTATGCCCGAAATAACAACACACAAACTGTATTCATTTAAACACTGCTTGGCTCTTTAGCTTTAGCCCTTTTATCGGCTAACTCTCGCTCCTGGACTAGCCCATTTCTAATCATCTGTGTGTAGCACCCCAAGGTGCGCTTACCGGGAAGATTCTAGCCTACGTCCATCCTGGGTCGGAGCTTCATCGCGTGTGCCTCAGAGAGCAGAGCTCTCGCCTCTGCCCGCAAGAGAGGAGCATCGTGTCTCTCTGAGAGGAGAGCTGTGGAGTCTGACCTCACTTCCTCTTCCGCCCAGCATTCTGCTCCGTTCACTCCTCCCCCTACGTTCTAACCTATCAGGGCAAGCAGCTTCTTTATTTAATTAACCAATGGCCTTCCTCCATCAAGAGATGTGACCAACATGAGAACCATGATTCTAGGATGTTGTGTTTGGCGCCATTAGTGTGTATTTAGAACGTTTTAAAAAATCTTTTTCAGGTCTTATATATATATATATATACATGGCCAAATATTGAGCACCATTTGTAGGAAGGTTGTGTTTTTGGGTCACTAGCTCACAAAAAATTACATAGATTCTTATGATTAATTATGAAATCTCAGTTGATAGCTTAAACTTGTTTCTACCTGGCTCTTATAATTTAAACAAACCCATTTCTATTCATTTGCTTTCTGCCTCGTGGTTTTATTGTCTTTACTCTGTACTGCCCATGCTGCTTTTCTGCTTCCTCCATCTCTGGCCGGTGACCCTCTGCGTCTCCACCCTTCTTCCCAGCATTCTCTCTGCACCAAAAAATCCTGCCTAGTTATTGGCCATTCAGCTTTTTATTAAACCAATTCAAGTGACAAATCTTCACAGTGTACAAAATTTTTATTCCATAACAACACCTTATAATCCTCCCTAAACAGTTCCATCAACTGAGAACCATCTGAGCGTGGCTTCTCTTCTGCCCCCTTGTGCAGAAGAGTGTGGAGATGTGGGAAGAAAAGTCAGTGCTGTCAAGGCCTTTGAGGGAAGGAGGGTGTGTGTGCGTTGGTTGGTTTTGCTAGTGGTCTCTGTGGAT
The DNA here is from genome assembly GCF_000317375.1 of Microtus ochrogaster. Taxonomy (NCBI): domain Eukaryota; kingdom Metazoa; phylum Chordata; class Mammalia; order Rodentia; family Cricetidae; genus Microtus; species Microtus ochrogaster. Next base: position 92,656,407 of record NC_022012.1, read on the forward strand.
CATACTCATTAACAGGAGGCTACACGCTCTTCTGCACAAGACACCTTGGCTCAAGAGTATAAGATGCTGCAGCTAAACCAAGGGCAGCTGATTTCCAGATCCACATGGCTAAATCTTCTTACTTCAGGTTACTTCTGACAAATAAAGAGTAAGTGCTAATCTGCTGTGTAAACAAGGGGGCAGAAGAGAAGCCACACTCAGATGGTTGTTGCCTTCCTCCCCGGACCAGGGAGGCTGAAAGGCTTGACAGCGGCCAGGTTTAATCAAATCAAACTCAATGAGCCACACAGAACGGAGTGAGTCAGCTTGTGGGCGGAGCCAGGAGTCATGAGGACTACCTGATAGATGAAAATGGCCAAGGCTAGGCCAGGGGTCTCAAGGCTAAGAACAGCCTGGCCAGAGAGGCTGCCCTGCTATGCCAATACCAGGCAAGAACACCCAGGTCAGAGAGGGTGCCCTGTGCTGCCAATACCAGGCAAGAACACCCAGGTCAGAGAGGCTGCCCTACTATGCCAATACCAGGCAAGAACACCCAGGTCAGAGAGGATGACCTGCTATGCCCAAGCCAGGCAATAACACCCAGATAAGTCATTGAAAGGAAAGGCCCTAGGCACATGCAAATCCATTCTAGTCTATAAACAGATTCTTCATGGGTCATGCTGTGTCATAGTCTTTACCTAATAATGCAGGACTCCAGTCTCCCACAAAGCTCCTTTCCTGCCACACACCAGTCCATAGGTTTCTGGAAGTTTCTAAGGCTAAGAGTCTTGCCAAAAGGACTATAGCAATAACAAGAACATGGACTCTGCATTTTTTTCAGATTATATTTCATTTTTTAATTATGCATATGTGTGAGGTTGGTGTGGATGCCCATGAATGCATGTGCTACTGAGGCCAGAAGAGGGCGCCAGATGCCCTGGAACTGGAGTCACTGGTAGTTGTGAGCCAGCTAATGCAGGTGTTGGGAATCCACCGCTGGTCCTCTGCAAGATCTGTACTGGCAGATGGCATGGAGCCATTTCTTCAGCTCTTGCACCTTTTGTAGAAATTGTTATAAGATTATTTAGACTGTGCTTCTTGTTCACAGTGCATGTGTAGAGGTGAGAGAAGAATTTTCAGGAGTTGGTTCTCTCCTTCTACCATGTGGGTTGCACGGATCAGTCTCAGACACCCCCCCTTCTCGTTTTTATTAAGACTTTTAATTGACATAATGATACATTTGTGTATAGAACACTGAGTGCTAATTTAATATGCATTGTGTATTGGTCACACTGGGGTCTTTAGCATTGTTGTCTCCTTAAATGTTTATTACTTCTTTGTAGAGACTCATCAGCACCTCTCCTGGTTCTTTTTAAAATATGTAATAAATTGCTGTGACATGCAGCCACCTGACTGTCCCATGGGTAGTTATATCTTACTACTCCTATGTAATTAGACCTGTTATACAAGCTCTGTTTGATGTGAGAAGTCCTTCTGTTTATGTGATGCCTTTATTGGTTAATGAATAAAGCTTTCTTTGCCAATGGCTTAGCAGAGTAAAACCAGGCAGGAAATCAGAACAAAGATAAAGATAGAGTGTAGGCAGAGTCAGAGAGATGCCATGTCATGTCTGCCAAAAGGGCAGACACCATGTAGCTGCCTAAGAAGCAAGAGGTTAACAAACCACGAGACTCATGGTAAAATATAAAATAATAGAAACTCGGTTAATTTAAGATGTAAGAGTTAGTTAATAAGAAGCCTGAACTAATGGGACAAACAATGTTGTAATAATACAGTTTCTGTGTGAATATTCGGGTCTGGGCAGCCAGGGAACGAAAGAGTAGCCTCTGACTACAATGTCTACTCCCCCAACCCTCTCAACCTCTAGTCACCTCTGGTCTCTCTGCGTCTGTGAGGTCAGTTTTCGCTTCCACGTGAGTGGGAACCTGTGTTTCTCTTTCTGTGTCCGGCTTGTGTCAGTGTCACACCCTCCAGTCTGGTTGGTGTTGCTACAGAGGGCAGGCTTTCATCTTTAGGATTGATTAATGCTCAAGTTTGTGCAGATTCTTGATTTTCTCTATTCATCTATTAATTAAAATCTCATTTGATTCCAAATCTTGACTGTAATGGATAGTGCCGCAATAAGCATGGGCACACAGGCATCTTTTGATTCACTGATTGTATCCCTTTAGAACAACACCATGGAACGTCTGCGCCACATGGTTGTTCTCGTTTAGATCTTGAGGGACTTCGTACCCTGCGCTGTAGCACCTATATTCGTTGACATTGTCAAGAGCCTGTAAGAGTCCCCCTTTCCCTGCATTCTCCTCAGCATTTTTAATCTTTTCATTCCATTTCATTTATTACTATTGTGAGTGGATGGATGCATGTTACAGCATCCTTGTGGAGGTCAGAGGACAACTTTGTGCAGTTGGGTCTCTCCTCCCACCACATGGGTGTTGGAGAAATCAATCTCCAGGTCCTCATGTTTGCCAGCAAGCGCCTCTCTCCGCTGAACCATCTCACCAGGCCAGTCTGTTTTACCACAGCCATTCTGACCCGGTGAAGGCATTGTAAGGGGGTTATGAAATTCTTCTGGCACATCAAATAATTTGCCCTTTTTTGCCCAAGTTTTGTTTTGGTTTTGTTTTTGTTTTTGGCTTTTTTTTTTTTTTTGGTTTCTATGCACTCTGGGTCTTAAAGCCTTGTTGGGTGAACAGTTTATGGTTTATAGTTGTTCCCTTGCTTTGCCAGGTGTCACCTATGTGTGCCGGATTGTCTTGGTTTAATTCCATTGGCCTGTTTTTGCCCTTGCACATGTATTTGTACGTATGTTTGGGGATCTTGTTTAAAAAGTTATCGCCTTCATCACAATGTCTTGAAATGGCTCCTCTGGTTTTCAGTGTGCTCATTGTCTCAGGTTATTTCCTTGGGTGTTTGAGCGTGGTTCGTGGACCGAGAGATAAGGGCTTCCTTCCAGCCTTGTGTGCATGGATGCCCAACGCTGTCTCTTCTCTGCTGTGCGTTTCTGGTGCCTTTGTTAGAAGTGATTGTATGCAGGAAATGGCGACTTCAATTCTGGGTTCTCTGTTCTATTCCATTGCCTTGACTTTTGGTTTTCGCCATCTCTTTGGGGTATGGTTGCTTTGTAGTATCTATCTCTCCCACTGTATTGTGATACAGGGAGAGGCCCTGAGAAGCGGCCTTTCCCCCAAAGCATATAATTGGCTGAAGTTCCGAGTACCATCTGCTTCTTACAGGGGACCACACCAGGAGTTCCAGGCAGCTCCTTTGTATCATGGGATGCATCCATTGTTTTTAAAATGTAATCATAGTTGTGCTTGTGGGGGGCGGGTGCATATGAGACCCTGTCCTCATGCCATGGTGTGTATGTGAGGACAGAGGGCACATATGAGTCTTTTTTCTGCCTCTAGCATGTGGGTTCTGGAGATTGAAAAAAAAAAAAGCCTTATCACTTCATGGTTCTTACTGTATCCAAAGCCTGCAGTTGCTTTGCCAGTGCATTAGGTCTGTCCATGTGCTTCATAAATTTTGGCTCCTTTAGGTAAGGAAGACAAGACCTCGAGCAATCAGTAACTCTCGGTCACATGGGCAGTAAAGGACAAAATGCAGCCCAGTGGCTGGTCACATTCTGAGGGAACAGCAACACTTCTTCAATACTGTAAAGGGATCCCCAGAAATGTGTCCTTTCTTTCCTGGGGGCAAATACTTCACACGCCTGCAGACTTCAGTCTCTTATTCAGTTCCTCTTATTTCTGCCTCCTTAGTGGTGTGTGACGAAGGAGACTTGAGTTTGGGCATGGCTAGTAAGTGTAATATTCTCTAGTCTTACAAGAGAAGTAATGTCAGTGTATCACCACCCTCAGGGGTCATTGGTGAAGCTGGCCAAGTGCAAAGACTTGAGTGTGTGGCCACAGTGTTTTGATGTCATTTACTTATAACTGTCGCACCTGCGTTTGAGTTTGGTTTTAGTTGTTTTGTCCAGCTCTATAACTGTATGTTAGCCAGTCTGGTTCATTTTCGTTAGAGAAATGGGGCAGAATGAGATGAGCTACCGCTCTGTCTCTTGTTATCAAAGTTTCCAACAAGATAATCATTCCACTTTCTAAAACATCCAGTAACTTTTGCTAGGTCCCTGGGCACAGGCTGTGATGTCCTAAAAATTTTACTGTAACATGAATTGTAACCCAGCAAGACTGACAAGATAGTGGATGACCGGGGTTGTGCCTTCACACCGAGCTTCCAGGTGACACCCATCATAGTGGCCACCAGCTCCACCTGGGAGCAGAGAGAGCTGCAGGACTGGATTTGAACCAAGCCCTGCCTGGCTGGATTACACTTCTCTGCTAGACCTCTGAGTGGAGTAAGTGCTGCTGGCCCCAAGACCAACCCACCCAGAGCAGGGAAATCCTGGGGCTTCCTTCCACAAGGTGCCCTGTCTTGTTGCAGTGGGGACCTGGAGACACCTGGCTTCCTCATTAGCACCTAGGACCTGAACCAAATTGTGTGCGGGCAGCTCTCTCCTCCTCACAGGGGTGCCTTTTACATCCACTCAAGCAGTCTGGCGTTCCTAGGTGAGGCTCTAACAAGATTCTAATTACTCTACATTATTCTTCTGCTTGAATTAGGATTCTCGTCTGTCTGGGGATGAAAACACACAGTGTTTACCAGCTGAGTCATTCTGTATAAACAGAAATTAGAAAAAGTGCTCACACAACCAGCTCCTGAAGGCTTGACAGTTGCTGTGTGCTGCAGAGTGGTGGCTTTTATAAAGGGAAAGAGTGTGGTTATTTTAGGTTTTCTTCTGATTCTGTGCTTTGGGGGCTTCCTGTTGCTTCAATTTTGGATGGAGCAAAAGGCCTAACGTGCAATAAGAACACCACGGGGGCCTTCTGCGGGCCAGGCTCTAACCCAAGGATGCTGTCCACACACAGACGCTGCTGTTGGCTTGTTCCTTAGTTGAGTTTGGAATTTTTTTTTTCCTTTTAATCTGGAAATCTTTATGTTCTCCAAAGAGAATGTATTTTTACATTCATATTTTAAAAAGTAACAAAAGCGATTCCTCCACCAAAAGAGCTTTAGCATCCGTCCTTACCAGACGTGAGGGAGTCTCCGTCAGTGTCTGCACACCACAGCTGCCTTGCTTACCAGAAAACCCCTTTCCCATGGTGCTTCCTGCTGATGGAGAAAGAGTCCTGAGCCTTCTGCTGGCTCATGGGTTCTACCTCTCCAAGCTGGGTGAGAAGCCTGATAATATGGTAGAGTACCAACTATACAGCCCACTGTTAAACAGGCATTTCTGTGAGTCAGCTTTTCTGCATTACTAAACCACACAGAACTTATTAGCTTAAACTAACAAGCACCTGCTGCCTCCCTGGGTAGGCTCAGGTGGGTCTAGCTTCTCAGCCAGGGGCCCTGTGCATCTCTGGCCACCTGGTGGCTGATAGCCTAGCTTACCTCTCTGAGGCTTGGTCCACCAAAGGTCTCCATCATAGAGAAGGCCAGCGTGGGTCCACACCCATGGTGAGAGGTAGCGGGACCCCAAAGCATCCAGAGAGGAGCCTGCAGGTCAGGGCTCAGCCTCGTTCTACTGCTCTCCACAGCCAGAGGGAGTGGCCAGGCCAGGTCGGTTTCGTGAGGCACAGATGCCACCTCTTTGTGGAGGGGGTTGCCCCCTAAGCACTGCAGCCTTTCTTCAGTACTAACCGTTGCTGCTCTAACAGGCTTCTGAGGACGCAGTCTCTGGAATGGTTCTACAGCAACGTGAAGAGCCGCTTCAAGCGTTTTGGCAGCGCCAAGGTCCTGAAGAACCTGTACCGGAAACACCGTCTGGAGAACGGCGCCTGCTTTGACACCCTAGGTACCCCACTCTCTGCGCTCTGGAGGGGTTGGTGGCTGGGAATGAGGGGAGAAGGCTGGGCTTGGAGGCCCTGTTCTTGGGGTACACGTTCTTCATAGGGACAGAGAAACTTGTTTAAATGGCAGGTTCTGGAAAGAGGGCAGGTGGTATGGAGTGTCATGTTTTAACTAGGGTTTTGTTTTTAATGTCTCCGTGTGTGTGTGAACGCACATGCGTGTGTATGTGAACGCACATGCGTGTGTATGTGAACGCACATGTGTGTGTATGTGAGAACACGTGTGTGGATGTGAGAACACGTGTGTGGATGTGAGAACACGTGTGTGTGGATGTGAGAGCTCATGTGTGTGTATGTGAGAGCTCATGTGTGTGGATGTGACCGCACATGTGTGTGGATGTGAGAACACGTGTGTGGATGTGAGAACACGTGTGTGGATGTGAGAACACATGTGTGTGGATGTGAGAATACATGTGTGTGTATGTGAGAGCTCATGTGTGTGTATGTGAACGCACATGTGTGTGGATGTGAGAGCTCATGTGTGTGGATGTGAGAACACGTGTGTGGATGTGAGAACACATGTGTGGATGTGAGAACACATGTGTGTGGATGTGACTGCACATGTGTGTGGATGTGAGAGCTCATGTGTGTGGATGTGAGAACACATGTGTGTGGATGTGAGAATACATGTGTGCACATGCGTGTGAAGGCCAGAGGCGGGCCTCTAGCCTCCTTCCTCAAAAGTTGTCTACCTTGCTTTTTGAGACAGGGAGGGTCTTTCCCAGGTCAGGAACATGTAGGCTAGACTAGCTGGCCAGGGAGCCCCAGAGGCCGACTTGTCTCTTCCCCGCCACCGTCTCCCCCAACCCCTAGAGCTGGGATTAAAGGCATGAACATCGTGATCAGCCTAAAAGGCTGGGAATCGAGCTCAGGGCCTGAACAAACACTTTCCCGGGTCATCTCCCCAGTGAATGGGCTCTGAACATTCCTGTAGGGGTTTTAATCATGGAGTCTTAGAAGTCATCTGTGTGTGTCCCTGCTCCTACATACACATACGTGAGAGCCCAGAGGAAGACATGGCGTTCTCTCTCTAGCCCTCTCTCGTTCCCTTGACACACGGCTTCTCACTGACCTGGCACCAGTCTGGTGGCCAGCAGGACCCACCAGTTCCTCCCAGCTCCATTTTCCACAACAGTGGGGTCACAAGCACACGAGGCCACACCCAGCTTCTTACACAGATCCTGGGGACTTGAACTCAGGTCTTCATGCTTGCATGGCAGTGCTCTGACCACTGAGCCACCTCCCCAGCCTGCTGACAAAACACCAGAAAGTTGTTTCCTCCTAGAGGTTATGCCAGGTCCCTATCCTACATTCTTCACACTCTGGGTTCTGTTTACCGGACTCAGAATCCAGCATCGTCTCAAAGTCACAGGAGTGTCGGTGTCCTCCTGGGGAGCCTACATTGTGTTTAGACAGTTAGGACAGCCAAGTTACTGGGATGAGAAATTGCACTCCTCGGTCATCTGAAGACGGCCAGGAGGAGGAAGCAGTTGCCAGCTACATAGCTCCATCCTGAAGCTGTGTTTTTCTGCCAGAGTAGCTCTGCTCAGAGCTGCTGACGTGGGTAAATGCTTTTTATCCACGAGAATCAGGGAAAGGAAAAGAACCTTCATCTCTCTCGATTGCAGCTTTTTACCGTCATTATTTTATATTGCCGTGTTCTCAATGAAGTCTTTGGCTGTGTCTCATCTAAAACTATGCCTGCTGCATAAATAACGGGGAGACAGGATGGAGGCATCCTGCTTGGGAGTCATGGGGCCTTTTGTGGTCCCAGTTAGACTCTTTCAAGCTTCTTGGGGAGGTGTGTTTAACCGAGAGAAGCAGAAGTCATACGAGGTCAAATGCAGTGGCTTACCTTGCTTTTTCTCAGCTTGCATTACACGGATGCTTCTACAGTGGACAAGGGTGACAGACCATTAGTTCAGGGCAACTGTTCAACTGTTAGGAAAACTGCCGTGGCCTCCATCTAGAGATGAGTGAGATGCCCCTTCATGCAACGGGGTACCGTCCATGTACCTGTTTTTCTGGTACGGAGGGAGGTCAAGGGCCAAAGAGGTGACATACTGAGGTGAACCACGGGTACTATGCAGACCTACAGACTAGCCTCACGTCCCCAGCTGAGGTGACACACAGGTACTGTGCAGACCTACAGACCAGCCTCACGTCCCCAGCTTCACCCCGCGGCTCTGCCTTTCCCCAATACTAGCTCCAAAGAAGGTTTAGTCCAACAGAGGCTGCTTATCAGAATACACAAGATTGTACAACTTAGGAACAGTAGAAGCCTCTTGCAGGAAGGTTAAGAGTCTGGCAAAGCTTCTCTGTCTCCCTCCATTCCTCCCGTGTGTGTGTGTGTGTGTGTGTGTGTGTGTGTGTGTGTGTAAACAATCACAGGCACGAGTGTAGTGCCTACAGAGTCCAGAAGAAGGCATCAAGTCCCTCAGTGCTGGAGTAACAGACTGAGCTTCCTGGTGTGGGTGCTGGAAACTGAACTTGTGTCCTCTGGAAGAGCAATAAAGCTTTCTTCTTAATCCCTGAGCCATCTCTCCAGCCCCTTGGCAAGAACCTTCTTGCTGTGTCATCCAGGGTGGAAGGGGAAAAGGCAGGCCACACATGAAAGACCAGGAAAGAAGGAGGGGTTATTCACAATAAGCCCACTTCCAAGATAACATTAGCCCACTAATACAGGGGCAGGTTCTCCCGATACCGTCAGGTTGAAGGTCAGAGTTGATTGTGAGCTTGGAAAGAAAATATACTCAAGCCATAGCAGAAGATACTGGAAGGCAGTTGTGGTTGAGCTGCACTGAAAACCATTGTGCAGAGAGAGACGTCTTGTCAAAGACCAGATCACGGTAGCATTTAGAGAGCCCATCAAACTCATCACCATGGGCAATGCACCAGCTCTGTGGCTCAAACGCATCCTTGCTCATCAGAGACCTTTCATGGCTGTGCTCTTCTCTCCCTTAGGAGCAGGATTGTTTGAACCGACCCTGGAAAATGAAGGGAGCATTTCAGGAAGCGATTCGACTTTCTATAGGCAGTCGGAAGGTGAGGTTGCTTTACAGACAGCCACTGGGACGTGGGAGTGCTGGAGAGGCTGTTGGATTGGGGAGTTGTGATCCTAACCATGTTGTGATTGACCAACGAGAGCTCTGGAACTGGAAGGTAATAGTCAAGCCAGGAACCAATGCTTCCTGTGTGAACCTATTCCTATAATTTACTAACGTCTGTATTTTAGACCAACACCCTTATCAAAAAATTATAGCATGGCATCTAAAGCCTTTCTGGGGCTTGGTAACCATCCCCATCACATACATGCGCAGTTGAATGCCTGGTATGTCCACTATCTTAGAAAATACCTGAGTTGACGCACTCAGCCTGTGGAGCAGGGCATCACGGGAACCCAGCCTAGAACCTAGGGCAGCAGAGTCACTCCGTCATGCTAGCTGAGAATGTGCGAGCCTGCTCTGTGCACGCCGTCATGCTGGCTGAGAATGTGCGAGCCTGCTCTGTGCACGCCGTCATGCTGGCTGAGAATGTGCGAGCCTGTTCCTTGAAAGTGCAGTGGTGAGAGTACATTGGGTACATGTCACAACACCATCTAGTGTTTTGTCCTATTAATATATACTAAAAATAAACCTTACCTCAGGACTGGTGAGATGGCTCAGCAGGTAGTGATGCCTACAGCCAAGCCTGATGATCTGAGTTCAACCCTGGGACCACATGGGAAGAAGAAAACTGACTCCCAAAAGTTATCCTTTGGGTGCCACACACATGCTGTGGCACAGAGAGAGAGACAGGCACACACACACAGACACATACACAGAGAGACAGACACACACACAACACACACATACACACTATAATTTTCAATGTAATAATTTGTAATATTTTAAAAATTAATTTTAGTCCTTTTCCCAGGCTGGATATCTCCATCACCCACGTAAAAGACTGAGTGCGGTAGCGTGAACTTTCTATCCCAGTTCAGGAGGTGGAGGCAGGAGGATGCTGATCCAGCTGAATCCCTGAGTGCAGGTCCAGCCAGAGGCCCTAGCTCAAAAAATAGAGGACAGTTCTGGGAGTCGACCTCTGACCTCTTCAGCACACACATGTATACATGCACACACATGCACACACACTGTTGTGCTATTTTAAAAGATCATTGTCCTGCCTTCATTTTACTCTGCAAAGCCTTTCTCAGTAGTGCTGGATGGCAGTAGTAACATGCTGTCTCCTTGTGTAAATGGGCAAATGACCCAGCCAGTGTGAGTATCACAGGTCCCTCTGTGCCATGTGAATTACCACAGTGACTACAGACATGCAGCTCTCTGACCACATGGCCCCTGACTGGATTAACTGTCATGATTAGAGATGTGGAACCCTCAGCTGGACCCCAGCACGTGCCTCTGCTCAGTCATCAATAGTGGTCTATGGCCCCAGGGTTTGCTGTAAGCCATGTTTGTAGCCCAGTGTCTTTGGGCCATTTAATAATTTCTACCCATGTTATCACCATGGGGGAGTGTACCAAATGGGAGTGAGAATGTATGCTGTCTGAGACCTTACTTTCTGACAGCCTCCAGAACCGTCTTGCTTACACAGAAGGATACCAGAAGGCAGAGATGGGAGAGGGAGACAGATGGCGTGGGGTGATGGTGGAGGCGGTGGTGAGGTGGATGCCGAGGACAGTGGGCTCATGTTCCATCCTGAGCAGCTCGAGTGTGTCCCGGAACCCCAGGATTGCAAGCAGAAAAGTAACCCATGTGGCATTTGTGACCCGTTCTGTATTCTTTCCCGTCCTAGGACACAGCATGATGGACACTTTGGCTGTCGCCCTACGAGTGGCAGAAGAAGCCATTGAGGAAGCTATTTCCAAAGCAGAATCCCACGGGGACAGCCTGGTAGGACCTTCTTCCTATGGTGGGCCCAGGACGGGGTAGCAAGTGGGAGCATACTGACTGTCACGAGCAAGTGCAGATGGCCAGGAGTCCACATCACTCTAGCCTCAGCAAGGCATGTGTGGCCTCCTTTGTACTGCTGCCAGGACCGCTGTGACAATGACCTTACATTCTCCATTCTCTTTCCTCCACAGGACAAGCAGAACGAGGCCAGCTACCTGCGGGACCACAAAGAAGAGCTGACTGAGGAACTGGCCACCACCATCCTGCAGAGGGTAGGGCAATTCAGATGGTCACAGGGTCCAGGCCAGTGGCTGGAGAGCTGGAGGGCAAACTCGGGATGGACCCATTGGCTGATACCCTGACCAGAGGTAGAGCAGAAGGAAGCAAGCCACAGAGTCCACTCTGTCTGTTGCCCTCGCCTACCTCACTTTTGCGTTTCCAGAGCATCAGACCCTTGGCAGAACTCAGGGCAGAGGCTGGAGAAGGGAATATTCCCCATGGACAGGAAGACTATAGAGACGCCTGAGAAGGGTTGTCAGTAAAGTATCTTGATAAACTTCAGCCTTTGCTCTCAGCCACAGAGACTCAAACCCCATTCACACGGCAAGGACACCTCCCTCCTGAGGGCACCCAGAGGTGTTGCCCAATCCTGGGTCAAGGGCAGGGATAGCTCCACCTGCAGCTGGAAACCTGGGAGCTAAGCTAACAGATGGTCTCCCCTGGAGCCCGATGTAGAGCATTAGAAGGTAGGAGACAGCGCTGGCCAGCCCTGCGGGGGGCCACGGAGGAGAGTCCCGAAAGCCCATAGACAAATACAGCTGATCTCACCCTAGAAATGGAAGGAGTGCCTTGATTGGGCCACCTCTCTGCCTCATTCATGACTGCCCTTCTCATGACTCGGTCATCTGAAAGTCCACTGAGGGCTGGGAGACCACTCACTTCAGTAAAATGCTCACCGCACACCCTGAGTGGCTTGTGCTTTTCATCCCAGGATAATGTGGGTCCCTGGGGTTCACTGGGCAGCCAGCTTAGCCCTGTAGGCAAAATGCAGGTTTAATATGAGACCCTGTTTGAAAATAAAGGACAGAGACCGAGGAGAGTACCCAAGGTTGACTTCTGACCTCTGCACATGTGTGCACACACAAACATGTGACCAGATACCCACTGAGGAATTCCACCTTGGTCACGTTCTCAGCTGCCCCATCTGTAGACATTAGGGGCCCAGAGGAATCTATACCCATGGGCCCACTAACTGCACATGGCTGTGCCAGCACAGCTGAGGGCAGAAAGGGACCTGGGTGTCTGCCTCTCCTTGAGCCTTTCAGATGCTTCCTCCAGTCAAGACCCGCAGCCAAATGAAGACCCACAGCCAAAGGCACCAGGCCTGTGTGCTGTGCAGCTTTAGCTGACACATGAGTCTCGCTGGTCCTGCATTCTCTCCTATCAAATGAGGAGAATGGCAGTGTGCATCTCCCAGAATTCCTCTGTAGTCCCCAGCACAGAGTCTAGCGTGGAGTGAGAGTCACTTACATAGAGAACCCGGGAATGTCAGAAAGATACCACAATCAGCCATTGATAGCCACGGGCCCCTTATATACAGGTTCATTCAACCAAGGATCTAAAACATGTAGGGAAAGGAATTCCAGAAGGTTCCAAAAAGGACAGCTTGAACTTGCTGGACCAAGGAGTAGGCTGAGTCCACACGGACAAGAAAGCATGCTAGCTTAACCACTGATCTTCCGCCACCTCCCGAAGCCTGTTTTTTCCTATTCCTGCTCTTTGAGCATCGCCTGCCTGGTACCACACAGTACACCCATGACATCTACATTTTTACTAACATGTAGGCTTTTCTCTCATTATTGTTCCCCAAACAGTGAGCCCAGCAACTATCTTAATAACACATCTATCAGATGCTGTACGTGATTTGAAGATGTCCTGATGGATACAGGAGATTCATAGTTTCTCTAAGCAAACACTATACCATGTTATGTCCACCTACAGCAATCATTCCTCAAGCTCCAGCACTCTTGATTTTTGATATATGGTCTCTCACTGGGACCTGGGACCCACAGATTAGGCGAGGTCAGCTGACCAGTGAGCCTCAGACATCTTCCTGTCTCTGCCTCCCTGGTGCTAGAATGACACCTGTGAGCTACCCAGCAGCTCTTCACGAGGGTTCTGGGGAGCAAACTTTGATCTCAATGTTTGCACATCTGGCACTTTCCCCGGTCCTGTCAGTGGCGTGAGGTATCTGCTGTGAGGGAGGCTGATTCCCCTGCAGATGGAGAAGGGTGGCTGCCCTTGTCAACCACAGGAGCTGTAGGCCATCGAGGCTATATGTGCCCTGTCAACACAAGGGGGATCTGAAGCAAGCTGTTGGACTAAGTTCCTGGGTGTCTGGGAAAGCATCCCGAAGATGACCCCCATTGTGGTACTTAGCCTCTAGAAGCCTCCTCAGTGACTGGGAAAGCATCCCAAAGATGACCCCCATTGTGGTACTTAGCCTCCAGAAGCCTCCTCAGTGACTGGGAAAGCATCCCAAAGATGACCCCGTCATGGTACTTAGCCTCCTGAATCCTCCTCAGTGATATGTCCCTGTTTCCCCAGATTATAAGAAAGCAGAAGAGCAAAGCAGAGCCACAAGCAGAGGAAGAGGGGCTGGAGTGGCCACAGCCCCAGAGTGGTGGTGGGAAGGCCAGGGATGAGGAGACCACAGTACCTCCAGGACGACAGCGAGCACGTGCCACCCTTTGGGTGAGTCGGCACAGCGCTGCTGCCCCCCCACTCTCTGCATGACTGTGTGTGGATTAGAGCCGTTCTCCCATGGGAAAGGGTGAGGCACATTTTGCCATCTGGAGTTGAGAGTGCTACCCAGGTCCCAGCGGAGAGCAGGGAGTGTGGAGGGGGAGCATGTGGGATACAGGGGAGAGCAAGAAGCTGAGGGAAAGTGCAGGTTGCTGGGGAGTTTTTACGTGGAGACCAACTTAGAAAAGATAAAGATGTTCATGGGCTGCATGTGTGTGTGCACCTGTGTGCAGGTGTGCATGTGGAGGTCAGAGGTCAACTTCAGGTGTCCTTCCTCCAGCTTGGTCCACCTTGGTTTTTTGAAATGGGGTCTGCCTCTGGTCTGGAATTCACCAGTTCAGACAAGTCAGGTGTCAGCCCCAGGGACCCTTCTGTCTCCACCTTCCCAATGCTGGGATTATGTTTGCCCGTCTGCATCCAGCTTTTAAATGTGGGTGCTGGGAATCGAACTCAGGTCTTCGTACTTGCAAAGCAAGCCATCTTCCCCAGCTCACGGAGAACCTACTTTCTCACACCAGTGCAGGATTGAGACCCTTACATTGAGGAAAATAGAGCCTTTGAATAGTTAAAAAGCCCCCTGAGGTCCCAGGTGCAAGAGGAGATGACTTTGACCACTTCTTAGCTACCGCCTCCAGAGGAGAGAGGCGGTGCCTGACGGCTCAAATCTCTCCATCTTCTGTGTGTCAGTAACGTGAACATTCATGAGCCGGGGGTCCAGAGCCTCCCCGGGCCCTCCCAGCTCTCTCCAAGCTGGCTTCTCCCACAGACCCTTGTGTGGGTAAGAAGGGAAGAAAAGCAGAGACCAGGGATGGCAGGGGTGAGTCCGAGTAAGGAGAAAGCCAACTGCTCAAGTCATCCCAGCACTTCCCGGTAGGCACGCAAGCGCTACCGCGCCACCTGCTGGAACAAGTTTTAATTGCAGCGATTCTGAGGCCTCTTAACTTCCTGCGAAGGATTTGGCAGAATGAGTTAACTCCTTGGCTACCCTGCCCTATATTGTTGAGTTACGTCACCAGAACTGTCCTGGATTCTGGTGACAAGAATGCACCTCCTGCGTCCTGGCTGGATGCAGTGTGGCTGCATGCCCTGTGATGCATGTCTGCTTAACTCCCCTATGAGCAGGACCTTGGGGCACAGGATGGACATGTGCTGAAATAAAAGGTGTACACCACCTCCTTTGGCCATACCTGGTTTTCAGCGTGGGTTCTGGGGGTTTGACATGGGTTTTCATGCTTACAAAGCAAACACTTCTCTGGCTGAGCCATCTCCCCAGCCCTTGGACAGTTTTGAAGCTGTCACTTACCCTGAAATGTACAGTGAGCTTAGAGGAAAAGGGAGTTTCCAGATTGTTGGCCAAGGCCGTGGCAGAAATGACATGCAAGCACAGGGCTCCCATGTTCCTCCCAGATCCTGCCACGCCCTGCTTGTGTATCTCTGAGAGAGCACACCATGTCTCCTTTGCTCTCTCCTCTGCTGGGAGAGGCAAAAAGAGCATTTGTCACTGGGATAGGAGGGTGTGGGGGTGTCACAGCAACCAGCTGGGAGACGGTGTGCTCAAGGGTCCCAAGGTCCCTGTCTTCATGGATGCTTTCAGTGGTTTTGTGAAGTGTCCTTTCCCTCCTCAGCCTACTGTGTTCAAAGCGAACATCGGTGCTGATCTGCGGCTCCTAGCCTGGCTGTGGAAGACAGCCTTACCGTGCAGTGTCCTCTGCTTGCTGGACCATGCTCACTGCTGAGCTAGAGGCCCTCGTCCTAGGACTGTGCTGAAAGCTCACACATCTCTCTTTCCACAGCGGTCTCAGTCTGCATACTCCTTCACTACCGACGACGCTCTGAAGACCTGTTCAGCGGAGGCTGCACCAAGGCAGGCCAGGGACCGTGGCCAGCGTCTCCTGGAGGAGTCAGCTTTGCCCAGCTGGAAGAGCATGGACGGGCTGGATGGAGCAAGTAATGGTTTATTGTTGTCATTGTTGCTTGTGTATTGTTTTGATGAGATAAGACCTTGTAGTGCCCAGGCTGGCCCCCACCTCCCTACAAAGCCAAAGATGACCTTGAACACCTGATCCTCTGGCTTCTATCCACCACTCAAATGCTGAGATTATAGTTGTATGCCATTGCTCCCTGGCTCCAAGTGGGTTTCACAAGTGCCATTTGCAGACTTGCCAGCTATCGCGTGGCCTTTTGCCGAGTGCGCACGCACATGTGTGTGTCGTGTGTGTGTGTGTGTGTGTGTGTTGTGTTTGTAGGCACACCTGTGTGCGTGTGTGTGGCCATGAAAGGGTCCTTGTAAGGTAGTTATCTTGTCTATCCTAAGAGGTGGCACTCTGGTCTGCTGTGTCTATGCTCTTCCTGCTTGCTTCTAGAATGTTCTGCCTCTTCCTAAGGGACTGAAACTCACATGGACGTCTGTAACGCATGGCCCTTCTATAAAGCTGTTGGGTCTTACCTAGCTAGACTCAGTTACTTTCCTAAGCTCTCACACAATGGTCATGGTCGTGTAAATAGAAGCCAAGGGCCACGGAGCCCCACACTTGGGGGGCTTGTTCCCTCCAGCACAGGTCTGTTCCTCACCGGGTAGATGCATGCATGCAACAGAAGGCAGACCCGCATGTCATCCTGTGGACCAACTGTTAGTGCTGTTCTCAGCTGCTTGTAGCTCGGCAAAAATGCATAACAGAAAGCTGGCTACCCTAGAAGTAAACTTTTAAAAACTGGCTGTCATTTCCCCTCTATAACTAACCAGCAGCCTACCTATGAGCAAAATCAGCCCAGTGCAAAGACTCAGAAATGCTTAATATCTGTTCATCTGAAGATTTCCCAGGAGAGATCCCATCCCTGTGAATCCTCCAGTGCCTGGTGTGTAGCTGATGGGTGGAGTAGCTGATGGGTGGAGTAGCTGATGGGTGGAGTAGCTGATGGGTGGAGTAGCTGATGGGTGGAGTAGCTGATGGGTGGATCAGCTGATGGGTGGAGTAGCTGATGGTGGAGCAGCTGATGAGTGGAGTAGCTGATGGGTGGAGTAGATGATGCATGGAGTAGCTGATGGGTGGAGTAGCCGATGAGTGGAGCAGCTGATGCATGGAGACTGTGCAGCTGCAACACTCAGATGACAGCCCAGCACTTTATCGGTGTAGTTTTATGGTTTTGGTTTTTAAATGCTTTTCATTCCTAGACACACCATTCGGATACCCAGCATGCTCGTGACCTCTTCTTGTCTCCCTCTTTCCTCTCTCTCCCCTGCCTCTTCCTTTTTCCTGTCCCTTCTTTCTCCTTTCTTTCCTCATTCTGTCCCCCCTTCTCTCCCTCTGCTCTCTGTCCCCAGAGCCATCAACAGGTTGATGCTAATCCCGTCATATATTGTGTATTGGAGGACAAGTACCACATTTCTGTCTGTCTGGACCTGGGCAGTGGGACGTTGTGGGGGAAGGCTCCTCCTCTGCTGTTCTGTCTTGGGCTAGGGGAAGCATCACAGTTCATGCCGAGGCTCCGCCCAGAATGCAAACTTGGTAGCTTTCCCACCCTCTGGAGCATGCTCTTCCTGGGTCCTACTGGACTTTGCATCTTCTGAGTGACTGTGGCTTCTACCAGAGGCGGAGTCTAATGTGGGCACCTAGGGGCTTATGAGTCACCTGGGACTTGAGCCCAGAAAATGCACAAGGACAGACGGACAAGAGATGGGAAAGGAAAGGCAAGCAGTGGATGTCTTACGGTCCAGATGCTTATCACAGGGGTAGCTGGAGCTGTGGAGCTACCCCCTGCCAATCGGGCAAGGGAGGTGGACGCTTAGCCCACCAGCCCCCCAGCTATGAGTGGAGGCACGCTCCCAGCAAGGGGCGATTCCCAAGCCTTCCAGCCCTGGCCTAGGGCACACAACACGGGTCTTGAACTTAGGTTATGGTTCAGCTGAAAAATTAGAAGTGCTGGCAGCCAGAGGTTCAGAGAGTGCTCTGACGGTGCCGGCTGCAACTGTGAGTGCAGATCACAGGATCTGAGATGGGGAGTTAGCCGTGCCCCTTTCCTGCCTCCCCCGGCCACTCAGCCTGCACTCACAGCTCTGGCTGAGACCCCTTTGCGTCACAGAGGAGCACATGCAACACTGAATAATGACAACGGCACGCACATCTGCTTTCTGTGTGCATGACTGTGGAGTGGGTGTGTGTGGTCCACGACCCAGGCTTAGAACCCACTTAGTAATCCAACTCAATAGACAGATGAGAGAAGCGGAGAGTGCTTGGTGCATCCAGCACCATGTTCCGTGGGCTTCATAGTCCATGTCATGCTGTCCCACAGAAGGCAATTCTGGGTCCCTCTAACCCCACTGACAGGCCAGGAAACAGGCTGAGGCACTCTCTGAGATGTAACTTTCTGGTAGTAACCTTGTATCCAGGGTTCAGCCTAAACCCTTGGTTCTTTTGAAATTCTCTTTTCTAACATTATTTATTTCTTATTTGTGGTGTTTTATTCATATATGTGCCCATGCATGGAGTACCCATGGAGACCAGGAGAGGGCACCAGATCCCCTGGAACTGGAATGAGGCTATTGTGATTCTGTGTTAGCCACCTGGCTTGGTACCTTTTTCAGCGAGGCAGTCACATCTTGCTTGCTCTCTGTCTGGGTTTCTGCCGTGGAGTGGAGAGAGGATGCAAGGGGAGAGCTGCTTCTGCTGCTGTGCTTTCATTCCTGCCTCTGAGACAAGAAATACCAGTCCCGCCCAGCCTCAGGGCCTCTCCAAAACCCTGGTTAATAAATCATAGGCTTCGTGCCTGTCTAGTGAGACTGCCAATGACATCTGTGAAAGTCCTCAGGGCAGGGTAGAATTATCCCTTATCAGTGAGGGGAAACCGAGGACCTAACGGAGAAACCCATGGCCAGTGTTGGAGAACAAGAACTTAGGCAGGCAGCTACAGCTCTGTCCATCTCTTCTGTCAGCCTCAGACCAGGGTAGGGCGGCACTTGGGTGGCCTGAAAAGGGACCGTGACCCCAAGTCTCACTCCATCTGTGAAGCCCCCGAGGGTCCCTGAGAACTCTTTTTGTTTTAATAGTAGTTTCACTCTTTAAAATTTTTATATATGCATACAGTGTATTTTGATTATATACACCTCCAGGACCTCCTCCCAGCTATCCCCAGGACCCCTCAACCCATTTTCTTCCAATTTCATGTCATATTATCGTCCTGGGACATCAGCAACCTACTAGGGTCCACATCTCCAAAGACAGGCAACTCTGCCTCCCTCTGCAGCCATCGGCTGCTGATAACTCCTCCCCCGTGAGCCCCTCCCCCACCCTTACTGGACCTAGGACTGGCTCCATACCGTGCAGGTCTCATGCAGGTCACCACGGCTGTGAGTCAGCGTTCCACAGCTCTCCTCCCCATCCTCCATCTCAAAGTCTTTTTCTCCTTGTCCATGCTGTTCCCTGAGCCTTGAATGGGAGAAGTTGATATCAATGATAGCAACCCATCTATGGCTGAACACTCAGCCTCCTGTGAGCTGGGTGCGCCCTCCTGCTCTTCCTAAAGGTGGTTGCTCTGCAAACTCACAGGGAGCCGGTCATGGGAGATGGTGCGCTGCCCAGATTGCTCCATCAGTGGTAATGGACCCCTCTGGTTTCTCTCTCCTTTCTCCCGCACAGATCTGGCCCCAGTTTTGCAGAGCCCTGATGGAAACTGGATGGCCTTGAAGGATGAGGGTACACGGCCTCCAAGCCGCCTGCTGGCCAAACCCAAGAGTGGCACCTTTCAGGCCCTGGAGGTGGCGTCCAGTGTGACGTCGGCCTATGATGGGTTAGGTTCCGACTACAGTGAGGAAGACTTTGACTACAGTGAAGCCTTGAGTAAGCTGTGCCCGCTGTCCCAGAGCAGAGCCAAGCAATCCCAGCCTCAGCCTACACAGTGTTCTGGCCAAGGTCCCTCAGCCACCTCTCCCTCAAACCCTGAGGCCATGGGCTCCGATTCAGAGACTTCCTCCACCAGCTCATCTCGGGAAGCTGGACTCCGGGCCAGGCTGACTTGGCTGCAGAGGAAGGCCCCCAAGAACCCCGCAGCAGAGAAGATGCGCCTCCAGGGAGAGCTGGATGTGAATTTCAACCCCCAGGCAGTCTGCGGAGAGACTTCTGACAGTAGCGATTCAGAAGAGACCCTCCACACTGCAGACCGCAGGGCCAGGAGGTGGAGAAGGGCCCGAGTGGGCCCAGAGGAGCCAAACAGGGGGCTGTCTTTGCCTGGTTCCCATCCACAGGGTCTGCACACACATCAGGTAAGGAAATTTCAACTGCCAGCACGCACACACTTTGAAGTAGAATGGCCGTTCTTCATATGTGGTGGTCTGGAGAGCCTGGTTTGGGATCTACTGTCTAAAATTCTATTGACTTGGCTACCGAGCAGTCAAGGGCCCGAGCCAGGTCACATCAACCCTCTGTGGCTCTGTCTTTGTCTTAGATCTTTCTAGTCACTATGAAAGATCTGGCAGAACACATCCTGAGGGAGTTTTCGTTTGGGCTCACAGTTCTAGAGGCTTCTGTCACAGGTGCTGTGTCTCCTGGGCTTGAGCAGACCATGTTGATGGCAAGGGCAGATGGTAGAGGGGCTTCTTCGGTTCATAGTAGACAGGAAGAAGAGACAGTGAGCATGAGAGAGGGCCAGGGCAGGGCTGGGGAGATGGCTCAGTTGGTAAAGGGCCTGCTGTGTAAGCTTGAAGACCCGAGTTCGATCCCCACCCACGTAGAAAGCCAAGCATGGCTGCACACTGGTCAGCCCAGTGCCATGGAGACAAAGACAGGAGAATCCTCATAGTCACTAACTGGCCCGCCTAGCCTATGTGGTGAGCCCCTGTCAGTGAGGAACCCTGTCTCAAAAACAAGGTGGATTGTTCCTGAGGAATGATGTCTGAGGTTAATCTCTGGCCACTACATATTCATACACACATGCCCTTCACACACATGAACATGCACACATACACACACAAAGTAGTTAATTATTACATTTTAAAAACTAAGGGAAAAAGCAAGGCAAGATACATACCTAAGGAGCATTCCTAATCATTGCATTCAAAATGGGGCTCCAGGGGCTTCCGGTTTACCACAAAGTGGCTGCAAACTCATGCCCAAGCTTCCACCTGTGCAAGGCACCTGTCTTTGTTTGGGTTTCCATTGCTGTGATGAAACACCATGACCAGGAACAACTTGGGGAGGGGCTCTGAGGTCACACGGGGAAAGTCAGGACAGGAACTCAACTGGAGCAAGCAGGAGATTGTGGCGGGATGCTGCTTACTGCCTTGCTCCTCATGGCCCACTCACACTGCTTTCTTACACGACCCAGGACCACTGGCCCAGGAGTGGTGCAGTGAACTGGGCCCTCACTCATCGGTCATCAATCAAAAAAAAAAAAAAAAAGCCCCATAGCCTTGCCCACAGGCCAATCTAGGGAGGCGTTTTCTCAACCGAAATTCCCTCTTCCCAGCTGACTCTAGCCTGTGTCAAGTTGACAAGAGAAAACCAAGCAGGACAGCACCAGGCAGGGAGAAGGCAGAGGCCAAGGAGAAGGTGAGAAGGAAACAGCACACTTCACATCCATCCTCCCCTAGGAGGGACCTTGAGCAAATAGCAGTACCCCCTCATCCCCACTAGGTGGAGCTGCTGCTGCGCTGCCAGAGGTCCAAACCTTCCGTGTCTTTTCATAAGGCAGTTCTCAGTCCACCCCAAACCAGGAAGGAAATAAAATAAAAATTACATATTTAAACTGTTACTTTAGACGTATATAAATAAATAAAAGGCAGAGCAAATGGGCGTACTATAATGTACAAATATTAAAGCCTACTTATGGCATTTCCTGCCAGGCATGGTGGCATGTGCCCATAATCCTGTAGATGGAAGTTTCTGTCCTGCCTGGTCCTGCAGCTGTTTAGTCCCAAAGAAACACACAGAGGCTTATATTAGTTATAAAATGTTTGACTTATTAGCTTAATCTTTTTATGAACTAGCTCTTACAACTTAAATTAAGTCATAATTCTTACCTATGTGTAGCCCTGTGGCTTGGTGCCTGTTCTCAGTGAGGCGTTCTCATCTTGCTTCCTGTGTCTGGGTGGCGACTGCAGACTGAGCCTTTCCTCCTCCCAGAATTCTCCTAGTCTGGTCGCCCACCTATACTTCCTGCCTGGCCACTGGCCAATCAGCATTTTATTAACCAATACGAGTGACAAATCCTTACAGTGTACAAGAGCATCTCCCACAGCTAATCCCAGTGCTCCAAAGGCTATAGCAAGAGGATCATATATTAGGGACTAGCCTGCACTACGTATTCAGTACCAGTCTAGCCTGGGGTACATGGTGAGATGCCTCCACCCCTGTCTCAGAAAACGGACAGGGTGAAGAGATGGCTCTTAAAGAGGACCCGAATTCTGTTCCCAGCACCCACATCAGGCTGCTCACAGGTGCCTGTAGCTCCAGTTCCAGAAAATCTGATGTCCCCTTTTTGAGTACTAAGGGCACCAGCAACAGTGAGCAGCATACAGACGAATAGTTACACAAAACATAAATTAGAATTAAATAAAATAAAAATAAAATCCAATTCAGTGTTAGATCCCGAAAATGACCATAGGTGTATTTTCTGTGAGGTCATTTTTTTAGGGTGTCTATACCTGTGATGAAACACTCTGAACACGGAGAGGAAAGGGTTAATTTACCCAATGATTCCACGTCATCAAAGGAAGTCAGGGTAGGAATTCCTCCTGGCAGGAACCTGGAGGCAGGAGCTGACACAGAGACCATGGAGGGTGCTGTTTCCCACAGCTTGCTCAGTCTGCTTTCGTATAGAACCCAGGACCACCAGCCCAGAGATGGCTCCACCTACAATGGTCTGGGACCTCTAACTTCAATCACTGATTAAGAAAACGCTTTACAGCCCAGTCTTGTGGAGGAATTTTCTTAATCCAGGTTCCCCCCTCTCAGATGACTTTAGCTTGTGTCAGGGTGACATATGACTTTCCAGTATAGCCATCTTTGTGTGTTCATGTGCGTACAGGACACTTAAAGCTGTAGCCCGGCAAGTCTGTCTGTGTTTGTGTCATGTTGCCCATCTTCTTCCTCGAGTTTAATTCCCAACCATGAGTGGCACCAAGGGGGTTGGCACACAACAATCTGGGCATTCTACATGCCAAAGATTTCAGAGAGCTAGTGTTTCCAGGGCAGGGGATCAGCCCACCCAGAGTACAGACAATAAGGAATACACTGTAGAAAAATAAAAACCGGGAGTTGGGAGATGGCTTAGTTGGTAAAGAGCTTCCTTTGCAAGCACAAGGACCGAGTCTCGTCCCCAGAACACATGTAAAACTCAGGCATGGTGGTGCAGGCTTGTGATCCCTGTGCTAGGGGGCAGAGACTTCAGATCATTGGGCTTGCTGACCAAACAGCCTAGCCTATGTAGCCCCAGGCCAGTGGGAGACCCTGTCTCTCTCTCTCTCTCTCTCTCTCTCTCTCTCTCTCACACACACACACACACACACACACAAACAGCAGTGAACACATTAAAAGTCAGTCTAGTCTTTTGGAAAGATTTTCTTAACTTTTTTAATTAGGTGTGTGTGTGTGTGTGTGTGTGTGTGTGTGTGTGTGTGTGTGTGTGTGAGAGTGTGAGTGAACTGTGAGTGCAGTGGCCAGACAATTCTAAGCCACGGTGCTCAGTGCTTTCGAGTGGCCCACGTGGCTCCCACACTCCACTCAGGATGCCACTGTTCCTCCTTCCCCAAAGCGATGGGCATTTAAAGATTTGGTCCATGTTTCCAGGCTTCAGACAGTCGCATGGAATGTCACCGTGTGAATTTAAAGACTTGTCAAATTAAGCTGTCAGACCTCACAGCTCTCTACATAGCCATGACGGTGTATGGGTGTGTTATGCACATGTCATCAACAATGTCCTTGTTCGTCTGTTCAATTTCTGTCAATTCTATGTGAGAAAACAATCTTTTTAGGCAGTATTTGCATAGTTTCCACTGAAATTGCTTCTTCCCTGATTTTAAAACTGTTCCCATTTCTCCTTATGTAAAAAATGCATTTATATATTTTATCTATCATCTTCCTCAACTGTTTATCTTTTATTGTGGTGTTTTTTTTCTCAGTAACAATGTTGGGGCTGGGTATTTGGCAGGGTGGTAGCCTAGCTTACTTAAGGCACACCGCACATAAGAGGTGCAGTGACACACGCCTGCAATCCAGCAATTGATAATCAAAGGTGCAAGGTCATCTCAACTACTTAGTGAGTTGAGTTCAAGGCCAGCCTGGGCTACAGGAGACCCTGCCGGTCGTCTCCTTTATCGTTTTATTATTTAATGCCATAAATTCTCAAGCGTATACATCTTTCTTTTCCCACTTTTTCATGATGCTTTACAGGTTTGTATTGACTCACATAGACTTTGCTTTTCTGAGTGTGAAGTAAGAGCTGGCATTTTTCAAATCATTCATTTGTTCCCACATCGTTAAGTCATCCACCATGTGTCTGCTGGCATGAGATGCCCTCTTCAATATGTATGGAGTTTATTTTATTACCATGTGTCTGTTTTCTTTGTTCCCTTCCTGTACAAATCTACTGTTTTCATTATGAATTCCTTACAGTACATGTTGCTGTCTGGTGGACAGTTGCGCATGCGTGTGAATGTGTGGTGTGTGTGTGTGTGTGTGTGTGTGTATGTATGTATGTGTGTCCGTGTCCCAGTCTCTTCTTCCCCCCATGTTGTTTTAGTTGATACTTACATCATTTTTCTAAAACTCTCTTGGCATCTCTCAACCCTTTACTCATATAATTGGCTTCTTAAAAATCTGTTCAATTTGAAAAAAAACACAAATTTTATTGGGTTGTGCTGAATGTATGCATATACTTAGGAATAATTTAAGTCTTTGTAATATCAAGCTTTTCCATCCAGGATTGTATGGCACTTTTAAAGTTTTACATTTTTGTTCAAAGACCTCATACTTTCCTTGTTAAGTAGTTTTTAATTTACATTTTAATGATGCTGTGAGAATTCTTTATCCGTTACAGCGTTCAGATTAACTCCCACTGTAGGATGGTGCTGACTTGATCTCTGATAACTTAATACTCTAATGGATCTTCTGTAAATTCTGCTAGTCATTCATGTGGTGTTCTTAGCTATTCTGATTATCTACAAATGATTATCTGATT
Source organism: Microtus ochrogaster (assembly GCF_000317375.1). Lineage (NCBI taxonomy): Eukaryota > Metazoa > Chordata > Mammalia > Rodentia > Cricetidae > Microtus > Microtus ochrogaster. The sequence goes on from NC_022012.1 coordinate 92,681,191, forward strand.
CGTACTAGCAAGTACCCTACCACAGAGCTATCCCCCTCTTCCCCCTCCTCCTCTTCCTCCCTGGCCCTCCTCCATTCTGAGACAGAACCTCATTAAGTTGCTCAGCTGGGCCTTGAACTTGCTCTACCTTCAGTCTCCTAAGTCACTGGAATTTAGAGCACTCCACTGAGCCCAGCAACACTTCAGTCCTTTCCCTTCCATCTTTATGCTCATTTATGCCCATTCTTTTCTCCTGTCTTGTTGCAGTGATGGCCATCTGTGCTCACTGGGCAGTAACAGGATCTGGGATCTTTCTGTCCTTGGTGACCTGCTCCAGTGGTTCACAGCCAGGTCTGCCGCTCAGTGGTTCAGTGGGGTCTGCTGCTCCGTGGTTCAGTGGGGTCTGCTGCTCCGTGGTTCAGTGGATCTGTCTCTCAGTGGTTCAGTGGGGTCTGCCTCTCAGTGGTTCACAGTCT
>NC_022012.1:92682754-92685069 GCF_000317375.1 Microtus ochrogaster
GCTCAGTGGTTCAGTGGGGTCTGCCGCTCAGTGGTTCACAGTTAGCTCTGTGGCTCAGTGGTTCAGTGGGGTCTGCCGCTCAGTGGTTGTCTCACTTTGGAGCCCAGCTGGCCTGGAACTCACTAAGTAGCTCAGGCTGACCTTAACTCATTGCAGTCCTTCAGCTTTAGCCTTCCAAGTGCTGCGATTCAATGTGTGAAGCCCCATGCCTGGCTGGTTTTTCTTCCATAATCTATTAATGTTGTTAATCACATTAATATATGTCTTAATTTTGAGTTGGCTTAGCATTTGTTATATGATTTCTAAGACCATGACTCCTGTCTGTAAGAACTGAATTCCCTCCAGACACTGACTTGTTGAGCTCACTGTCAGCTTCTAAGAATGGTTGGGTACAGTCTGGCAACAAAGCTCAGCAGTTAAGGGTGCTTATTGCTCTTGTGCAGGACCCAGGTTCAGTTCCCAACACCCACATAGTGCCTCACAACTGCCTGCAACTCCTGCATGGAATCTGATGCCCTCTTCTGGCCACCACAGGCACTACACCCACATGCACATACCCACACATAGGCACATAATTAATTTAATTTCTATGTAGCACATGAGGGAATTGAAAGTAAGACTTATTCTCAGATGTATAAGAGTTGGCTCTGCGTTCTGCTTGTTTGATTGCTTCTTGTTTTGTGGCATGCATTCATCTACCATTTCTGAACCAAGATTTGGGGTACTGAAGAGAAGACACCAAAAATTATTCTACTTACAAGGAAGAGAACAGCTGGATCTACCTGCCTAGCTTCCTGCCCCTTGTTATGGGTTTTGTGTTTAATGAAAGATTCTCCTTCTTTTGCTGACAACAAGCTGATTCCTGTTGTTTTTTGGCATGGGAGAGTGCCATCCTTTTGTGGGTCTGCGCACATAATTTTAGAAGAAGATTTGGCAAGGTTGTGTAAGGCTGTTTGCCAAACACCATTTTAACATGGAAGCTGGCTGGTGCACTTGCCGGATGGGAACTTGAGGGGTACGGGCAGTTGCTATTTTAGCTTCCTGTAATGGTTTGGTTTTGGTTATACTCATTTGTGGAGCTGTTTTCTTGGTGTAAATTTGGTTGCATCTAGCATTCTAGGTCCTAGTTATTCTCTAAAAATGTGTTAAGAATCTTAGACCTGCAAGATAGCTCAGCAGGTAAAGGTGCTTGCCACTAAGCCTGGTAACCTGAGTTGGATCCCCAGAACCTAGACGTAGAACGGGGAAACTGACTCCTACAGAGGTTTTCTGATCTCCACATGTGTGCTGAGACATGTGAATGCCCACATGCCTGCACACAATCAGTCAATCAATTGATTAATCAATCAATAAATGCAGAAGAATAATCTTCCCCTTTACTCCCCAGTGGCCAGTATAGGATTTAGCACACAGCGGGTCCTCAATCCTTCTCTGCAGAATGTGGGCCCAAGTCATCATGAACTAATTCTTATGTTTTCATGTGGGAACCAGACATGAGTCATGATAACTTTTCAGCCTTGGAAAGAAGAGCTTGGCGGTGTAAGTGGCAGCAGGATGCTTCGCTGGGGAGAGCTCCTCGGCCTCGGGTGCTGTTTGGCTCTACAGTCTCACTCAAGACAGTTTGTCCTTCCCTCAAAGCCCTGTGCCTTAGTCTCCTGATGACACCAAACCATTCTCTGCACCTCAGGTCTTCCGGGTCTTTCTGTGTCCCCGTGAGAGTGTCTGACCTTACACTGGCATAGGGAAACGTTCTCATCTTTCCTAAGCCTACTCAGAGCCCATTCCTCCTGGCTATTCTCACAACCCAGACAAAGGAACTCTTCCTTACCCAGTGCGCTAAGAGTTTGGTCATCCCACGAGGCCCTCAGGGTGGATTCTCATGGGCATTTCCAGTTGTTCTTCTTTTCTTGTGAGTCAATGATTTTCCAAAACTTTCTGCTTCATATATTTTGCTTTAAACACCCTCATGTGGACATCTGCCTTAGATTATCAGTTGCAGACTATGCCAAGTAGACCCGGTGCACATACCTTGCAAAGGCTAGAGCAGTTTGTCAGGCAGGCTCTCAGCAAAACAAGAGCCAGTTGTCTGGTTCACACTGCACAGCGCTAATGGGTGAAGCCCTTCCTGTTGGACAACCATGAATGAAATATAATACCTTCTTCTTGAGCTTTGTTAATATTGTTGGTAATCTCCGCTCATCAGTACTCGAGTCTGAGACATCTAACTGGGGGAAACCCCAGGTCTTCCTTAACCGTACCAGTCTGACTGTTGTCAGGGTCAGGTGACTGCCCACTCCCTCCCTGTTGTCAGGGTC
>NC_022012.1:92685169-92686498 GCF_000317375.1 Microtus ochrogaster
GGTGACTGCCCACTCCCTCCCTGTTGTCAGGGTCAGGTGACTGTCTACTCCCTCCCTGTTGTCAGGGTCGGGTGACTGTCTACTCCGTCCCTGTTGTCAGGATCAGATGACTATCCACTCCTTCCCTGTTATCAGGGTCAGGTGACTGTCCACTCCGTCCCTGTTATCAGGGTCGGGTGACTGTCCACTCCATCTCTGTTGTCAGGGTCGGGTGACTGTCCACTCCCTCCCTGTTGCCAGGGTCGAGTGACTGTCCACTCCCTCATTGTTGTCAGGGTCAGGTGACTGTCCACTCCCTCCCGGTTGTCAGGGTCGGGTGACTGTCCACTCCCTCCCTGTTGTCAGGGTCCCTCCACACCAAGTTCCTCTTCTGAGCTGTCTAACGGCTGTGACGTGCCCTCCTCGTCTCCCCAACAGTGTTCTTCTCTTTACTATATGAAAAAAGTGAATTCTCAGCTGTGTGTGGAGAGATGGAACGGAATGAATCTCACAAGTGAATCACCCTGCTGAGCAATTCACTCTTCTTCTGTTTATTAACTTGGTATTTTAGCTGAGATTCTATTCTCTTTCAGTTTGCTCTTTTTGTCCATTGTGCCTCATCAGAAATAACAGATAAAAATGACAGGAAATAAGTGTGATGGATAGTGAGTGGAACATGTTTAAAGATAAGAAAAAGATTACAAAGATCCTGTCAGAGATCGTAGGTTTGTAAAATGCCCAGCGAACACGTGGTAGTTGCAAAACAGAATGAGTCAGACTCCATTTGAAAAATAAGTAAATTTTCCCTTTGTTCTTTAGCCTCCTTCAAAGAGAACAAGAGCTGTGAAATATGACACCCTAAAAATAGATAGACTGATTCTTAAGGAGCGTCAGAGGCCTAAAATGAGCCCAGGAGACCCAGACGGCATGCTGTGTTAGCAACTTAAGGATGTTTCAATCCTTCAAAATATCTGTATATTCCTTACAGTCTCATACATGTGTACAGCGTATCTCAGTCCTAACCACCCTCAAACCCTCCCCCACTCCCTCAGACACCTTCCTGCACATCCCCCCACCTGAGATCTTCTCCCCATCCCTGCTCCCACGCCTGTGTTAATCCAGAGTTCCCATAGTGCTGCCTGTTGCAACGCTGGCTGGTCTTGTTGACTTGTCTTTGTGTGGGTAACCATGGCTTCAGTGAGTTCCTGAGTGCGGTGGTCATGCTGTGAGCGTGTCACAGTGGTTATGCTGTGTCTAGCTTGTCACAGGTTCCTGAGTGCAGTGGTCACGCCGTGTCCAGAAGATGGCATGTCTGTCACAGGTTCCTGAGTGCAGTGGTCACGCCGTGTC
>NC_022012.1:92686766-92697992 GCF_000317375.1 Microtus ochrogaster
TGTCACAGGTTCCTGAGTGCAGTGGTCACACAGTGTCCAGAAGATGGCATGTCTGCCACAGGTTCCTGTGTGCAGTGGTCACTCGTGTCCAGAAAGTGGCATGTCACAGTTCATGACTGCAGTGGTCACGCATGTCCAGCAGGTGGTGTGTCACAGGTTCCTGACTGCAGTGGTCACACCATGTCTGTGTCCCAATACTCCTCCCCATTCAGGCTTACATTCTTCTCCCCCCTCTTCTATGCTGTCCACTGAGCTTTAGGTGAGAGGGGGTGGCATAAATGTCCCATGTAGAGAGAATGAACATTTCGGTGCACAGCTGCACAGCCATAAACCAAGAATGCAGTAAGAGCCACAGTCTTCATGGCCTCCTTGGTTCCACCAGCCTGTAAGAGTCACATTCATAGAAGGAGCTTAGCATATAACCACCAAATAAAAAGCAGGAACCTGAGGCGTGGTTATTAACTAATGGGGGCTGCAGATATAGGGGTGTCACACAGTATGGCTTACATATGCACAAGCCAGATACGGTGGTGTGTGCCTGGAGTCCTGGTCCGGGGGAGCCAAATAGTTGGATCCATGGAGCTTACCTACTTGGTGAGCTCCAGACAAGTGAGAATTGAACCCAGTGAGGCAGAGGCAGTCAGAGCTAACTCAGGGCTGAGGTACACAATCAGGGAATTCCAAATTGCAGAGGAAAAGCCCTAGTCTCTGGGAAAGGAGTAAAGTACTCAGGCCTGTGGAAAGAGATCCTGTCTCAAAAACAAACAAGGCAGGCTGTGACTGGGTGTGGTAGTTTTAATAAGAGTGGCCCCATAGAGTAACATCTTTGAATGCTTAGTCACCAGGGAGTGTTCTATTTGAAAGGATTAGAAGGATTAGGAGGTTTGTTAGCTGCTGTGTGTCGTTGGGGGCAGGCTTTGAGGTTTCAAATGTTCAAGCCTATTCAAGACCCAGGCATGAGCACCCTCTACTTGCTGATCAGGGTGTAGCACTCAGCTGCTTCTCCAGCACCTGCATGCATGCTGTCATGCTTCCTACCGTGATGATAATAGATTAAGCCTCTGAAACTGTGAGCCAGACCCAATTAAATGCTTTCTTTTATAGAGGTTGCCTTGGTCATGGTTCTCTTCACAGCAGTAGAACACTGTCTAAGACACTAAGGAACAATAGCTAAGGTTGTCCTCTCCGTGGTTCATGTGCCACCCACCCACGTACACAAAATCACGGATTCAGACATATTCCAAGTGTGATGCTCATCTCTGTAACTCTTTAGCCAAGTGTTGAATGTGTTAAAATCAAATAAAGTGGAAATCGAGTCAGGGAAGTTGTCACTGCCCTTCTGGGGAGAGGAAGCCCACTCCACAGAGGATCTTTTATCTCCTGATTCTGGCTCCACACAGGTGTCAGACAATGTGTCAGAGACTGACATCAGCAACGAGGCTCAGAATTCCCGGACCAGCACAGATTCTGCAGAGGAGAAGCTGAGAAACAGGCTGTACAAATTAGCCATGAAAATGAGCGAAAAGGAGACTTCTTCTGGGGAGGACCAGGAGTCTGAGCCCAAGACTGAACCTGAGAACCAGAAGGAAAGTTTCTCTTCTGAGGGGAACAGCCAGGACGTCCAGGAGGAGCTGAAGAAGGTAAGGGCCAGGAGATGCCTGTGGACAGTGCTGCCTGCGGCAGCTGCAGTATGAATGTGTATTGCGCACACATGTGTGCGTGTGCACGTGTGTGTACATGTGTGGCATGCTTGTATGTGTGTGTGCATCCAGAAGGAGCTGAAAAAAGTAAGGGCCAAGAGATACCTGCAGACTGCACTCCCTGCAGCAGCAGCAGTGTGTACATGTGTGTGTGCACATGGTGCATATGTGTATGTTTATGTGTGTGTGTGCGCGCGCGCGCACGTGTATGTGTGTGCAGAGATGCCCTGGGCCCCAGAGAGCTTCCTCCATAGTATTCAGCCCATGTACTCGGGAGAGAAGAACTTTCTCAGTCATTGCCAGGGACCATCACGGAGGGGACACCACTGCCCGTAAGTCATCCACATCCACTCCTGCTGACCTTTACCTCTGAGTCTGGCATCCATGACTTTCCCTGTTGCTGTTGCTGAAAAGCATTGTTTTCTCTTCCTCTCCCGTTTGCCCATGGTTTGGGGTTCTGATCCTACCCCTCGTTAAAGCGGTAAAGAGACTCCTGTCCATGGTACAGGAGCTTGGTGTTGGGCGTGGCCATCTGGACTCTTCATCTGTTCCATTTTCAGATCCCAAATTGTTTATTTTTCAGCCCAAGATTCCCTTTGAAACCAATCTCATATGGAATCCCTGTGTTTGAAACATGTCATTCTTGTCCTCGGGATCTCAAACCCTGATCACTGGCTCTTCAGCCCCACATTCCTCCCCTGCCTTACAAACAAACCTAGGTACATGGTTTGAAAAGCATGGAAGATAAGCTAGTCCCCAGCAGAAAGGGCTCACGGCCGCCTCCCCACTCTGCCTCTGCCCACTGGGCTGCCTTCCCTCTAAAGCTTTCCAAGATGTGTTGGTGCTGAGTATCCCTGTCTGCCATCAATGGAGGGATGGGAGTGATACAGCAAGTGTCCCCTTGATAAATTGTAGGTAGATATGTAGGTGATAGGTAGGTAGACAGATTGATGGATGATAGATAGATGGTAGATGAATGATGGATCATAGGCAATAGACAGATAGATGATAGGTAGGTGTTAGATTGATAGGTATATAAATGAATGATAGACACATACCTGTATAGTAGATCAGTAATGATAGATTGGTAGCTGGCAGATAGATAGATGATACATAGATAGTTGATAGATGATAGACAGACAGACAGACAGATAGGCAGGCAGGCAGACAGACAGGCAGACAGACAGGCAGGCAGGCAGGCAGGCAGGCAGGCAGGCAGGCAGGCAGACAGATTATGGGAGTTTCTGTAAACACCATGGCCAGCAGAGTAATGATCCATGTAAACCAAGAAGAAAATCTGGCTCAGTACAACAAAATTTAAGACGTGTTTATAATGAAACTCTTTACAAAGTACACATGATCTCTTCCATAAAGATGGCTCTGTTGGCTGAGAAACAATGTTCACAAGGGTCTAGGAGTGACTGAGAGAAAAGTAAAAGTCTGTGGGAGTCAGGTGTGGCCTGGCGCAACAGACAGCACAGAGGTCACCTGGGCTGCTGTAAAGTACACGTGACCTCTCCCATAAGAGTGGGTTCTACACGTGACATCTCCCATAAGAGTGGGCTCTATTGATGGAGAAACAGTGCTCGAGATAAAGAGCCAGGGAGGGAGAGCAGGGGATAAACAATAGTCATGGGAGTCGGTGTAGCCTGGCTCTGCAGATAGCATGGGTTACCAGGCTGCTAACTACACCCATTCCTTCCAGAATGACAACCCTGTACATTCCTGGTTTCCCTAGTACTTTTCTGTGAGCACAAGGACCTGTGCCCTCTACAGATATAGATTGATAATAATGATGGATTGATAGATGATCTATTTATAGATAATGAGATGACAGATAATAAATAGATGATTGATTGATGTAGATAGATTATTAGATAACAGACAAACTTGTTAAATATATATATATTAATATAGTTTGATATAGTTGCAGCTGATTTTGCAGATGGGGAAACGGAGCCTGGGTTATCAAGGCCCGTGTCCAGTGTCTGAACTGAGGATGTATCACAAACCTTGACCTCAAATCATGAGCTCCCCTCTTTGTAACAGATCACCTCTTGTTAGCTCCAGTGGGGTTTCATCCCCCAGCAACTGGGGTTCTTGTGTTTCACACTTAGAGGTGGTTCTAATGGGAACTCGCCTCTCAGGCCTTTTCCCTATTCCAGGGGTACACCATGGACGTTCACAGGTTCCTGCTGCCCCTCGCGTGCGTGAGGGAGATCCCACACTCTGCGAGGTAGCTGAACCAGCTGACCCGCTGCTGTCAGGGAGATAGGACAGCTGTGATGGCAGGTGGTCAGCATAGGCCCTGGGGATGGGAGACTGTCACGTGATGTCTGTCTACCAGACTCCAAAGCCTGTTGGCTTTTCTGCCTAGTGATCCCAAAGCTCTAAGGAAAACTCGTGCTGGACCAGTGGCAAGGAAGGCTTGCTGAGATGAGACATGTGCTGCCATGGTCACCAGCCAGCTGGGATCACCTCTAGGCACACCCACCTATCTGTCATATGTACTCCCAGGAACAATGCGCAAGAAAGGAAGGGCCACTGGGGGAGTAGCAAGGCCCTCCTCCACCCATGCTCAACTGCACTTAGGCTCCCAAGCGTGTAGTCTCCACAGAGTTCAAGTCCGCTCCCCAGTCCACCACAAGTTCGTGAAGATCAATGCCTAAAAACAACAACAAAAGGATACATTTCCCCCAGCAGGCATGACAGCTGGAGAGCAGAAATACAGATTTACAGACTGAATATTATCTAAGCATAGAAATGTACTGTACAGAGATGGCTTAAAGTGTCGTGTTTTGTTGTTTTGCAAACTCTGGACTTAGGCTGATGTCTTAGCTCTTACTGCTGCTTTCAGGCACCCTCCTGTTGTCCTTTCTTGCCTGTCCACCAACTCTTGCATCTTCCTTGGTCTCCTATGGCTCCTGGACCTTCCTGGACCTTCCAGTCCTTTCTCCACTCAGCAGCCCAGCTACCCTGCTATTACAGTACTTGTTCTCAGGATGTCAGCAAGCCTGTGTCTGTCTGTCTGTCTGCCTGCCTGCCTTGTTTTTAACTTGATTCCTAGGATCCAGCCCAGGTTTTATTGTTAGTTGGATAAACACATCTTGTCCTCCTTGTAGGACAGGGATAATCACAGTGTCTTTCAGAGTTGTGAGGCTTGAATTATGCAGCGTAAGCTTCACGCGCAGAGGGAGCTCAGCAAATGTTAATTAGCATATCCCCTGGAACAAGCTCCAGGAAAATCAGCTTCACAGAATATTGTCCATCTGCTGGGGCTGACAATGGCGAGCTCGACGCCTTGCAGCACACAGACGCAGATCTGTGTCCACAGCTGGTGCCCTTGACACTCTGCAGAATGTCAGTGGGAGAGCACTGCATGGCGCTGAACCCCAAGTTCCCATCTTTAAGGTCAATGTATCTGTGACATCTCCCATGATGCAGCCACTACCAGCCTATACAACACACACACACACACACACACACACACACACACATGCATGCACACACACACACAAACACGTCAAAGTGTGAGAACCTTAGACCTCACAGGAACCTGCTCCTACTGCATTTGTTGCTGCTTCCCCAGAGCCGACACACAGGTGCATGCATGACTGTGACACTAATGCCAGTTTGGTGACTTTAATGCAACCTTTTCTGTATAACTTGGGGTTCCTCGGTCCTGCCCAACAGCATCAGAATCTCTTTAAAAGCATAGTTTCTTTCCTTGCTGGAAGTCAGACCCTGGCAATAGGTATATTTACCCCTCAGCTGGCCTGGATGGTTCACTTTGGCTGGGTGTAAGTGGACCAGTGATGATCAAGAAACTGCTGAAGAATGAGCTTGTAGATCCTGGGGGTTGGTTCCAAACTCTGCAGCAGTTAGTTGTGTAAAGAGGTCATTTCTTCTTTAAATGGCTGTTCTGCTCCCTCAGACCCCACAGACTTCCAAATGACAGTGCTTGGAACCTGGAAAAAATATTATCTCTCTTCTCAGGCCTTTGGTGGAGTTGAAGATTAGATAATTGTAGTTACTGTCCTCTTATGATCTAGCCAAGCCATTTCCAATACAAGACTTAGACTCCTTAGGATAGAATGTTTATTAAAACTTTTAGCATATGCTCCTTGTTTAATGTTTGTGCTGGTTGTAATTCTAATCTTATACTTGATATCTGTTACTAGTGTATATAGTTTTGTATTGGGTTTGGAACTCTCTTATTTAAACAAAAGGGGGAGATGCTGTGGGAGCTTCTTCCGCTCCTTCTGCCAATAGCCTTTAAGATAGAAGCCCACTTGGGTGTGGTCTCTTATACTATGAATGCAGCTGTAAAGCCTGCACTCACTCTCTTGCTTCTGGCTCTCGCTTTTGGCTGCTAGACCCTTCCTGTTCCCCATTTGTGCAGAGGACTGTGATCTAGGGCAGAGATCTGTGAGTCTCCCCTAAATAAATAACCCTTTATTATATGTAATTCTGAACTATCATGGGATTATTTTGTAACTTCCACCATCAGAAATGAGCACCAGCTTTTCCAGTTCTGGGTTGGGGCCACCCTAATGATTCCAGGGCAACATCCTGGCTGAGTGGTTCTTGGAAGTACTTCCCTCTAGGGTGTAGCACTCCTGAAAGGGGGATGTGAAGAAACGCCAGGGACTGGCCTGAGTCTAAAGGCAACATTTCAGTAGCCAGATCTCCCACATACACCCTACTGTGCCCAAGTCTCTCCTGGCTCCAGAATTCTATGGTTCTAGATATGAGTCATGACATATTACCTTGGGCAGTGGCATTGTCAATCCTTTCCTGGTAGCAATATCATTTATAATAATGCTTTTTAAAGATCCATGTTGCGGGAGGTCCTTCCGCTCCTCCAGCCTATAGCCGCTGAGATTTCGGGTAAAGCTAGCCGGAGGCAGCTGGGGTGCTGGGGACGCAGCCCTGCCGCTCCTATTACTACAGATCCACCATATGGAATGGGCACTGAGATTTTACTAATTTAATTGGAAACTAATGTCAGGACTTGAGAGATGGCTCCACAGTTAAGAGCACTGGATAATCTTCCAAAGGATCCAAGTTCAATCCTTGGTACCCACACACTATTTCTCTTTTAGACTGGATCAATCTCGTATAGCTCAGGGTGGCCTTGAACTCACAGAGATATGTCTGTTTCTGCCTCCCAAGTGCCAGGATTAAAGGTGTGTGCCACCACTGCCTGGCCTCTGTGGCTAGCTGTGCACTCTGATCTTCAAGCAAGCTTTATTTGTTACAGCCCAAACAAGATATCACCACACAGTAGTGTTCTATAGAAGAGCTGCTAGCACGAGTCTTCTTAGTAGGGATATGTGCCAAGGGTCAAGCTAAAGATGAGTCAGGCATCTGGTTTAGAGATGGATTTTAAATAAGGTCAGCCCCCAGGCCCAGGAACACTCTCCAGATGAGGGCAGGTAGTTAGCAGGAAGCCTTTCTGGGGAGGGAAGGAGTTTCCATGTTGCCAAGCTTAGAGAAAGCTGCTAGGCTATGGCAGACTGCAACCTCTGACCAGTCGGAAATGTATTCCAACAGGGGTTTAAATTGAACCCCCATTTCAATAGTTTCTAATGAAGCCAGGAACTTTTCTGTGAGCTAAGAAGTTGCATATGAATCTCAAACAGGAGGTTGGATGGAAGAAAGGGGGCTAACAACCATAATAAGAGCAAAGAAAAAATGTGAAGTTAAAACTGAGCAAGAAAACTGCAGATCTACAAGAAATGGAGCTGTGGGCTGGAAGGAGAGCAGCGTAGAGATGGCTTTTTCCAAAGTTAGGTTAGGAGTTCAGTGTACTTCAGCATGGGAATTCAGATAAGGTGTTAACATCCCCCAGAGACATCCAACATCAAAATTATCTGATGGAAGGCAGTCGAAAACATTGCAGAGATGTTTAGAAAAACTAAGGGAGGGCTGGAGCGGATCTCCTGGTGAGACACTGTGCATATGCTTTCAAGTCACAGTAACTAAACTCGTGAGAAGTAGAACCTAAAATATATTCAATGTCACTCATTTTCTTTCATGATTCCCACTCATTCCCCACCCCTAACTGGGAAAAAGAGGCTGTGAACCTTTTTAACATGCAGTGTGTGCATGTGTGTGCTGTGACACACATGTGCAGATAGACTTGCAGGGGTCAGCTCTCTCTGTGTGAGTCAAGGAACAGGTCATCAGGTTTAACAGCAAACCTCTCTACCTGCTGAGTCGTCTCGCTGACCTAAGAGTCATAGCGTGTTGTTGTTGTTGTTATGCTTTTTGGTGTTTTTTTTTTAGGTAATTGGTAATGGGAACTACTGTTCACTCATTTAGGAAGGGTGTAGGGGACATAGGAGGAGAACGCACTCAAACTCTGGTAAAAGAATGAACAGGTACCCCACTTTGCAGACCCCAGCAGCAAGCACAGGCAGGAACAAGATGGAGATAGCCAATTCTTCCTGTGAGGAGTTGGGGCTTCGGTCCCCACTTAAGTGGTCAGCAAATGATCACTAGGGTGATCTAGGAGCTGTAGTGCAGTGGGGCTGAAAGAGGCTGCTTCCTAGTGGGTGAACTCATTCTCTGTTCAGGGGGCGCTTGGATACCCAAGAAGCCATGGGTATGTTTCCATGAAAAAGCTATAGAATCGAGAGGAGGAAGGGCAGAGAGGAAGTCCAGAGGACGGTACTGGACAGCTGGAACCTCTGGCCAAGTGGGTTGAACTGAGCCTGGAAGGAGGCAGAACAAGGCAAAGATACCCAGGAAGGGCCAGGCTCGCAAGTAACAAGGTCATTCAGGCTGCCCTGGCTACTTCCTTAAGCACTGAATACAGCCTCCCTGGGCTTCTGGCACATACCTTGGTGGTGGTATGGCTACTGTAAGTCATGCAGAAACCTTAACGATCAGTTTCAATCACGGGTGACAGAGAGCAGACGTCACACATGCCAGACAGATCAGTGGCCACAGTCAACTCCTGGACCAGGGAAGAAGTTCCTGCCTGCTCAAGATGGCTGGGTCAAGGATAACAGCCCAGCAATGGTTGCCCCCATCACTCTGACCATGTCCTGATGTGCCTTCAAGGGGTGTCATAAATCAAGCACCACTGGACCCACCCAGAGGACATAGGGATCCAAATTCAATCCCTAAGACCCACATAAAAAGCCAGGCATGGCAACACATGCTTGCCACCCCACCCCTGGGGAGGTGGAGACAACAGATGTCTGAGGTCACTGGCCAGCCAGTGGAGCCTACCTCTCAGTTTCAGGGCAGTAGGGACCCTGTAAAAAGAGCAAATTGGGCAAACTGGGAGCTGGAGGGGGGCTCAGGGGTCCAGAGTGCATGTGTGCTGCTCCTGCAAAGACCTGAGTTTGTTCCCAGCACACACATTTGGTAGCTCACAGCTGCCTGTGATTCAAGCTCCAAGGGATCTGATGCCCTCCTGTGGACTCCACGGCACCTGCACTCACGTGCACACACACACATACACACATAGACACACACACATGCACTTGTGCACTTGTACACACGCATACCTGCACACACCCCTCAGTCCTTCCTAGAGGCCGTCTTTCCTCTGATATCTGGTATGTGTGATTGTATCTGCTTATTACATATGCTAATTTATTAAGATCAGGTCCCAACTTCCTCGCACAGTTCTGTACCTCTGATTTTCGTGAGTCTCTTCAGAGTCGTGAGTCTGGGGGGTGATGTATTTTGATGGGTTTTTGGAGGTACTGCCAAGGGCCTTAAATGTTCATGAGAACCGAAACACGCGTTCTCTCAGCTCTTTGCGGGGACATATGGGATGTTTTTCTTACCTTTGAAAAGGAGACAAAGCCATGAAATTCAGGCATTTGGGACTTGTTTCCTTGCTTGTTGCTCTGTTAATTAAAAACATTTCATGAAACCAAGACAGCATCTGTAATTCGGGACAGAAAGGGGCAGGCAGACTGTGGGTCTAGCTTCCGCTGTGGTGTGCATTCTCCCTCACTGTGGTGAGTGTGTGCCATGCTGCCCTGGTGGGTTCAGGCCAGGAGTGCATCCCTGGATAGCTCTCAGCTGTGTTGTGTGACTCGGTCTCACCCTGGCCTTGGCAACACGCTGAGTGACACCTGTTGGTGGAGGCAGAATGACAGGGGGTGCCCTTCCTTTAGACCCTTTTACTCACTGACCTGATTGCCCCTCGGGATTTTTTGAGTTAGTTTTTATGTGTGTGAGTGACTACATGTATGTAAGCACACCATATATGTGCTGGTGACCATGGAGGCCAGAAGAGGGTGTTGGATCCCGCAGGTGTTGCAGGCAGTTAGGAAGCACCAGTCAGGGGCTGGTGCTCAGCAGTGAGTGTTCCTAACTGATGAGAGATGAGCTGTCTCTCCAACCCTGCCCCCGAGACCGTATTTCAGCATCACTTTCTGCAAACACTAGGTCCAGGGACCTCTACCCATGGATGCTAGAGTGCTGGGATGGTGGGAAGGACACAGGCCTTGGGGACCAAGGTTTCTAGGCTCACATTCCTCCTGCACCTTCATCTTTAAGGGTGCGATGAAAATACCAGCCATGTAAGGTGGCAGCTGAAGGCTGGACGCATCGCATCTACTAGAGTGTTCTGAATTCTGTCTCAGGTGCTCCCTACGTGTCTACTAGAGTGTTCTGAATTCTGTCTCAGGTGCTCCCTATGTGTCTACTAGAGTGTTCTGAATTCTGTCTCAGGTGCTCCCTCTTTGGAAACAAGTTGTTCTTTCCTCTTTCTCTATGAAATGATGTTAGCAAGGTCTTTATCTGCAAAGATTGCTAATACATAGAAATATCTGATCCCAAGAACAAAACTGTTTCTCTTCAGGTTGCTATGTGCTCAGTTTCTTTCTCTCTCTCTCTGCATACCTTTGTCTCTGTCTCTGTCTCTATCTCTCTCTCTCTCGTGTGTGTGTGTGTGTGTGTGTGTGTGTGTGTGTGTGTGTGTGTGTTTTCAGGTCCTAGCTAGGCCTGGGGCTTGCCCATTAGGCTGGACTGGCTGGCCAGCGAGCCCCGAGGATCTGCCTGTCTCTACCTCCCTAGAAAGGGTTACAGATACACATCTCCACACCTGGCTTTTTTTTTTTAAGAACTTGGACCTTTACACGTGTAGGACAGATGTTCATTATCTGACCCATCTCTGAGGTCCCACTATGTGGCTTTCACAGATCAGCCTCGCTGTCAGCTGTGGGTGAGTCAGAAAGCAGTGTGTCCACAAAGCGAGAGGCCTCAAAGCCTCCGGTCCTCCTGTCCCTGTGCCACTGTGGTTCTGCTGAGGGCTCTCCCTGCAGGTGCCCTCTGCATCCTGTGTGTGAGCTTCTCTACCACATGAGTTGTGTGGCACATGGTGGGTTTGATATTTCTGTGGGGTTGCAATGTAGTCTGGATCATAGGAGCAAACACTTGGGCTGTCAGAGGTGACATCATTGGTCCTGGGGGCTCACAGAGGTGACACCATTGGTCCTGGGGGCTCACAGAGGTGACATCATCAGTCCTGGGGGCTCACAGAGGTGACATCATC
>NC_022012.1:92698922-92705606 GCF_000317375.1 Microtus ochrogaster
CCCCGCCTATACTTCCTGCCTGGCTACTGGCCAATTAACATTTTATTAAACCAATTTGAGTGACAAATCTTTACAGTGTACCAGAGGATTATCCCACAGCAGTTGGCTTCCTCCTCAGACTCAGTGATGTGTCACCCCCTAGCTGCAAGGGAAGCTAGGGAATGTTGCTTCCTGTCTACTCTGAAAGGGAGAACACCGGAGACTGGCTTGAGGTCATGTGTGAGCTGACATACAGCACCTACCGAGCCTCAGAAGAGTTTTTTGTCAGTATTCTCATTGTATGGATGACTACAGAAAATTCTAGACCTGAGGAATGGCCTGGCTAAGGACCCATAATAGACGAAACTAGAGTCTCGCCAGGTCTCCTAACTCTTCATACAGAAAGCCACCCTCAGGTCCACACCGTAGATGCTATTTCACGTGGTTGAATAAAGTGATATTGAGAAAATAAGATCATCTAGGAAATAAAGTCATTGATACTAAAGACAAGACACAGATAGCTTCCCCTTGAGCTCTGCTTCCTCCGCCATCCCTGTCACCCCAGAGTCTTCGCCGTGAATGACCAAATCAAAGCCAAATCAGGCCAGCACTCCTCTAGGCTCCCTGGTGCTGCGTAGGGTTTTTTAATTTTTTAGATTCATTCTATTTAATGTGTGTGAATGTTTCACTTGTGCCCAGAGAAGTCAGAAGAGGGCATTGGATCCCCTGAAATTTTACAGATGGTTGTGAGCCACCATGTGGGTGCTGGACATTGAGCTCTGGTCCCCTGTAAGAGCCACCAGCACTCTTAAACACTGAGCTATGTCTTCTCAGTTCCTTAACATCTTACCCTTTCAGCAGGTGTGTGTGTCTGTGTGTCTGTGTGCACATTCATGTGCGCGCACGTATGCACACGTGTGAGCATGTATGTGTATTATCACAGACTTGACCTCATGATGGGTGCCAAGATAAAGTAGGATTTCTGTGTCCTTGTTAATGTGCTGTTCTTGTCTTCTGTCCCCTTCTGTTATTGAACCAAACAGAAGTGTTCTGCTGTTTCTCTCTGCAACATCTCCACAGAAGTCCTGAAGGTCATCAACGCTACTGAGGAGCTGATCGCAGAGTCTGCAGGGCCCTTTGAGATCCCCCCAGTCCCAACTGACAGAGACATGGGGATGTTTCCTCTTGGGACAGACCAAGTGAGACTGGACAAGCAGCTGACTTCCTTGGAAGAAAACGTAAGAGGGTGTGCACACGTGAAGGAGAGAGAATAGTAGCTCCTCCCAGATGTGCAAGGGCGGAACCATCACCTCGTGCCTAGCGTGTCCTTGGGGAAAGGCTGAGGCAGGACTTCCTGGAAGTGAGGATGAAATCAGGAATCAAGTACACGACTTTGAGAAAGAGCGATGGGGAGCAGAGCTGAAGAGGAAACCATGTGTGCCTTGAGTTGTTAGCACTGGCTTTAGTAGGGAGACAGCCTCTGCAGCGTGACCCCAAGGGTGGCTTCTGTGTGAGGAGTTAGGAGACCTGGTGAGACGCTAGTTCAGTGTGGTTATAGACTTCCTCCTCTCCTCAGGGAAGATGGTGCAGGGTAGTGTAGGGAAGGGAAGAGGCAAGAAGCTAAGCGTGACTTTGACCTCAGAGCAGCTTCAGCCTGATGCTGCAGAAAGCTCCCAGGAGGAAGCTGCACCCAGGACCCAGACTTCTCTACAGCCAGCCAATGCTCAATGCTTCCGTCCTTCTGCATCTTCAAAGGGAGTCAGTGCCTAGTGAGGCCTTGGAAATTGGGAGGGGCTAAAGAAAAGAATTAGAGGCTGGGCAGCTGGCTCAGTGGCTAAAGTGTTTGTCACTCAAGTGTGAGGAGTTTAGATTCCCAGAAATCCACAAAAATGCTAGGTAGACATAGTGGCATACACATAATCCCGGCCTGTACTTCAGAAGGCAGAGATGGGGGCGGGGGTCCCCAGAGTAAGCTGGCCAGCACTGCTAGCTATCTTGACAAATTCTGGGTTTGATTAAGAGACCCTGCCTCAGTGAACAAGGCAGAAGAATGATGGAGGGACAATTGCTGACAGCAGCCTTGGTCTTCCACCTACATGTTCATTCACACACACGTGCAAACGTGCACACACAAAGACACAGAAGTGGAAAAAGAAAAAAACATTCGGTGGTATGTGCTTAAGTAGAGCGAGGCTTTCTTCAGGACATTGGGATAGGTAGGGACCCCGGCAACAGGGTCGTGTCCTGGGGCAGGGAGCCACCAATATAAATAAAGACAAATAAAGACACAGAGACTAATTATTGATTATGAATGTTCAGTCTTAGCTTAGACTTTCCCCACTAGCTCTTTAACTTCATTTGACCTGTTTCTCTTCATATACATTTCGCCTTGGGACTTTTAATGTCTCTTTCATTGTGTGTGTTCTACTTCCTGCTTTTTCTGTGTCTGGCTGGCCCCTGATGTCTCTTTTTCTTTCTCCCCTAAATTCTTCTTCCTACTTTTCCTCCCTGTCCAGAAGTCCCACCTATACCTCCTCTCTCACTATTGGCCATTCGGCTTTTTATTAGACCAATCAGGTGCCTTAGGCAGGCAAGGTAAAAGCAGCAACACATCTTTACATAGTCAAACAAATGCAACACATCTTCGCATAGTTAAACAAATGTTCTGTAACAGGGGTGAGGAGATTAGAAAACTTCCAAAGAAACCTTAAGGGGTGATCAAGCAAACCTTACCAGATTCCTGTCAAAGACAGGCCAGGGTGGTGCAAGCATCATTTGGGAACAGGTGGAAATTAAGAACCCTAATGAGATAGGGGTGATCTTCTAGCAGGGGTGGGTTCCGGCCAAAGTGATGGGCAAAATTCTTTAGATAACACTTGGTCTAGAAGCTTCACAGGTGAGTCTGGGAGATGGTGCTGAGCCCGCGCTAAGGTTTGGGCCACCAAGAATCTTTGTTGAGGTGAGTACATGGAAAACTGATCACAAACAAAAAAGTGGCCAGTGGATCCAGATAGAGACCTTCCACTTCTGGGATGGGGGTAGCTGTGAGAGAGCCTCAGTTCTGGGCTGGGGGTATCTCTGTGGGTAGCATGTCTACTACACAAGCATGAAGACCTGAGTTCGATACCCAGAATTCACATAGGAGAACCAGACGTGTGCATGATGTAACCGGTGCTGGTGAGGCAGAAACAGGCGGGCACCTGGGGCTTGCTCGTCAGTAAGCCCCACTGGGTAGGTTCCAGACCAGAGACCCTGTTTCAGAATACAAGGCAGATGATACCTGAGAAGTAACATCCCTGGCTGCTCTCTTGAATGAGCATGTACACACACACTCAGGCACACATACATACACACACGTGCACACACATGTACATGTACACACGCACTCACGTGCACACACACTGACAATAGTCAGTTTTCTCTCATTATATTTAGAACAAAGACAACACACCTTTCTTTCTTCTAAAACCGTATCGAAAACTCCATGGCCCGTGTGCGTTTCCACGGCATAGAATGGATTAAGTTGTTATTTTTTGGGGGTGGGGAGGGCTCATTAGTATTTTTAATTCAAGACACATCCATGTATGCACTGATGCAGGATGTCAGATGCTCCAGTGTAGATATATGTGTGGTTTCCAGGCTGGGTCTGCAGCCAGCTGCTCCCTCCTTCAGCCCAGCTCTGTCTGTTCCCCAGAATTAACTGCCTGCCTCCCCCCCCCACTCCACCCTTCCAGCTTTTCACTGCTCTCTTCAGGAGAGAGGGTTTCCTTGCTCCTTTGAGTTCTCTAAGATGTGAAGAGTGGGAAAGAATCTTCTCCCATCTCTCTAATCCAGCAGATCACAGGCAGGTAGGAAAGGGGCTCTGCCCTACAGTCCCCAGGATGGCGGTCAGCCGCGCAGCAGGAGATGGCAGCGCTGGCTCTGGCCCCTGACTGCAGCTGGTTTATTAAATCGTGGCTTTTGTTGGTCTGCACTACAAAAGAGTGCGTTTTGTTTCTCACCCCTCCCTTTGCCATGGTGCCCAGGACTCTCAGGTAAAAGAGAACGTTCCATTTTGAATATTCACCCTTGGAGATGCACGTAAGGCTGCAGAGAACCCACAAGATAGAGCACAGAAACACCACTCAGTGTCCAGTCGCCGGCTGTCATCGATGGTGTGTTCACTCGTCCTGTTGGAGGAGAGCCAGGGAGATGTAGAGTTCCATGACCCCTGCTGCATTAGCTCTACGGGCTCTGCTCGTGTCTCCCCTAAAGTCCAGACCACTCTGGGGCTCCCCTCATTCTCCTCAGCTGCCTACCTGGGGTAGAAAATCTGGGTCTCTAGGCTTTGAAACTCCCTCTGAGAAGCATCCAGCTCTGTCTGCTGGGCTCCAGCTGAGAGGGGAGAGATTTGAAAAAGGCTGTTATCTGAGATGTGGGCAAAGTTGAGGGTACCCGAGGGCTGAATAGGAATGGAGGAAACGGGACCACCACTAGGCGGTGCAACCAGAGCTGAGGAAAGCTGGAGCCCTCACCAGTGGAAGAGTGGCCTTCCAACACACTTTAGTGTGCTTTGCCTTTCACCTCCTGTTGGTATCTCCTGTTGACAGGTTGGCATGGTCATGAGACTCACAGAGATCCATGTCTTCATTTCATTGCCTGATGGCGTGAAAGGACACCCAACACGATTGACTTCAGGGAGAAAGGACTTATTCCACTCATGATTCCAGGGTACAGCCCGTCACTGTGGGGAAGTCACGGTGCGGGAATTCAGTAGCCGTCACATTGCACCCACAGTCAAGAGCAGGGGGGACAAATGAAGGCGTCCATCACTCTCTCAACTCTTGTGCAGTCCAGGATCCCTGCCTAGGGGGTGGTGCCCCCACAGTGGGCAAGTCGTCCCACCAGTCTGGAAAATCCTTCACTGAGATTCCCTGCTCAAGTGAGCCTAGATTGTATCAAGTTAGCAATTAAAACTGACCACCAGGCCACGGAGCAGAGGGCTCAGTAGTTAAGAGCACTGGCGGCTCTTCCAGAGGACCCAGGTTCTGTTCACTGCCATCTGTAACCCCAGTTCCAAGGAACCTGACTCCCTCTTCTGTCCTCCCAGAGCACTGCGCACACACGTGGGGCACTTAACGTGTATGCGGGCCAAACATGTATACACATGAAATAAAAATAAATCTTAAAAAAAAACATAACAAAACCTAGCCATCGTGTGAAGTCACCAAACAGGAAAGCTCAGAGAAATGAAGGCTAGACATGGACCCGAAAGGATCAGCAGGGAGCAGCTAGCACAGCCATCGGTCCTGTCCTGGGAGCAATAGGGTGAGCCACCTCGTGATTTTACCCATGGAGTGTGTGGAACAGCTGAGTCAGCTCTGTCCCCTCCCACTCCCGTCTGAGGACCTGGCTCATCTGCTTTTCTGTGAGACAGTGGCAACTTGTGCTAACCTATGATTCCAACACATACACACACAGAGACACACATGCACCACACAAACACAGAAACACACATGCACACAGAAATACAGAGAGAGAGAGACACACACACATGCACACAGACACATAGATACACACACACACACATACCTATCTATCCCAATTTCCTTTTAGTATCAGTTCTTCTTGTCCATGTACTTTACAGCCAGTGGCAGCAGGAACACTAGGGATGCCCAACTCTGACACTGAATGCAGGACAGAGCAGAGGACATCGGTCCCACCCATTCTCTTGCTGCTCCAAAGCTCTAGAGAGGAGGTGGCCCCCAAACTCATGGCAGTGGCTGTGGTTACTTAGGTAACTATCTGCCCTTCCTGAACAAGAAAAAACATACTGCCATCTACTGGTCCTCTGAGGTATATTTTATGGAAGCCGAGCCCAACAAGGTGCTATGGGGTACCAATGCATTTGGGCATTCTGTTCTTTCTGTGAAAATTGAGATTCATACATAAGAGACACCTAGAAGTGAGGCCTGGGCAATGGTGGACCCGGGGCAATGGTGGGGATAGGGCGACGGTGGGGCTGGGGTGATATTGGGGTGATGATGGGGCTGGGGTGATATTGGGGTGATGGTGGGGCTGGGGTGATATTGGGGTGACGGTGGGGCTGGGGCGATGGTAGGTCTAGGCGATAGCTCAGTGGGGTAAGTGTTCATCCCATGGACTGAGAGTAAAGACCACCACCCAAATTAACTAAATTTATATCAAGCCTTATTATATATGTACAATAAAGCCAGTCTGGTGACTGCCTCCCCCTAATTTTAGCATTTAATCTGTCAGCCCCAAACATAGAAGGAGTGGGGTTTTTATAGCCCCAAACTGCAAGCCTAGGGGGTTCCCAAGGTTGGGGGATTTTTCAGAGGAATTTTGGTTATGTAGGAACTTGGCTGAACACCTCAATATTACTTGACAAAGCATCTTATCATATCGGAGTGAAGGTCAGGATATAGTCAAGGAGTAAGTCGGACTCCACGGGGTGCACAGCATGTTACATCCCAGAAGATGGGTCGAGAGAGAAAACAGAAATGAACTTATTTTGACCTTGTAACAACATGGCTTCTAATCTTAAAATGGAGTAGGCTGGCCCATCGTAAGTGCTTGCCTTACAAACATCAGGACCTGAGTTCAATCCCCAGTACTGGGCAGGCAGAAGCAAATATGTCTGGGATTTACTGGCCAATGAGTAATGAGTGACACTGTCCCAAAAACCAAGAAGGAAACAGGAAT
>NC_022012.1:92705966-92706426 GCF_000317375.1 Microtus ochrogaster
CACACACACACAGAAACACACATGTACACACACATTCTCTCACACACACACACAGAAACACACATGTACACACACATTCTCTCTCTCTCACAGAAACACACATGTACACACACACATTCTTTCTCTCACTCACTCTTTCTCTCTCTCTCTCAAACACACACACACACACACACACACATACATACACTTACACACTCATGTTCACACTATTCCCAGAATCTTGCAATAAAGAAATCTACATAGTGTTCTTTCTCCTGGGAATTTGATCAGAGCCCAGCCTTGATGAGCACCTGTTCCCTCCTCCTGAAGCTTTCTGAGGAAGACTCACTGAATAGCAGCCTGCAGGGGAAGGAATGTCACAGGTATCAGTGACCAGTTTGAAGAGGACGCAGATAAAGTAGCCACTGTTCTCTCCCAGTGTGGGACCTCTTTAAGCAGGTGGTTCAGGTGGCTTTCAAGA
>NC_022012.1:92706641-92715248 GCF_000317375.1 Microtus ochrogaster
GAAGACATGAAACATTCCCATATTTAGCATGGTGCTTATAATGGTATCCATCTTTAGAGTCACCTGGACATTCAAAGAGTTAAGTAATGGTCCAGCAAGATGACAGAGTGGGTGAAGAGGCCACCAAGTCTGATGACCTGAGTTCAATCCCTAGGACTCACGTGGTGGAAGGAGAGAACTGACTCCTGCAGGCTGTCCTCTGGCACACGCGCGCGCGCGCGCACACACACACACACACACACACACACACACACACACACACACCATCCATCTAACACATACCCAAACCCACAAACAAATAAATGGAATTTTAAAAAATAAGTCATGAATCTCTTGCCTTAGTTCCTGGCCCGGTAAACACATCACCACTACCATGGCCCTCCTCCAGCCCCTCGAGCCCCATCACTTTGATGGTAAGTTCTGATTCAACTGTGCTCAGTGGCAAACCTCTGTGCTCCCTCCCCACCCAGTGCCCGGAAAGCAGATTTTCAGAAAAGACAAAGTAAAAACATAACCACTCCAACCAGACTGAGGGCTCAGATCTATTTCCTATTGCTTTGTCTTGGCTGTGATAAAAACAGCTTTTTAAAACATAACATTAGCAGATAGTGGAGTCGACAAGATAAATTGCAGTTTGGGGATAGATAAGCCCTTGGGTGAAGGTGTGCCTTTGTTGACAAGTTTACGGTAAATAACCAGACTAGATCAGGAACAACAGTTATATTTTAGTAGTTGAAAAGGGGAAACTCACGCTACAAGAGTGGGAGGTTGGAAATCCAATAGGTCCGGCAGGCGCCGCACAGAGAGAGAGCGGTGCACCTGGATTTCTACTTGGGTCCCAGGTAGCCACACCCTAATTAGATGTGATTGCTTGATAGTTTCCCCATCATGCCTTCCTCTTGTTCCTAGTAAAATGAGTGATCCCGGGCATGTCATCATTGTCACCAACACTGCCAATTTCCAGTCATGTTTGTCTGTTGCTGTGCTTAAACAGGTCGTTTCACGTAAATAATTCCAAAATGTTCCCATACTGAGTTTATTGCCACTTGATATTCCCTGTTGTAAGTCCCTGGACAGATTCACAGTTCACAGTTCACACTGAGACTGCTGTTCCAGTTTCTAAACCAACTTTCCCTGTGCTCGGAAGAGAGGGGAGATGTCAAAGGCTTCCTGCCCTCACCTAAGGGTGAAGAGCATCGATACGGGGGAGATCCCATCTCTCCCTCCCCCAGTACTGAGCCCAGTTTTCTCTGGTTCCTTGCTGACTGATGTCCCCTTGAAGAGCCTGGCCACCCCCAGTCCTCTGGGCTCAGAACTACACTGTCTCTGCAGGTGTACCTGGCAGCGGGCACCGTGTATGGGCTGGAGGGACAGCTGAGCGAGCTGGAGGATGCTGCCCGCTGCATCCACAGCAGCACGGGTGAGATGGAGCTAGCGGATCTGGAGGACCAGGTGGCTGCAGCTGCTGCACAGGTACACCATGCTGAGCTCCAGGTGAGCCCCTCCTCGCTCCCACCTTGTAGACACATTTCAGAGTCATGATGCCTGCCATTAGCTCCTGCGGGCGAGCATAGAGGTGTCTGCTTATAGCAAAAGACTCTAGCAAACCTTTTCTGTCTTTAACTTTGTGTGTATTTTTCCTGCATGCATGTGTGTGCGCCATGTGCATGCTTGGTCAGGAGAAGTCATTGGATCCCTGGGAACTTCAATTTATGGGTGACTGTGAACCACCATGTGGGTGCTGGGAAGCAAAGCCCAGGTCCTCTGCAGGAGCAGCAAGTGCTCTTAGTCAGTGCTCCACCTCTGCAGCCCCCCACCCTTTTCCTAAAATAGAAAGGGTTTCTCCTTCCCGCCTTTAGCAGAGCCTCAATCTATATTATCGATCTTAGATTTCCTTTAAGACTTACACTGATGGCTGAGGAGATGGTTCACCCAGAAAGTGCTTGCCACAAAAACCTGAGGGCTTACGATCCCAACCCCCACACAGAAAGCCAGGCAAGGTGACAGGTACCTGTAATCCCAATGCTGGGGAGACAGAGGTGTGAGCATCCTTGAGGTTTGCTGGCCGGCCAATCTAGTCAGATCCACAAGTTCTATGCACAGTGAGATACTCTCTGAAAATATAAGGTGGAGAGCAATGTCCACCCCTGGCATCCACAATGTGTGTATGTGTGCATGTGTGTGAGTGAACAAACTTGCACACACACACACACACACACACACACTCATGCACACTTTCTGCTGCTCTCCTCCTATTTCATCCCAAGGCCACCCCTCTCTTACTGTGGGCTGCTCCCTGATGGTTCCCCAGCAGGGACTCACAGTCACAGGAGAGCCAGGTCACAGCTGTCTGGCCTACAGGAAGTGACTCCTGACCTAACAGAGGCGGAGCTAGAGAGAAGGTTTGGCAGCTAAGAACACTGCTGCTCTTGCAGAGGACCTGAGTTCTGGTCCCAGTACCCACGTCAGATGCTCACAACTGCCTGGAACGCCAGCTCCAGGGGATTCGGTTTCCTCTTCTAAAGTTTGTGGGCACCTGTGCACGTGTACAGACCCACACAACGTACGTACATATGTATATGTGAACGAGGAAATCTTTTTGAGGGGCTACATAAAGGAATGAGCAGGTGGTGCACACCTCCCAGGCCATGGCTGAGGACAGGATCTTAGACACAGCCGTCTCCACTGAACGCTCGTCCCCTGCATTCTGAAAATGCTTCTTAGCACTGACTCTAACTGGGATCTGTGATCACTCTCTCAGAAACGCATACCATTTTATTTCCTTTATAAAGGACCCACGATCGGTCCACTGCCCGTAAACTGTACTATGGGAGCCACTACTAGGCAAGGTGGTAATGCCAGCATTGAGGAGGATTAAGATTGGGAGTTCAAAGTCATCCTTGTTTGCAGAGCAAATTCAGGACTAGCCTGGGCTACATAAGATGCTGGCTCAAGATACATAAGTAAAGAAAAAGGTGGGAGGTCCGTATGTTTCTCTAGACTAAGAAGCAGCCGCATGGCTCAGCAGAGAAGGGCACTAAACACACAAGCCTGGAAACCCGAGTCTCTCCAGAGAAACAATTCCACCAGGATGTCCTCTGACTTACACAAGTGCCATGGCATGTGTGTCCCATGTACACTTTATAAATACATAAATAAATAATTTTTAAGAGGAGAGGAACAGGAGTTCCATACAAATCCCTGGCATCACTGCTGTATTTTTTGTTTGTTTGTTTGTTTTGTTTATCGAGACAGGGTTTCTCTGTGCAGCCCTGGCTGTCCTGAAACTCTGTAGGCCAGGCTGGCCTTGAACTCAGAGATCTGCCTGCCTCTGCCTCCCAAGTGCTAGAATTAAGGCGTCACCAGCACCACCTGGTTTTGTCCTTACATCTTAACACTACATCCCAGCCAGGTCTGAGGAGATGGCACAGCACAATTGGTAAAGTACTTGCCCGGCAAACATGAGAGCCCGGTTCCCATCCCCAGATCCCACATTTTAAAAAATATGAAGGAAATGCCCTGCATGGTGGTATGTTCTTGTAATCCCACTACCTCAAAGGAGGTAGAGACAGTCGGATCCCTGGGGCTTGCTGGCTAAATTGTCTTGTTCCAAGTCAGTGAGAGATGCTGTCTCATAAAACAAGCAAGCCGGAGATCTCTCTAAAACTCCTTCCACCCCCTCTTCCCCAATGTCCCTGAGCGAGGGTGTGGGCGGAGTCCTGAGCGAGGGTGTGGTCGGTGTCCCTGAGCGAGGGTGTGGTCAGCCTATTAGCCACTGACCCTGCAAAGAGAAGCTTCTTCAATGGGATATGGAAGCTGCGTTAAACTATGGCTGTAAAGATGAGTATTTAGAAGTCAGTTAGGAGCCACGTCCATTTAGCAAAATAATATTGAGTTCTGCCCTGGGGCCCATGACCTCCCTAGCCACTGGTATTTGGCCGGGCTTACAGAGAACTAGGCCTGAGTTCCATCCCGTGGAGCAGGCCTTAAGTGCAATCAGAAAGCAGCTAGTTACTCCCAAAACACTCACGCCACTGCTACACCACGTAGGTCTCACTTTTTCAAGTCTTTAATTACCTCAGCAGGCCTCCCTGAGGACCAAGGTTCCAGTACCTCTGCAGAACAAGTGCAACCCTTATCCTAGCCCTAGAGGATGCCCTGGTCACTGAGACCTAGGTGGTTCCAGGCCAGCATTCCCACAGTGCTCCAGGCCTTCGATTTCTCCCTGTGCCTACTCCAATAGGGCTGTTGACATGCTCCAGAGCTGTAGAACTGGAAACTTGAATTTATACATTTCTTGTGTTTCGTCTTTTCCTTGCAGCTCTAGATAGATCAAATGATTGGTAGAAGCTGAATGGCCCACGCCTGTCCCTCCAGCGCTTAGGAAGGAGGTGGAGGCAGGAGGTCATCCTCAACTACATAGAAAGTTCGAGGCTAGCCTGGGATGCGGGAGACTTTTTCTCAAAAAGAAAAACAAAATTGAATGTGTGAGTGAGCTTCCATCAAAGAAGGCTTGTTCTTTGTGAGTTTGTAACGCCTTAACCAGGAGTCTTTCTTCCTTTGTGTATCTTCCCGCTGCGTGAAGATTTCTGACATCGAGAGCCGGATTTCAGCCCTGACCATCGCTGGCCTGAACATAGCACCCTGCGTGCGTCTCACTAGACGCCGGGATCAGAAGCAAAGGAGCCAGGTGTGTCTGTCCTTCCCTCCTCCCTTAGGTTGCATGGTCTGGAGCATTCTGGATGCCGTCTCTGCGGCGCTTTACTGAAGGCTGCGCTTGTTTGTAGGTACAAACTATAGACACATCGAGGCAGCAGAGGAGGAAACTGCCCGCTCCGCCTGTGAAACGTACGTTGCACTTAAAACACACACTTGAGTCCCTGGAAGAGCTCAGAGCCTTCCGTGTGTGACCCAGTGTGCCCTCTCCCCAAGGAGTGTTCTAATCTGCCTTGCTTGTGAGTGTGTGATAGGTGTGCATGAGGATGGGTGTGTATAAGTGAGCATAAGTGGGTGTGAGAGTGATGGTGTGTGTCAGTGTGCCCATGTGAGCAACCGTGTGTGTCCGAGAGTATGAGGAGGTGAGCGTGTGTTTGTGAGTATGTGTATGAGGGTGATATGTGTGTGTGTGTGTGTGCGCGCGCGTGTGTGAATGTGAAGGTCTGTGGCTGAATGTGGATGTACACGTGAGGGTGTGGGGCTCAGTGTGCAGCTGAGGGTGGGTATGTACACGAGTGTGAGGTTATAGATGAGTGTGGATGTGTGTGTGTTGTTGTGTCCACGGGAGAGTATATGAAGTGTGTGAGCACATGTGTGTCTTTGTATGGGAGTATGAGTGTGTGGGAATGTGCGTATGGAGAGAGAATGTGTGTGATTGTCTTAGTGTATGTGTGAACGTGTGAACATGTGTGTGTGTATGGGGGTGTGAGTGTGTGATTGTCTTAGTGCATGTGTGAAAGTGTGAACATGTGAGTGGGTATGAAGTGTGTGTAGCCTGCTGGGGATACAGGTGCACATGTATAGACGAGAGTGTTGGCATGTGTGGGTGAATGCACGCATGCATTCTGAATGTGTGTGAGCATGTGTGAGGGTGGAGGAGTGTGTTAGTATGTGAGAATCTTTGTGCTTATTTTTCTGAGTGTGTGTGTGTGAGCGTGAGTTGTGTAACTGTATAAGAGAGTAAAGTGTGTTAGCGTTGGCCACTTGAGTGTGGAGGTATCTGGGTGTGAGTCGGGTGTATGCGTGTGTGGTATGTGTGTGGGGACGGACTTGGTGTGCAACAGTGTGTGCATAAGTGTGAATGTGTTGGTGTGTGTGCAGGAGTACCATGTGAGTGTGCCAATGGTGGAGTCCCTGCCTGTTTGAGTAGGAGGCTGAGAAAGTATGTCAGTGTGAATGCATTTCTGGGTGTTTTGAGTGTGTGCATGTGTTTAAGAGTGTGTTTATGAGCGTGTGTGAATTTGAGTTTGGGGATGTGGCTGTGTTTGTGAGTGGGCATCTGAATGTATGTTCACTGTTCACGTTTGCGTGTTTGAATGTGTGTACGCATAAGTAACTGTGCTTGAGCGTGAGGGTACATGTGTGTTTTGTCTGTGTACATATGTGAATTTGAGATCTGTTTAGTGTGAGCATGCCTGAGCTTGCATGTAAATGAGTGTGTGGAGCTAGGCTGGTGACCAGTAACCCCCAGCAATGCCCCTGCCTCTGCCTCCTGCAGTACCTGGGTCACAAGCTATTTTACGTGGGTGCTGGGATCCAACCTCAGGCACAGTGAGCCGTGCCGACTGGGCCATCTCTTCAGCGTTCTTACCTGTATTGACTTGGGGCCCCCAGAAGCAAACCCTGGTACATGGACGCATGGGAGGATGTTTGTGGGGAGATACCAGGAAGTGCGAGGGTGAGGGCAGAGTGTCAGGGTGCTGTAACTAGTGATGAGCTACTCCTTGGGGAAATGAAGCCAGCTCTCCCACACCGAGCCATCTCCCTGCTCCTAATTCTCATTATTTGTTTCCTTTTTAGCTGAAAAAATTGAAGCATCTTCTGTGACCCCCGTTAAAACATTTAACCGCAACTTCCTTCTACAAGGCTCCTCCACAAGCAGGCCCTCGGAAAGGGAAGGCGACCCCAAGGACTTGGTGGTAAATATCATCTCCGGCCCCGTCACGCCACGTGATGGTTCCTCCTTTCCTGTGTCCATCAGGTCACACAATGGTCCCCTCATCCCTTCCTTCGACAGTTGCCCCCAGCAGAGCTCCAAGAGGCAGCCTTTCTGTCTGGTCTCCTGGCCTGTTTTAGATTTGGGGGAGGTGAGTGCCACCCTGTCTGGCACTGCTGGCCTCTTTAGCCTGAGTCTGTCAACTCGGTTTTCTGTCTAGTTCCTCTCAGGAACCAGCTACATGGGAGAGATGTGAAAGTGTGCCGGGTCTGCTGGCTGTGTAAGGGGTTTTACTCTGAGATGGCCCGTATGCATCTGAAATTTCTGTTAGCCACAAATGCCTTTTCCTAAGTAGAATCAGCAGCTGCCCCCAAAGGTGACAAAGGACAGGACAGAGGATAATGTCACAGACTCTGGGGATCACACAGGAAGGGCTAAGGGAGTATTTGCTGGAAAAACATTTGCAGCTAGGCACGGTGGCTCATGTCTGTAATCTCATCATTAGGGAGGCTACGGCAGGAGGATTGCTGCAAGTTTGGAGCCAGTCAGGGCTTCATGATGAAGTTCTGGTGAATCACAGTTACACAGCAAGGCACTGTGGCTGAGAAACATGGAGTGTCTGAGGTCTATTAGTGCTGTGATGAAACACCATGACCTAAAGCAACCTGGGAGAAAAGGGTCACAGTCCATGAGGGAAACAAAGGCAGGAACCTGGAGGCAGGAACCTGGAGGCAGGAACTGATGCAGAGCCCATGAATGGAGTGCTGCTTATTGGCGCTCAGCCAGCTTTCTTATGAAACCCAGGACCACCGGCCCAGGGCATAGTACTACCCACAATGGGCTGGGCCCCCCATCAATTCTAACTAAGAAAACACTTTACAAGTTTGCCTACAGTCCAGTCTTACGTAAGCATTTGAGTGTGTGTGTGTGTGTGTGCGTGCGTGCGTGCGTGCGTGTGTGTGTGTGTGTAACAAGACTTGCAGCTGGGTTATGGTGGCTTGCAGATACAATCTCAACATAAGGAGGCTGGTTAGAGAGGATTGCTGCAAATTCAGCACCTGCCTGGGCTACACAGTGAGCACCAGGCCTGCAAGACACTGTCTCAAGACAGTTCACAGTACTGTGTGTGCTAGGAGTTCAGAAAACAGAGCAGTTCATTGGACCCAGGCATGTCCATAATCCATGCCTTGCTGCTGGCAGACCCTGTGTGGAATGGCTGGGGGCTACGAGCACACACCCACCTGCTGCTGTGTGGGCACCCTCTGCCTCTCTCTTCCTCATCGTCACTCTCCTGGTTCACTCTGAGTGCAGAAGCAGCAGAGGATGGCATATATGAGATCTAGCCTTTGAACCACATTTTACTGTCTCGAAGGCCACAAGGAACCTCGTCCCTCATTGCCTTTCCTTCAGAGGACAGCTGTAACCCATGACCTTCCAAAGTTCAGTCATCTTGCTACTGGCCATAACTTCAAAAAGCTTTCTTTAAAAAATTAAGCCAGGTGGTAGTGATGTAAACCTCTCATTCCAGCACCCAGGAGGCAGAGGCAGGCAGATGTCTGTGAGTTCAAGGCCAGCCTGGTCGACAGAGTGAGTTCCAGGACAGAGAATTAAAGCCTTATTGCACTCAACACAGGTCAGCAGAGTCAGGGAAGAAGTCGGTCATAAATAAGATGATTCAATCAGCTTCACAGCAGCAGACCATACACAGGTCGGAAGGGCCTATAGAGCTGCTTATCCTGTCGCCATGACTAAATACCTGCCCGGAAGCAACTAAAGAGCCAGGGTTTGCTTTTGCTCCATTTCATATCTGGGAAGGCATCGTGGTGCCTGTGGCACACAATCTGCCCGCGGTGGGGGGAGCCTGAGGTGGTTTGCTCACATTCAGAGTCAGAAAGCGGTGCGAGGAAGGCCAGGCAGGAAGGAAGGTGTTTATAAACCCTCAGTGTGACCCACGT
>NC_022012.1:92716078-92730462 GCF_000317375.1 Microtus ochrogaster
GAGAGAGAGAGAGAGAGAGAGAGAGAGAGAGAGAGAGAGAGAGAGAGAGAGCAAGCTCAGAGACAGCCAGAGGAGAGTGTTTTCATATTTTCATTTGGCTGAAGTAGGCGAGTTTGGAGCCTGTCTTGGTGGTGGGTTACAGTTGGTGAGTTAAGAGTTCCCTTGTCGCCTCTCCAATTGGAGAACTGAGTAATGTGAGCATTAGGTGTTGGTTAAGAAGCTTAACTATCCAACTGTGCATCACAGGAAATATCTAAGTCCATAACAGAAAGTCAGCTTCCTAAGAGTCAGTTTGCAAACAGCCCCTCAGCAAACCCTGGGAGGAAGAAAGTGTCCAGCCATCCCCCGTGACCATGGTGCCAGATAGCTGGTGACGGTGTGTCCATCTTGCTTCATTCAGGAGCCTGTTCTGGAGTCGGCTGTGATGTACTAACCACGGAACTCCACAGCCAGTGACCCACTGCCTCCGGCCGTACACGACAGTGCCTTGACCCAACAGCCATCGAGTACTGTGTAGATTTCCACTGAGGCGAGGGCCTGGGGGGCCGCAGTGCGCTACTGCACAGGGTGCACAGGGTGCACAGTGTGCTACTGCACAGGGCTGTCTTGATACCTCACCCAGAAGGCTGTCTCAGTCTGCAACACTGAGGTCTCGCCCACTCTCTGCCTTAGGCTCCCAGGGGAATCTGAGACCCGAATATCCAGACGCTGGCTTCCAACAGCAGAGCTCTGTGTTCAAGAGATGCATTGTGTCTGCCTACTTTGCTCCTGTGTGTTGTCTTCACCATCCCTGTGTGTGTTTTAATCTCTTCATCCCCATCAACAATTCATCCAGTGGAAAACTTTTGGAGAGGAGGAGATTCGGGGAAGGAAGGGAGAAAGGGGCTATTACCCATGATTACTCTTGCTTATCATCCCCTAACACATGCTAAGAGCAGGGGGCACTAGAAACAATCTCATTGGGGAATGCTAGGCCACCTCCAGCTAAGCTCCCAGCCCCCATCCCCACCTCCATCCCTGTCCTTCCCATTGCTTGGTAACCAGCATCCACAAATTGAAAAGCTCAGATCCACCCAGGCCATACCTTTGTGTCTTTGAAACCATGTCTCCTTTTGAATTTGGGGTTCTTGCATGGATTTACTCAGGGGGAGGGGCCCAAGGAATGTCATTATTAGTCTAACTTTCAGGACACTGTTGTTCGGAGTCAGTGCAGCATGGCTTGGTCACGGCTGACATGGAAATGAGATTTGGGTAAATGAACTATTGCAAAATAGAACCACATAAGAAAAGTGTTCCATTCTCCGGTGTAGGAAGGTGGTTAGGAAATTGCCTTAGAGAACGGTTAGTGCCAACTGCAAGGGTTGTAAGAGGTGATGCAGGCTGCACGTTCACAGCCTGTTTCAGGGGAGAGGCTGGCCTATATGCAAGGGTACCTAACATGTATTTGTGCACACAGACGGAACTTACACTCCGCTGGGCTCACTCGCTGCTTGCACCCTGTTTTTAATGTTGGTTTCCGGGATATTCTGAATCATGGAGTAGGGGGAGGGGCAAAGGAGGGATGCTAAGCAGTGAGCAAGGCGATGGGTGACCATTAGGTGCTGGCTCTGGAGGACACAATGTTCTCAATTTAGTCTAATGTCCCTTTCTGGTAGGCATATGGGTTTTCCAGAATCCACAACCAAAGGTCAGACCATTGAACTTGCTGAAGCTATATATGTGAGCTGGTTCTAACTGGAATGCCCCCGCCCCCAAAAGCCCAGCTCTGTTTTCACCTCCATGTTGTCCTGTGCATCCCCAGGCTTGACTTAAGTGCCCTTGCACTGTGTGTGCCATTGCTGCTGGGGGGGTCTCATGTTTCCAGAATGCTCCTGGGGCTATGTGTGCCATTGCTGCTGGGGGGTCTCACGTTTCCAGAATGCTCCTGGGGCTGTGTGTGTCACGCCAGAGAAAGGACTTCATGGACATGGTAACCTGTGGCATTCTATCCTGTGGGTGTGGTTCACACTGAAACAAAATTGAGAAACACAACAGAAAGATCTGATTTCCAAACAGGACGTTTCCTTAGGAGGCACAAGGCTGCCTTTGTGCTAACAGTGTTAAGATACTCAGTTTCCTTTTGGGAAAAAAAAAGTGTGTACTCTGTAAGCCTTGCAAAAAAAAATAATAATAATGAAGAAGAAAAAGCCTGTTCTATGGCATCTGTACTTTTATAAAGGTTTCCTTGTGCCAAATAAGTACAAAGATTTATTTAATTTACTATTTAAACCATAAACATGCTATAGTTCCAGAAAATTATTTTGTCATCCAGTGATTTTGATCTTTAGTGTCAATATTTATATTTAGATTAATTTTTATAAATGAAATATTTTGATGGTTTAAGAAAATGAGGACAGAAAGGATACTATCTCTGACGGCTTCTCGGGCTATGCCTTCGTGTCTCACACACTCGGCCAAGAATCACTGTCAAAAGAAACGACCACGACCGAGCAGTAAAAGTCACCTAATGAAACTTGTCTGCATGTGTGATTTCTTTCATTTATTTGTTTATTTTGGTTAGAAGAGTCTAGGAGGCAGTGACTCTGCCTGCCTTCCAGTTTACACTGCTGTCTGACCAAGTTGGTTCTCTCTCCCAAGCTGAAACAAGTCAGTTTCTCAGTGCTGGGATTACAGATGTGCACCTGCACATTACAGGTATGCGCCTGCACGTTACAGGTGTGCGCTTGCATGTTACATATGTGCACCTGAACAATGGCTTTTTGCTTTTCTTACTTGGGTGTGGGGATTCTGAACTCAGACCCCCAATCCTGCACAAGTATCTTGCTGATACAGCCACCTCACCCAGCCCACATGAGCACTGACTAAGGAAACCAGCTGGTTCTGCTACTTGTAAGTAGCAGGGACACTTCCAAGCGTCATGTAAGGCACACAGTGACACCTGCAGCAAGGAACAGTCCAGGCCAGACTTTTCAGTGCTGAGGATAAGAACCCCAAGTTGGTTAGACCCTGGAGGTGAACCCATATGTTAGTAGGGGTCCCTTGCCTGCCTCAGTAGACACTATGGATAGTTACTCCCCCCACTGTCTTAGTTAGGGTTTCTATGGCCATGAAGAGACACCATGACCACAGCGACTCTTACAAAGGAAAACATTTAATTCAGTTGGTTTGCAGTTTCAGAGGTGCAGTCCATTATCAACATGGTGGCATGCAGGCAGACATGGTGCTGGAGAAGTAGCCGAGGGTCCTTCATCTTGACTTGCAGGCAACAGGAAGTGAACTGGGACACTGGGCTGTAGCATGATTAATAAAAACCCAGAAACAGATATTGGGGTTCAACCTGAAGATCAGAAAAGCAAAACAGCCACTGGCTCTTACCTCTACCTCAAACTGAAATGGCAATC
The DNA here is from genome assembly GCF_000317375.1 of Microtus ochrogaster. Lineage (NCBI taxonomy): Eukaryota > Metazoa > Chordata > Mammalia > Rodentia > Cricetidae > Microtus > Microtus ochrogaster. The sequence goes on from NC_022012.1 coordinate 92,719,480, forward strand.
CTGCCTCCAGGAACCTCAGAATGAGACTGACTGAGAGCTGTCTCCTCCCGTCTTATATTCCTCTGGAGGACTGGGATTGAAGGCGTGCACCACCACTGCCAGCCTCTATAGCTAACCAGTGTGGCTGCTGAGATTAAAGGTGTGTGCAAGCACTGTAGCACAAATAATAAAAACCCAGAAAGTGGGATTCAGCCTGAAAACCAGAAAAGCAAAGCAGCCAAGCCACTGTAGAAGTCTTTCCTCTACTAGGCTGGGTGACCACAGGCTAAGCAGACTAAGCCTCTCTCTCCTCCATTTTATATTCCCTTTAGTGCTGGTATTAAAGGTGTGACTTCCTAGTACTGGGGTTAAAGGTGTGAGTCACCACCACCACCTGGATCTGTTTCTTCATTGAACTTGTGTAGCCCAGGGTGGCCTTGAACTCACAGAGACCCAGCTGCCTCTGTCTCCCAAATCCTGGGATTAAAGGTGTATGCCCCCACTGCCTGACCTCTAGTGGTTTAGCTTTGCCCTTCTGATCTTTAGGCAAACTTTATTTATTAAAACATAAATAAAATATCACTATTTTCCCCTCTTGTCTAAAAAAAAAGAAGGCTATAACTAGTATAAAAAACTATATACAGTAAGCATAATAACTATAAACTATATACAAGCAATAAGTACATCAACAATGTCTAGTCCATTTGCATTTGACAAATTCAAAGAAAATACTCCATATCTATCCTGTCCTGGCAAGTCCAAAGTCTTGTACCTAATTTACTTTCTATCATAACTTGCTTTCTGCATCTGGTAATCAAGGAAAACTATAACTCGCTAGTCTTCATCTCCCTCAGAGATCCAAGAAGGAAATACCATTAACTGAGTAGCAAGATGTGCGAGCAAGCAACTTCCAAAAATCGTGAGAATGACAGAAACAACTGACTGCCTGAACAGTCACCCAAAGTTTCTCTGCATTGTTGGGGCTTCCGTCTTCTGCCTACAGGCCTAGAATATCGAAATAGAGTGGTATATTATTTGTGTTTTAATAAATAAAGCTTGCCTGAAGATCAGTGCAAGGCAGCCACACCAATCAGCCATATAGGCCAGGCAGTGGTTGCGCACACCTTTAATCCCAGTAGCCATACCAGTTGCCATAGAGGCCAGGCAGTGGTGGTGCATGCCTTTAATCCCAGCACTAGAGAGGAATATAAAATGGGAGGAAACAGGTCTCAGTCTCAATCTGGGGATTCATAGAGCCGGGATTTCCACCTTGTTTGTCTGAACCTTGGTAGAGGCAAGACCTCTCTAGTGGCGTGGCTTGGCTGCCTTACTTTTCTGATCTCCATCTTGAGCTCCAATATCTGTCTCTGGGTTTTTATTAATCGTGCTACACTGGGCGTGGCTTAAGCATATGTGAGACCTCGAAGCTCACCCACAGTAACACACTTCCCCCAACAAGGCCACGCTTATTGCAATAAAGCCACGCCTTCCAATAGTGCCACTCCTATAAGCTTATGAGAGCCAATTGCGTTCAAACTACCACACCCACCCTTTCGCTGGCTTAGGAGGTTGCAACTTCCTGGTATGCCCAGACAGTCAGAGAGTGGTTCCTGCCATTCACAAATGGGAATAGAAATCCTCCCTTTATCCGCAATAAATAAGTGTTTATAAATACAACAGCCAGCAGCCTTGTCAATCTAAGGTCCATGGAGCCCTGGTGTAACATAGCTGTCTCCTCAAGGTTGAACCTTTCTGGAAGGAGATTTTGCTTCATGAGTTGGGAGACTTACAAGCTCTAAGCTGTTGCTGGGAGGGGGGGGGCTCCTCTGTGGAGCTGCCTGAAGTAGTACAGAACCCCCAAAATGCAGCTTTCTCGGCTATCACCCATGACGGGTGGGTCTTTTTGATGATACACCTGCCTCAAGAGTCACGCTTCTATAAGTAACCCTCACCCCTGTCCCAACAAATGTCCACAATAAACTCATCGAGTCACCAAGCTGGATTGGGTGACATTATGTCTTGGGTCTGTCGTCACCCTATCTGAAAATTCATGCCGTAGACACCCACGGATGTGCTTAGCATCACCTGGTTGCTTGTCCAAACTCGATCACCCTCATGCTTCTATTTTCATCTCTAATAGTAATCCCAGCACGATGCTTGAAGTGTTTATCTCACTGTAAAAAATCAGGAGTCAGATATCGGGGTGAGAACCCAAATGATCACAGAAGCCACCAGTGACCTCATCTCTCTCCTGTTCCTCAGTCTGAAATGGCTGAGATCCTCTCTCAGTCCCGCCTTACTACTTCCTGTGTCCTTTCTCTTCTCAGTCCTCCAAGCCCTCTGGTTAATTTTGGTCAGCTAGTGACTAGCTCCACCCTCTGCTGCTATTGTCAGAATTCAATCAAAATATCTCGCAACAGGTGCTAATACTGTAAATCCCTGAACACTGCTTTTAAAACTACTGATGGAGGAAGGAAAGGAAGGAGCCCAGCTGACTTCCAAAGCCTTAACTGCACTCTGAGACATAGCAGCTCCAATGGAAACAATGAGAGAATATGAGCCGTTCCCTGCGCTTGAGGACCACGCCCATCCTCCTTTCACAGAGGGAAACTGATAGCCAAAAAAAAGCCAGAAAACCAAGGAGCTGGGATTTCAATGACACTTGGGCACACAGCCCTTGCCTCCCCACACCTAACTGCACTGCTGGGCAAAGAGATTGAAAAGAGATGGACTCTAAGCTCTAAGGTGGAATAAACCCTTTCTGTTCCTCCCAGGGTTGATTTTGGTTGTGGTTTTTATCACAGCAACAAAACCCTGTTTTAGAACATCAGTTTGGGATGCCCTAACCCATTGTATCAAGTTGGAACACACACAGAGACATATACACTAACACACATATATACAAACACACACTTGCACGCACACCAACCTACGTACCTGAGATACCCCTCTCAGGAGACAGATTCACAAGCATCTGTATCCCTAGAAACACATGGCTCTTGTTTTCTGGGTTATTCAGACACTCATTTATTTTTCTCCTAAAAAAAAAAAAAAGTGCTTTATTTGCCATGGTAACTGTGACCCAGAGTTCAGAGCATCTAGAAGGTTCCAGAAGTATCTGGTCCCTCCTCAGATGTTTATTGTACTGTGGCTGGTCAGCTCACCTGTAAGGTTGCATGCTAAGCGTCTTCCTTGTGCTGCTAGGACCTTACAGGAAATGATTCACAAGAAACATCTCAGCAGGAGCTTGGTAACCATAGCTACTAGATGCTTATGTCAACCCTTAGTTCAGGATGGAGGCGATTTCTGCTCCACAAACGTTTCCCCTCCAGGCACTAACTCTAGTAAGTATGACCACTCTGCCCTGTTGAGGTTGGGCTTGGTTAGATGGCTTGGCTTGTGATGGGGGGGGGGGGGGGGCGACAAATTTCTCCATCCCTTGATTTTGGACTTGGATCTGAGACTTGCTTGGGCTAACCGAATGCTCTAGTTAATTTTCGGTTACTGTGATAATCACTAAGACCAGAAGTAACATGGGGAGAAAGGGATTATTTGTCTCACAGGTCACAGGGACTGCTCTCTGAGAACACGGTGTGGTGGTTTGCAGAGGAATGGCCCCCATACAATCCTGCGTTTGAATGCGTGGCCGTAGGGAGTGGCACTATTAGGAGGTGTGGCCTTGTTGGAGTAGGTGGGACTTTGTGGGGGGAAGATCATCACTGAGGGGTAGGATTTGAGGTTTCAACGGCTTGAGCCAGGTATAGTGTAACATTCCTTTCTATGGCCATGTCTGTCCGCATGCTGCAGTGCTTCCCGCCATGATGATGATGGACTAAGCCTCTGAAACTGTGAGCCACCACTTCGGTTAAATGATTTTCTTTATAAGAGTTGCTGTGATCCTGGTGTCTCCTCGCAGCAACAGAACGCTGACTAAGACACATTGGGTTTGGAGGGTGGCATGTTCAGCAGTATTATCGTGGTATTAGCCACATTATCTTAAAACATCCCTGTGTTAAGGGTAGAGTAAGATCAGTGAATACAAAAAAGCAAAGTCATGGTGATGTTAATACTGACTCAGTGGGATTCAGAATCACCCATGAGACAGCCCTCTGGGCATGCCTGAGTTGAGCCTCTAGAACAGGTAATAGTAATAACACATGCCTAAGAGGGGTGCCACCATCCTGTGGGCTGGGGTCCTGAGTGAAATAAAAAGGAGAAGGTGAGGTGGGCACGAGCACCCATCTCTCTCCGCTTCCTGTGGGCACCGGCTGATCAGCCAGCCCCGCTCCTGCCTCATCGCCTTCCTCTCCCTGACGGACTGGACCCCGAGACTAGGACAGAAGAAACTCCTCTCCCCGAGCTGCTTTAGTCACTAATGGGGTCGTGCCTCAGCATAAAGAGGAAGACGCCGAGCTCTCTGGTTCTGACATTGCGCTGCCTGGCCCTCCCTCGCCTCTTTGACTCTCTGTGCGTGCTGAGTCTTTCACAGAGCCTTTTGTCATTGAGATTTTTTTATATCTGTCGCTGCCGTGCTGGAGCATTTGGCCCCTTAAAAATAGCTCTCCCTGACAGCAGCTCTGTTTTCTCCCAGGGGAAGTGTTTCCCGTACAAAATTTGCATTTTGCAGAACAGTTGGCCACGGGAGCCTTCTGTCTCAGGGACTGAGCTGGGAGTCTAATAAAGCCCAGGTAAACAGGACTGACTTTCCTGGGGACTGGAAAATTTGAATATTCACTTCATGCTTTGGAGGTGATCCAAAGGGTCCAGTCTGGTGGGGCGTACGTAAATCTTTAAATACAAGGAAAGAAATCTGTTTTCTGTCAGAGTTGTCGTGTCTGGTAAAGATGAAAGACTGAAGGCGAGCTTGGGCTTTGGCATTCTGGTTTCACAGGTCTGGGCTGGGACCCAAGACACTGCTCCTAGCTGGCCCCTGGGCTGTCAGAGCTGCTAGCCACTCTGTGAGCATCGGGGTTCCACAGAGTTCTTCAGGGGTCCCCAGGAAATGATAGGTCCTGTGTGGCTCATTTGTGATTTCCATTTCTTTCCTCTCTCACATCCCTTCTCCCTGGGAGGAATCCTGAGATCGTTTCCAGGGTGCGTGCATGTGTTGTGTTCACACAGCTTCTTCTTGCACTGGCCGGATTCCATTTGTCCTGCATAGACACTAGAGAGAAAGTGGGACCCGGGGTGGCCTGTGGTGGCCTTGGCTCTAGCCTGGGGTTACTTCTGGCCATGTGACAAGACTGACAGCCATGCAAATAGGATCACCCCTTTCCGTGTGCCTTCTGGGACTAGGGATGAGTAACTATACTGGTCTCTTTTTCTTTTCATTATTGTAACAAAATGCCTAAGACAGCAAAGACAGATAGCTCTTTGGGTGAAGTACTTTGCACACAAGAATGAGGATCTGAGTTCAGATCCTAGGCACCCACATCAAAAGCCAGGTGTAATAGTGAATGCTTGTAAATCCAGTGCTGGGGAGGTAGGGACAGGCGGGTCCCTGGGGAGGCAGGGACAGGCGGGTCCCTGGGGAGGCAGGGACAGGCGGGTCCCTGGGGAGGCAGGGACAGGTGGGTCCCTGGGGAGGCAGAGACAGGCGGGTCCCTGGGAATACTGGCCAGTCTATCTAATTGGCAAGATAAAGTTCAGCAAGAGACTCTATGCCTGAAAAGCAGGTGGAGGGGCTGGAGAGATAGCTTGGGGGTCAAGAGCACTTGCTGCTCTTACATAAGTTCAGTTCCTAACACCGCGTCAGAGGCTCACAACCACCCGAAACTCCATTTTCACGGGATCTGTTGTCCTCTTCTGACCTTCACAGGCCCCTGCATGTACACGATGCACACACATGCACTACACACACAAAATTAAATTTTTAGAAAGACACCAGATGTCAGCCTCTGGCCTCCGTGCGCACACACTCACAGAGTTGGGGACGGCTTGGCTCTGGTGAGGGCCTTATGGATGATGGTGTCACAGCAATGCAGGACAGAGGCCCTTCTTTCTCTTTAAATGATGCTGTCACTGCATGTCCCACATCCATAGCACTTCTTCCTCTTCTCCCGAGGTTGTTGAAATGCTGACAGTGGGCCTGGTCCCTGCTGCTGATGTCACTCGGGCATTCATCAGCTTGGTGCCCATGCGTTATTGAACTTTCTGAAGACCAAGGAGTCAGTCCCCCTTTTAGATTTGAAACGTCAGGATTCTGTTCTCCTGCCCTCCACTCTGACCCTGACAGCAAGGTAAATGGCAGGGTAAATGGACTCTTTGGCTAATGCCGAAAGCATGCATCTGACTGTGGTTGGAGCAGGCACTCCAAACCCTGGTGGAGTAGGGCTGTAGCGCCATAGCGGAGCAGGGCTGTAGCGCCATAGCATCTTCAGGTGACCTTCTCTGGCAGGACCCCCTTTACCCACCAAGGGTCACAAATCAAGGAAAGGGCTTTCTCAACTCTGCATTCTCTCAAGGTGCTTTCAGTCCTGTAATGACTTGCTATAACCTTCAAAATCCTGAATCATCTTTTTGTTTTGTTGGAGGCTGCTTGTTTGTTCCCTGCCACTCTGACCCAAAATAAACACACAAAACTATATTAATTACAATACTGTTTGGCCAATAGCTTAAGCGTATTTCTAGCTAGCTCTTACATCTTAAATTAACTCATCTCCATTAACCTGTGCATCATCATGAGGTCGTAGCCTACCAGCAAAGTTTCTGCAGGTTCCAACAGGGTGTCTGTCTCTTATGGGGGCTACATGGCTGCTCCATGACTCTGCCTACTCCCTCTCTACATTTCTGTTTGGATTTCTTGCCTGGCTTTACTCTGGTAAAGTAAAGCAGCTTTATTCATTAACCAGTAAAAGCAACACATATACTGAAGGACCTCCTACACCAGGAGACAGGGTCTCTCTGTGTAGCTATGGCTGTCCTGGAACTTTTTATGTAGACCAGGCTGGCCTTAAACTCATAGAGATCCGCCTGCCTCTGCTTCCCAAGTGCTGGGATTAAAGGTGTACACCACCACATGCAGCTCCTCCTCACCTTTTACAAATGTAGCGAATAGCTGTCTAATTTGACTTACTGCCCAATCAACGGGATGGAATTTATGCATGCTACCATAGCCTGTCAACTGTCCATGGTTAGTAGGCCATGGAACCTAGAGAACCTACTATTGCTGTGTCCCTAAACCAATATTATTCCTAACTTCATTCTGAATATTTATCCTTAAACCCACAGGAAAGTGTAGGTCTCCCCTCATCGAAGACACGTCTTTCTGTAGTTGATGAAAAGCATTAGAGAAAGCCACAGCTTGTCAAAATGCAGAGAACAGCTGGGCTGTCAGGTGCCTGCCCAGCCCCAACTGATACAGCTACAATACGGTCCCTACATCTAGATTTCAGGAAACATCACAGAAGCAAAGACAGAATATCATCAAAATATACTGTATGAAATCCCCAATGAATTAATACAAATATTATACTAAAAAGGAATGTAATATTTTTTAAAAGAAAAACATGAATCTTGGGTAAGGTGTTCCACCAGCATTATGAATCCATTTAACAGAAAAGGTTATTTCCAGTAAGCAGGATTATGTGAAAATTGGTGGGAATGTGGACCCAGCAGCCTAAGAAAGCAACAAAGCAAAAAGCACATGGAGTCGGTTAAACAGAGGTTCGTGAGGGCACAGCCCCACAGAGGGTGGCAAGCTTGCGTCTCACTGTGGCCGTGGGCAAAGCCCTGTGCTCTTAAGATATAAGGGCCCAGCTGGTCTGGGAATGCATACTGTGATGGACAGGATAATGTGAGCATATTGTATATTATCAAAAAGTAAATGATGGCTCAGTTTTTTTAAAGTCTCAGAGTCAATAACAAAGCTTCTGTTAAAATGGGCTAAGAAAAGAACCGGGGGAAGCTATTATGGTGTTGAGAGCGTCAGCATGAATGTCAGCCACAGGGAGGTCACTGCTTGTCCTAGATTCCTTGGGCTGCTGTGCCGAGCACCCTGGCCAAAAGCAGCTTGGAGAGTCACAGTCAATTGCTGTAGGGAAGTCACGGGCTTACTGGTCACGTGACATCTACAGTCCAGAGCAGAGAGAGACAATGGCTCCCGTGTGCTCATTCTTCCACAGCTCAGGGTCCAGCCCACGAAGTGGTGCCACCCACATCTGGGAAGTGTCTTCTACCTCAATGAACGATGCAGATGGTCCCGGACAGACGTGTCCATGGGACACGCTGATCTAGGTAATTCTTCTCTTTCCTCATGATTGCAGTGATTGTGTGCTGCGGTGAGCTGTAAGTTAAAACTAGCCAGCACATTGCTTCATCCTGAAGGAAGAGGTCAGCCCGCATACAGAAATGCTCAAGACTATATATTAGGCGGTGTTCATATGGTGTGGGGGCCCTGGGTCTTTCCTCGTTGAAGAAGAAATGGAAGGAACGCTAGACCTGAGTGACTAGTGAGAATCAAATGGCTTTGCACCCAGCGAGAGGACTGGAGGGAGTGCCACCTGTCAGTACACCGGGGAAGGCAAGGTGCATCCCCTCAGATGCGACCACGGTCACATCTGTCATTAGTCTTAACAAAACAAGACCCTCTGACTGGTGAAGTGGGAGAAGGGTGCAAACAGAGCTGTAGGACAACCGCCTGACTGGCAACCCACCCTGCCTGACAAAGGGTCCAGTGCAGGATCTCAATGTCCCCTTGGATGTCACCAGGTCTCTAAAAGACCCTAGTCCCTCCAGCTTCAGTGACTGAAAGGGGATTCCTAGGTGTTGAGGGAGCTGCGGGCCGTGTTCCTGCCGCCCAGCTCCTGGCTGCCAGCTAGCTTATGCCCCGAAATAATTACATGGAAACTGTATTCTTTTAAACACTGCTTGGCCCATTAGCTCTATCCTCTTACTGGCTAGCTCTCACATCTAGATTAACCCATTTCTAATGATCTGTGTACCACCACAAGGTGGTAGCTTACCGGTAAGATCCTAACCTGTGTCTGCCTCGGAGAGGAGAATCATGGTGACTGCCTGATGACTCAGCTTCTTTCTCCCAGCATTCTGTTCTGTCTACTCCGCCTACCTAATTTTCTGTCCTATTAAAGGGCCAAGGCAGTCTCTTTATTTAACCAATGAAATCAACACAAAACAGAAGACTCTCCCCCATCACCTAGGGATGGATTTGTGTTTGGAAGAGTGTTGTTTTCACATGCTGAAGCCTTCAGGTCTGGAGGTACCCAACCCGAATTCAGGAGAATCTCTCTCACCTTCATATCTGCAGAATAACTCAGCCCTTATTGAATTCTTACTTCCCCTGCAGTTAGACTAATAAATATACTTGAGCACGTATTGGTTATCCCAGCATTTCAGAGTTGACAATATTTGCTGTTTACATTTCTGGCTATCATGGTATGGGCCTTGCTAGACAAGCATGAGGACCTGAGTTTAGTCCCCAGAATACATCTGAAAATCTGAGTGTGCAAACAAACAAAAAGATAAGCCAGGCAGTGGTGGTGCACACCTTTAATCCTAGCACTTGGGAGGCAGAGGCAGAGACAGGCAGATCTCTATGAGTTTGAGGTCAGCCTGGTCTACAGAGCAAGTTCCAGGACAGGCTCCATAGCTACTGGGAAACCCTGTCTCAATAAACAAAAGCAAACAAACAAACCTAAGTGTGATGAATGTGCTTGTAATACTAACACTAGGGAGCTGACAGAAGGAGGAATCCCTGGGGCTCAGTGGCCGTCCAGCTGACAGTCCCTGGGGCTCAGTGGCCGTCCAGCTGACAGTTCATGAAAGACCACCCTGATCCAAAAATAAGGTGCAGAGGGACTGAGGTTACCCACAAAAAACAAATAAACAAACTAAAAACAAGCCAGGTGGTGGTGGCACACTCCTGCAATCCCAGCACTCAGGAGGAAGACGCAAGTGAGTTAGAGGTCAGCTTGGTCTACAACACAAGTTCCAGGACAATCAGAGCTGTTACACAGAGAACCACGGTCTCTAAAATTCAAAAAAATAAAATAAACAGATTAAAAGCTTTTACATTTAAACAAGTATAATTCCAAAGCCATGTGTTTTTAGCTGTGGGATTTGTCAGCTTCTAGGAGCGGATCTGCTGCAGAGCAGACGTGATTTAACCTCTGGGGAAATGTGTCCTGTTGGGCACACGGCTGAGTGAACAGAAGCCAGAGTGGCAGTGGGTCAGACGCAGCCTTGGGCAACTTACCCTGGCTTCCTATGCTCTCCAGACTTCTGACAGCAAAGGAGTTTTATTTGCTTTATTTACTCTGTGTCTACTTTTCCTAAATTCCTCTGATACAATTATGTTGTACACACTGGCTGTCATTATTCTAGGAAAAATTTTGTTAGAATGTACCAAAGTGATCGGCTCCAATGAGATTTCCCAAGAGCCTCAGGGTCACAGGAAGGAGAGATGGTGTATGTTCTGCAGAAGACACGGTGTCCATGAACTGCCTCGGCCTTGAATCAGAATCGCCTCCCGGGAGACTCAGCACACAGCTCCTGGAAAAGACTTCCAACAAATACAAGGCGGAAAGCGAGTGCCATCATCATAGCACTCTGAGGTGGGACGTCCCGTGTTCTCTTCATGGGAAACAGACCTGTCATGAGGCTAAGTCCTTACAGTGCTAATGCCTGGATGTGGGCATGATCCCTGTTCTAACTCTTCAGCTTGGAACCTTAAGTTCCACATCGTAAGCCTGGGTGGTGAGGACTGCCTGTAGTCTTGGGGCCCAGGAGTACCACAGGTTCCAGGCCAGCCTGAGCTGAATGGGGAGACTTTGTTATGACTGGTGCAACCCACACACAGGGCATTTGGGTCACGTCTGTTCATTCCACAAGCCGGTGGGTTACCTCTCCCCACGATGTCCATAAAAGTGATGACTCCTCGTGGGTCAGTGGAGTGATTTAACCTCTGGGGAAATGTGTCCTGCTGAGCATATGGCTGAGTGAGAAGAAAGACATTGGTCCTGGAGGCTAGCTGAGCTGCATCGGGAC
>NC_022012.1:92731363-92742164 GCF_000317375.1 Microtus ochrogaster
CCAGGGTTTGATTCCCAGCATCCACATTAGCTGTAACTCCAGATCCTGAAGGGTCCAGTTAGAGAAGAGTCTTGGGGTCAGCATGGAACACACCCAGACATCAATTTTTCAGTACCCCGGACAGACATGCAGGGGTGTAGGGCACAGCCTCTGAATCAGGCAAAAGCAGCAGAGGGTGTTTTTGCAGGACTAGGTTAGGGAGAAAAGAGTGAGTCTGTGCTGGGGTGAGTTGGTAAAGTCCTGGTGGGACAGGTGAGCTAGTGTAGCCAAATAATGCATTTTGACTGCTGGACCTTGGTGTTTTAGTCAGGCGTAAGGAAGTAGTCAAATAAGGGCAAAGACCTTGATGGCTAACTTTAGGATGTAATCTAACGGTTTAGTAATGGAGAGGGCAAGACCTGGCAGTACCGTGTTTGCATGCTTGGGCCTGCTACCCCTTCACTGACGGTACCTCTGGTCTGTACAGATACCTGTACTCATATGCATATACCTATACAAACAAACACACATATACATGATTAAAATAGTAATGATAAGCCAGGCATATTGGCACACACTTAATCCCACCACTCGGGAGGCAGAGGCAAGCAGATCTCTGTGAGTTCAAGGGCAGTTTGGTCTACAAAGTGAGTTCCAGGACAGCCAGGCCTGTTACACAGAGAAACCCTGTCTCAAAAAGAAAGAAAGAAAGGAAGAAAGAAAGAAAATAAAAACAATTAATGAATACTAAAAATAATTTTATTTAAAAAATAATCAGATACTTCTTCCAAGGTGGAGTTTTCTGCATTCTCACCAACCAATCTGGAGCCAGGTGCGTCAGTTAGCCACCTTGAGAAGGCGATATCAAGACAGAGGAAGATATGCAACAGGTTTGGGGGTCTGGGAAGGCACTGTGAGGCAGAGAAGCTGGAAGTAGTGGCCCTGTGAAGGAGAGAGCAAAGAGACGGAGTAGGAATTGTAGGCTTCTGTGCAAGAGAGATTCAGCTAGGCTGAACGGGAGTGTTGAGCCCCTGAGAGGAACCCCCGTCTCTCTCTGTAACCAGTCTGCATTCTTATCTTTTATGTGGGTCTCAGTGCCTGGCCAGGAACAGCCCGTGCAGAGCTTGGCCTTGGCAGGATGCGGCGCTGAATTCCAAGTGCAGCAGTCAGGGATGTGTGTGGACTGAACTCACTAAAGAGAGACGGCTGAGTCACTAGTGTTGTGGTCACAAATCCTGTACAGGAGACAGTCTGGAGGGTCAAGGATCCAGGGCTCTAATCACACACCATGAGTACCAGACTTAAGGTAGAAATGAGTGAACCCCAGCACTGTGTCTGCTGCAGGCTAACTGCCAGGGTGGCTGCTGGCTACATCACAGTGTCCCCTTTATGAGGAACCAAGAGAAACAGCTCCTGTGGCCAAGAGTCAGGCAAAGCTATTTCTCCTGGACAGCCGGTGAGTGCTCTCCCTGTGGACACGCGGGTCTTCTGGCTGACTTCCTGTCGTTGTTACTACATGGATGCTAAGACCTTGGTTTGGAGTCTACCTCTAACCTCAGGAACTTCTCTTTTCCAACTATCACCCTTTATCTTCCCGATATCCTTAGTGCACACTGCTGTTCTCTGTGACCCATCTAGGCTCCTTGCTGAAATACAGCCAGAAATGACCACCTTACCCAAGCTGTTACCACTTAAACCTACATTTTTAAATACTTCAGTTTATTCTATAAAAGCTTGAGATTCTCTGGATCGCAAACAATGTTGTCTCATAGAGATCAGATTTAAGCTTCATATAAGCCACACAACAACTACCTGTAAGTTATATGTAAGCTACACAAAAGCTCTAAATTACATGAAAGTAAAGTCATCGACAGAAGAGTCTTTAACCTGTCTTTATTAATCGCATGGCTAAAAAATAATTGTAGCTCCTGGATACCTCTGATGCAAGCCTTACTTCTAAATGGAAGGCTATGTTCTACTAACTGTTGTAATGATAGTGAGGCCTGGAAGAGTTCAGTGTGTGTGTGTGTGTGTGTGTGTGTGTGTGTGTGTGTGTGAGGGGGGGGCACTGTGCCCACAGAGTCCATAAGAAGGCGTCAGACCCCCTGGAGCTGGATACCGGCAGTTGAGAGCTGTCCCTCATGGGTTCTGGGAAAGAAACCGTAGTCCTGTGAAAGGAGAGCAAGCCTGCGCCATCTCTCCAGCCCCAGATTTCAAGGAATTTTAAAAGCTTCTCTGTGTTACTTTTTCTTCTCTGTCCTACCTACCCTTGGGTCCATCTGAGAAACCATGCACTATAGAGTGGTAATGTACATTTAGTAAGAAAAAAGAGGAAACATGCATTTTGTGTATCCTGTGCTTCTTATAGAGACTGCTTTGTCGACTACTTACTGTATTGGGGCATATATGTCTTGCATCAGGTCCCCAAAAATTATCCCAGAACGAAGTCGATAGGCTTGGGCCACAGAGAAATTAATAATACCTAAATTTTATTTTTAGTCTACTACTTTGGTCTAGAAAGCCTGTCTAGGTGATGCATAGAAGAGCCAACTCCCCACTGTCCGCCGATGTTTGTGCATGGTTCCTCTTTACTTCACCTAGTACCAGGCACCTATCCCGCTCAGAACCTGCCCTGGACCAGGAGGCCCCGCCAAGGAGAGGTCGGGCAGGTTTTGTAGCATATTCGTTCCACGCACACCTGACTCAGCTAGAGGCCAGATCGTGACACCCGGGACAAACGAGATTAAGTCTGCAGCATCCGAATCACCTGGGGCTTGTTAGAATTGCGGATTCCCAGGGGGCACCCACACACGTTCTGCGGGAACCCTGATGGGTAGGGGTGACGGAGAGCAACAGGAGGAAGAGAGGTGCGGCCCCCGAGAGCCGCGAGTCGAGACCGCGGGGGGCGCGTTTCTCGCCGCTGCACCCGGAAGTTGCCCCGGCCGGCGCCTCGGCCAGGACGGACCGCGGCTGCCCGCAGTGGGCTCCCGCCCGCCTGCTGACCCGGGCGCAGCGATCGGGGCGGGCGGGCGCGCGCGCGGTCACGTGGCGGCGGCGCGCGTAGCTAAATACGCGGCGCCGGCCATTTTGTGCGAGAAGCCGCAGCGCCGCCTCCCTGCTCGCGCTCCGCTGCCGCCGCCGCCTCCTCCTCTGCGTCCTCCTGCGCACCGGGCTTCCGCCGCTTCATTGATTTCCGTTTCTCGCCGCTGCAGCCTCCTGACACGGTGATCCGGGCGGGCCCCGCAGGAATTTTATCCCCTCACCGGCCTCACACTAGTGTCGCATGTCCACTATCCAGAACCTCCAATCTTTCGGTAAGGTCCAGTCACCGGCCGCCGCCCGCGTCCCGCTGGGCTTTGTCTCGGCGCCCAGAAGATGGCGACGGGGCTCCCAGAGACCCTGGCTACGGGGACGGATCCCTCCCGGCCTCAGACCCGGCCTTGTCTGGCTCTGCCAGCCACAGGAGGCCAAGGGTCCTGCCGGGGGCTTGGGGAACTTGACACTGGCCCGAGGATGTGGGCCTCGGGGACTCACAGGAGGGTTGGGGGACATGCTGGGGCCGCAGAGAGACCAGCCAGAGGCGGGGAGACTTGACACTGGACGGGAGGCCGGGGTCTTCGGAGACTTAGAGGGGGATGGAGTACTGCAGGCTTGCAGAGACGAGGGTTTGCCGGGAACCTGACACTGGCGGGGGAGGCAGGGACTCTAGGGACTCACTTGGGGCCTCGGGGCTGGCCAGGGCTCTAAGGAGACTGGAGGGTGGGGCTCAGAAGCTGGGGAGCTTGACAGCTTTCAGGCTGCTGGGGGACCCGTGACTCTCAGAGGACTCACAAGTGGGAGGGGGGCTCAGCCCTTGCTGGGAGACTAGAGACCCTCAAGGGTTAGGAGATCTGAGACTCCAGTCAGCAAGGAAGATAAGGATCAGGGTGGGGGGTGGGGTGCCTGAGGGACCAGCAACTGGCAGGAACTGGGGGCAGAGCTGGCCCCAGCTGGTTTTGAGCAGCCCTCAGAGGTGGCTGATGAAGGTGCGTAGATACAGGCCTCTGATTTGGGTGGAAGTTGTCTTGTTATCTCTGCTTGCCATAAGTTGTTGCTCACACCTCTTGAGAGAGCATGTCTGTATATGTTTATTTTATTTTGCTAGGCTCAGTTCCTATGTTAACTGGTTGGGGTGGGTGGTTTTGAATGTTTCTGTTGTCGGAATATAATGGAGATGCCAGATGACGCACGTTCTTGTGGTGGCTATATGAAATTAGGTTTTCATAAACGTCTTTTGTCTCATTGGAGGGTGCCTTCAACAGTGGCGTTGTCTTTTTAAGCTTGAATATTGGCACACACAGCAGGCTTAGGCCTTTCTCGTTTGGAAGACTTAGTATTCCAGTGAGCCCATCCTTCCCTGCAGAAATGAAGCCACAGCCCTGGACCCACGGCCGCAGCCGTCTCGATCTGTAGGGACCACCTTCCTACATAGTGCTTCCTAATTTTTTTTTCCTGCTGTGGATTTTTTTTCCTGTCCCTCTGCAGACCCCTTTGCTGATGCAACTAAGGGTGACGACTTACTCCCGGCAGGGACTGAGGACTACATTCATATAAGAATCCAGCAGCGGAACGGCAGGAAGACGCTGACCACTGTGCAGGGCATTGCGGACGATTATGACAAAAAGAAACTTGTGAAAGCCTTCAAAAAGGTGATGACGTCAGGAGCAGGTGGCTACTAGTGCGTAGGCCCAGGGAAGCTGCTTTGTTCTCCATCTCAGACTGGAGTTTACCTGGCTCGTACACTGAAGTGTGAGCCGTTTAGTTGCTGCTGTCTGCCTTAATAGAATCCTTCGTGTGGCTCCAGATTCATTTGCATAGACACTGGGTTCTGGAGGGCGGGAGTCCTAGAGGCCACTGCTCTGTGGAGCGGTCACCCCGGCTGGAGCAGTGACATTTGTCCTGGGAATGTAAAACCTTTGTGCATTTGACTTTGTGTGTCGTAGAAATTTGCCTGTAATGGTACTGTGATTGAACATCCCGAGTACGGAGAGGTTATTCAGCTGCAAGGTGACCAAAGGAAGAACATTTGCCAGTTTCTTTTGGAGGTGAGTGACTGGGTACTGTGTGTGACCTTGAGGTTGCTTCTAAGAACTAACATTTTAAAGAGACAGCACTCCTTTCCTGCTCAGTAAAAAGCACACGACTAGATTAAGCGGAGTGACGGAGACAGTTAGGGGCAGTACTGGCTGGGAACGATACGGCCTGTGCGGCTCAGTGGCCTGGAGATGGCTCGTTTGCAGGTGTGCAGGGGTGTGGGGGCTGTCAGCTGTTGGTGGCATGCGGTGTGGGGCTGTCGCTGCAACCTGCTGACTGCTGTCGTGATCCTGCTGAGCATAGTTTTACTTACAGGTTGGCATCGTCAAGGAGGAACAGCTGAAGGTTCACGGATTCTAAGATGAACCCAAACGTGTGGCGAGTTTCTTAACTGGTTTTTTCCCTCGACCCGATTTGGCTGCCTTGGGAGATGACTCTCCACAGTAAACGACGGACTTTGCATTTATTTAATGATTCAAACTCGCACTCACACCTGCGTGCCTGCAGGAAACACGGGGTATGGAGGCTCCTGAGTCATGAGAAAATCGCGGTCAGGTGGGAACAAAGCCCGAGTTCATCCTAACATGTTTCCAATGGAAAAGATTTTGTTTTGAGTGTTTATTGTTCAGTTTTTCACTTAATTATTACATGTTTTTGTTGTTGTCGTTGTATTAAACCGTGTACGTTGCAGCTTAACAATAAAAAGAAGAGTCTGAGTCCTTTTGTGAGCACCCATGCTCCCACGTCTCAGCCAGTCCCTCACGGTTGTGTTTTTACTTGCTGGTTCAGGATAAGGAGGGTCGTGAACTGTCACTTGTCCCTGAAACCTCAGCTGCAGATTGTCAACAGGTAGAGAGCCCTGTTACAGCTGCCACCATGATTGCCCATCCCGAAGAGACGCCTGTCTCTGCACTGCCTTGTGGGTGTGGGTGGTGCTGCCTACTGTCTTCAGGGTGGGTGGTTGGGCTTTGGGTTAGCACTCCTAGAGTGCTGGATAGTGACAGAGTTGAGGGCCAGCCAGGGCTTCCCACCTGGCAGCCATACTTCTGCTCTGCACCCAAGGACGTGATTGGGCCAGGGGTGATAGTGGCAGCTCTTCTGCCTGCGTCCTGGTGTCTTGTCAAACAGTGGTTTTTGTTTGGCAGAAAAATTATGCCATTTAGCCAAAGCAGAGAAAAGCATTGTAGTGTGCCCTGCGTAGTGCAGTGGGGTGGCTCAGTGTCAGTCCCTGCACCTGACCAGCCCTGCGCCCCGCCTCCTGTGAGCGACCGGACCAGAGTATGTAACCAGCTGCCTTTGCCCTATCTTGTAATTGATTTTTTCTAAGCCAGCCCCCTGAGTTCTGGGATTAAAGGCATGAGTAACCATGCCCAGCGTTTCCCAGCCTTTTAAGAACTGTCCTGCAAGTGGTAATGGCGCATGCCTTTAACCCAGCACTTAGGAGGTAGAAGCAGGTGAATCTCTGAGTTTGAAGCCAGCTTGGTGTACAGAGTGAGTTCCAGGACAGTCAGGGCTACACAGAGAAATCCCATCTTGGGTTAGGGGGTGGGGGGGACCCTGTCCCACAGCTTCTCTGTCTTACTGTTGTCTGATTCTCCCTACGGCTGAGCACTGTAAAGCAACAGCCTCAGCTTGCAGCACAGCCCTGTGTGAGTGCATTTGCTGAGCGAGCACCTAGAAGATTGGCTTGTATTAAGCCGAGGCAGGCCTCCAAGCTGGGAAGAAAACGACACCTGACTGGCCTCAACTGAGAGCAGCTGGGCTGTTAAAGGGCCGCCTGTTCCCTCCTGAAGTATGACCTATCTTTGGATTTCCTTGGTGTCTGTTTTCATGCCCCCACCTCCCCGCTTTTGTTTCTCACTTGTCTTTTGCACGGTGTTTGCAGGTTTACAGAACCAGTCACAGGATAAGTGGTGACTCAGTCAAAACAGCCAGAGAGCCAGGCCTCATTCCCTCAGCTCGACAGAGACCAAAGGAAGTGAGGGCTCCCCGGGCTCAGTCTTCCTGTGGAAAGATACCAGTTGCGTTCTGTCTGGTGCTTTATGCTTCAGGGTACAAAACAGAGTAGTAACGGGTAAATAAATTTGTCCCTGGGCTTTCAGGCTTGACAGAGATCCTAGCAAAACCATTACGAAAGGAAAACTTTGAGGCCCAGTCTAGAGTAGACAGGTCCCTCGGCCTGTCAACCTGGCACTCTGGAGGCCAAGGCAGCAGCCTGCCCTGCCTACTAAGGGACTTCATACTGACGGGCTGTTCTCATAAGAGGGGGTGGTGTCCGACAGAGAAGGAACAGTTCCATCCCAGCCATGATGGCAGTTCCCCAAAGAACTGGAGACACTGGGGGTACATCTTGAGTGTCACCAGCTGGCCTTCCAGCTGAAGGAACGAGTGGGTGCCTACAGCCCAGGAGACGTCTGCTCACCAAGCACGCTCCACAGGCATCCTAGTAAGTGAAGGGCAGTGTTCACTGGCAGTCTGGTGGGTAGACCCTGCTTGTTAGGACACACGGAGTGGGGAAAGGCGATGCCTGAAGGGTTGGCACCCTTGCCGGCAGTTGCCACACTGCACTTGGGTGCTCTAAATCCCAGGCACTAAATGACATGCCTATGGGGATCAAAATGGTAAATTTTATTCAACATGAGTCAAACAGGCGGATTGCTGTGGCCCATAGCTCTGCTCTTGGCCGCCAACAGCACCAGCTTGAGTCTCCTGCCTCATCCTAAACTAGCGAACAGACTTCGCACAAGAAGCAATCCCAGATCTCGGTGTGGTGACATGCCTGGAGCTCCAGCACTTGGAAGGTAGAAACAGGATCAAAAGTCTAAGGCCAGCCCGGGCATCTGGAGACCCTGTCTCAAACAGCAATTACAGAGAGCTGTGTCATTGTGTTACGGTACAAAGAGTCTAAAGTTCAAAGTTCTTGGAGTGTCTAGGTGCTGACAGACTTCATGCAGGGCTGTCTGTTGTGACCTAGAAAGAACACAGAAGGGTCTCCGGGTCTCACTGTCATAGAAGGAAGCTGGTTTTAGTGCCAGTTTGCTCTCACATATTCTCCCTGAAAGCAGCCCTTGAAGCCTACCGGGCAAGACATGCAGTCTGGGGAGCAGAGATACGATTCTTAGTCCATGCTAGCCATGACTGTAAGACAGGAAGGAGACAGTATCCCGTGAAGTCAGAAAAGGCCCTCAGTCCCTGGTCACCAGCATCCAGTCCGAATGAATTCATGTCATTGACTGGTTAGAAGCTGGGGGAGTTGACTCACATCGGGAAAGAAAAGTGTGAGCATTGCTACCCCCTTGGGAGGCCACAGGTGTTAAACTGGGAAGGTAAGGTACCAGGGACAGATGCAGTTAAACTGCAGGAGATGCTTATAGCGAGTAGTGAGCCATCAGCACCCTCTCGTGGGCACCTAGAGAATCGTGGCTCCTGGCACATGCACAAAGCCAGGACTTCAGTTGTCGGCCAATGCTCGTGGTTGTTACACACTGACCTCAGCCAGTCCTTTTCCACAGTCCATAAAAACAATTTGAACTTGCTGTCACTGTGGGAAACCGTAGTGTTTACACAGCCTTACCTGGGGGCCTACAGTCACTGCGCATGCTCATAGGAAGTGAATGCTGTGTCAACAGAGACTTGTTTATCTCCTCTAGTGACTGAGGCTTCTGATTTGTCAGTAGTGAATAGACAGACCCTAATATAGTGCGCCCCAACTTAACCCTGAGCAGTTTGACACCCTGAACAGCGCCCCCCAATCAGACATCTCAGGCCAACACAGGCTGACATGTGCTGTCTGAGCACACCCACATAGGGCATTACCTGAAGGATTTGTCTGGGAATCTGACAGGATACACTTAAACCAAAGACCATAATACTCATGGCCTTCCATTTAACACAAATCAGGAACCAGAAAGATGGCTCTGTGGATAAAGGCATTTGGCTGCTGAGCCCGACAGCCTGAGTTCAGTCCCTGGAACCCACATGGTAGAACAACATCAATTCCTCCAGTTCTGCACATGCCCCCAGTAAGTAAATAAATGTGTGTGTACATACATAATGTACTCATACAAACACATACACACATACATATATACATACACACACATATATATGAACATGGAGACCTCTGGGATCCCAGCGAAAATCGGGCTCCTCCTGGAAATGATACTCGAGGTGTTGGTTTCACTGGAGCCAGCAGTGGCATTGCTAGGTGACCCTGTTTCAGGAATCCCCCTGGGGAATCTTGAAAAACATTACTAAAGTAGTAACCCTAACCACAGACCCTTGGGGCATCCACACAGTTTGAGCAGGCACTGGTCCTCGCTGATGGGATTTCAGCATTCACCCTCTCTCTTGTCCAGCCCAACTAGCATCCATTCCCATCATCGTCTACACGCATCGTGGCCGCAGAGATCCACAGTTACACCCTTGCAGGCGCTCCTCCCACCCTTTGCATTCACGCCTAGGTCCTGGGTTTGTGTCTCAACACGGCCTGCACCTGCAATCCCAGCGTTCAGGAGGATCAGGAGTTCAAGGTTCTACTCCACTGCATAGTGAGTTCAAAGCCAGCCTGGCACACACAAGAAAGACCCCGTGCAAAGAAAACCCCAACTCAGTTCCACTTTGCTGCTTAATACTGGTCTGTATGAGCTAAGGGCAGCTGGAGACAGCCTCAGTCACCTTCTCCCTCCAGCCCGTGCCCTGTTGTGCCTTAGAGACATGGAGTCATCCTGCTGAGGTACATAAACCTCGTTCTTCTATTCTGATCCACTCCAGAATAACATCTTGTCCCCACCAGTACGAGACCCCATTTGTGTCCTGGGCGCCCTCTCCCACTCTCCAGCCATGCCCTCTGTCTGAGTCATCAGTTTCCCCACAACACAGGACAGGGACATCCTTGCAAACGTAAGAAAAAGCAAACCTCACTTGACCTCGCGTTCCCTGTTGAGGCCACCCACTGGACCTCCATTTGGATATGTATCAAGAACTTCAGAATTAACGTGATTGGGCTGCAGAGATGCCTAATAGGTAAAACACTGACTGCACAAGTATTAGGACCAGAATCAGATCCCTACAAATACCCGTGTAGATGCGGGGTAGGAGTGTTGCCCACCTTTAATCCCAGCATTCAGGAGGCAGAGATGGGAGATCCCTGGAGCAAACTGGCTGCCTAGACCAATGAGCGCTGTGTTTAGGGAGAGACCCCACCACAGTGCAGATAAGATAAAGAGCAATCAAAGCAGATGCCTCTTGTCACCCTCTGGCCTTCACATGCATGCACACACACACCCCCACACAAAATTCAAAAGCAGACCAGTAACATGACTGACTCTGCCTTCCAGTCTGCCTCTCTTGAGCACACGGTGCTGTGCCATCTGTGGACTCGAACCTAAAATGCCGTCAACTCCTCATACCCCTACCTGAGTCTCATGGAATTGAGGCTTAGTATTTCTGCTTGCGGGGTTTGCCTCCCCTGCTGTTCTTCCTCACCCCTATGCTCTGGCCACCTTGTCTTAGCATCTTGGCGTTTGTCTGTGCCATGACAGTGGCTTTCCCCCAGCCATGTATGTGTGGGGTGTGTGTGTGTGTGTGTGTGTGTGTGTGTGTGTGTGTGTGTGAAGTCTGTGTGTGTGTGTATATGTGGAATCTGTGTGTGTGTGTGGAGTCTGTGTGTGTGTGTGTGTGTGTAGTCTCTGTGTGTGTGTGTGTGGAGTCTGTGTGTGTGTGTGTGGAGTCTCTGTGTGTGTGTGTG
>NC_022012.1:92742400-92743790 GCF_000317375.1 Microtus ochrogaster
TGTGTGTGTAGTCTCTGTGTGTGTGTGTGTGTGTAGTCTCTGTGTGTGTGTGGTGTCTGTGCATGCATGGGTGTCTGTGTGTGTGTGAGGGGGTGCGCGTGCGTGCGGTTTCTCACAATGCATAGCTTTTCCTCTAATGGGAAGGGGAAGAGACAAAACTAGACTAGTTATTTGAAAATATTTTTGCCTGATTTTCTTGAAAAAAAATTAAGATTCAAGATTGAAGTTATTTTGTAGCATTGGATAGCTGCCTTCCCCACAGTGATTAATAGTAAATGAGGTTCACGGCTGTGTGCTCAGTAAAAGACAGCAGAGTAGGGCTGTTTCCATAAAGATTGGTGCGTGGTACAGAGATCAGTTTCACACCACTGTCGCATGCCCCCAACTACGACCCTTCTTTTCATTTTTGATGCCATTACTTTGCAATAAGGAAAACATTCTCTCTTAGCCGGCCATGCAGCAAGTCAAGGCAGGATCCAGGCCAGTTGACAAAGAGTACTCCTAACACCAACACTGTGACAGAAAGGCAAGGTCAAAGATGCCTTTTTCTTCTGCACAACTGGCCCTTCAACTAGGACAGGCTTCAAGCCCTGCTCAGTCCTGGTAAATTCCTGACACCATGGATTCCAGCTATGTTGGGTAGCAGGTTGCCTCTCATACCTTTGGTGGTTCTCCAGCCAGTTTCTTTCTTTCTTTCTTTCTTCCTTCCTTTCTTTCTTTCTTTCTTTCTTTCTTTCTTTCTTTCTTTCTTTCTTTCTTTCTTTCTTTATTTATTTATTTATTTATTTATTTATTTATTTATTTTGGTTTCTCGCTTGAGGGTTTCTCTGTGGCTTTGGAACCTGTCCTAGAACTAGCTCTGTAGACCAGGCTGGTCTCGAACCTGCCTGCCTCTGCCTCCCGAGTGCTGGGATTAAAGGTGTGCGCCACCATCGCCCGGCTCTCCAGCCAGTTTTAAGCCCCCCTCAGTTCTGGTAAATTCCTGGTACCATGGATTCCAGCTGTGTTGGGTAGCAGGTCACCTCCCACACCTGGGTCTCCTCATCTATAACCCATGATGATGGCACCCTCAGGGACTCAGTGTGAAACCAGCAGAGGAGAGTTAGATAAGGTAACCAAGGAAACTGCAGCTGCATCTTGGCAGTTGTGGCTCATCATCAAAATGCCCCCTGAGTAGAGGATTTGGTGCCCTCTTCTGGCCTCTGGATGCATCAGGCATGCACGTGGCACACACGCATAGATGCAGATGAAATGCACACAGATAAAACAAATCTTTTTTTTTAAATATTTATTTATTATGTATACATTATTCTGTCTGTGTGTATGTCTGCAGGCCAGAAGAGGGCGCCAGACCCCATCACAGATGGTTGTGAGCCACCATGTGGTTGCC
>NC_022012.1:92744192-92747711 GCF_000317375.1 Microtus ochrogaster
GAGCTAGTTCCAGGACAGGCTCCAAAGCCACAGAGAAACCCTGTCTCGAAAAAAAAAAAAAAAACAAATCTTAAAGACAAACAAGAGACCACCACTCTGGTGCAAGCAAGTGGCTGCTAACGTAACTCATAACTAACATAACTCATTCTTTCATTGGAGAAAGAGCTCAGATGAAGTGACTTCTAGCTGGATTGAGTGCTGATTTCCTCCACGGAGATGGGAACTCGGGGAAAACTTTCACCTGCTGACAATTGGTCATGGGGAGGTGACGTTTCAATACCGTCACACACCTCAATGTGCTCGGTACGGATTTTGCCGATTGGTGATTGGTCACCTTCAGCATTTGGCTCAGACTAGCTTTTATGGTTATCATTGGAGACAGTGTGGGCTGGAGAACTGTACAGAAATCAGACAGAGGCTTGGATGCAGTGGCCCAGGGAATTCTGTTGTTTCTCTTCATCAGGCCTCAGATCTCTGGGATGCATTCAGCACAGGTGTTGAGTGCCAGTGGCCAGCAAGCAGCTTCAGCTTGGGGGCTCCCTGTTCTTTCCTGTGTGTGTTTTCCCTGTTAACTGTGTTAACAGTGTTTAGAGTCCAGGCTGGCCTCTAATACTGACCCTTGGGCCTCTGCATGGAGCCTACAGGCATGAGCCACCATGCCCAGGTGTTTTTTTCTTTCTTTTTATTGATTAGTGTTTCCAAAGATCTATCTGTTTTCAATCTTTTCAAAAGGCCAATTTCAATTTCATTGTCTCCTTAAAACATTGAGAAAGGTCTCCTTACGCAGCTCTGGTTGTCCTGGACCTCACCATGTAGACCACGTTGGTCTTGAACTCACAGAGCTCTCCCTGCCTCTGCCTCTCTGGAGCACTGGAGTCAAAGGCCTGTTCCACTGCTCCGAGCTTGGCTTTTTTTTAACTCTCCCTATTATAGTCTTGCTGTCTCTTTGCCCTTCTAGTTAGTTTTTACCCCTCTCTTTGCCCTGTTATTTTTGTAACTTCTCAAGCTCCTGTGCTTCCCTTTCCCCACACCATAAGCATTTAAAGATACAGAGTTCCCAGGTGCAGCCCCTACAGCTTTGCTGTTAGCTTGTTACTTGTGGAGTTTGTTTTTGTTTTTTAGACAGGGTTTTTCTGTGTAGCCTTGGTTGTTCTGGAACTCGCTCTGTAAACCAGGCTGGCCTTGAACTCATAGAGATCCTCCTGCCTCAGCTTTACAGGTGTGCCTCACCCTGCCCAGCTGCCATGGATTTTGACACGTGGCTTTGCTCTCTGCTGGCTGTGGGCGCTGTGGTCCACTGTCCTCAGCTCCACCACACAGATGCGCCCTTCCCAGCACGTTCTCCCAGCTGCCGCTTCTTCATTGCTTGTGAAAAACTCGATTTAAAAGTTGCACTTGTGACAGCACTTGCTTAGATTAGATTGCCCTGAAGCGAGCATTTCTTTCCCACTCTTCTGTTCCTATTGGTGCCAAGTGTATCAGGAACACCTTTGCCTGACCGAACCACAAATCCACAGGTTTGTCTGGTTTATACTCTGGTTTAAAAGAAAGGGAGGGGGGTGAAAAGATGTAATAACTGCATGGTGCCAGTAGGTGACGCTATTGGCCCATTTATGGTCAGTCCTTAAATTTCACATATTAATATGCTTTTGTCTTAGAGAAGACCCCAGGAACAGGGTTCGGATTATAATAATGTGGGGTACATTCTCAGGTGTCACGTATGCTCAAGAGTACATTAAAACCTTTGCTCTGAAGAAACGCTCCGATATGCCCAGAGTCCCATCTACCTCCTGGACAGCTACTGCAAAAGTGCCCTGGGGTGGGGGTGGGGAGAGGCCCCTGCTTCCCTGGGCTCCCGTGTCTGAAAAGAGACCCTCTGGGTGCAGATGACCATCCTTCTGGAACTCACTCCGAGGACTCTTTGGTTGGGATGATTCTCTAGAAGAAAAGGGGGGAGGGGCAGGTGTGGCGCACCTGTGAGGGCTGGCCCTCATTACTGGGGTAACCTGAACTAGAATAAAGCCATGATGGCAATCTCAAGGAGGGCTTGTCTAGATCAACTCGGCCTGTGGTCATGTCTGCTTGTGATCATCTAATCTTCCTAGCTTCTGAAAAGCCGGGTTAAAAAAGTGTACTTGAGACACCGTACGCCTACCGATCACCCTAGAGATAGCGTTTCTTTTTTACTTTCTGCTCATATTGGTGTCAGGGACAGCTTTGCCTGGTGGAGAGAGCCACAGATCCACAGGTGGATTTTTAAAATAAAGTAGGTGTAATGCTTGGAAGTGGCAGATAGGTGGTGCTATTGGCCCGTTTATGACCAGCGCTTACACCTCTCAGGTTGATCTGCTTTTGTTAATTCTTAGGGGAAAGAATTAACTTGATTGCCTGCAATGGGAAGACCTGCCTAAGCTTGAGCAGGGCGTGTGAGCCACGTGAGCACGAGCTCTCTGCTCTCAGCTGTGGCTGTGCTGTGATTCGCTCCTTAGCTCCACAACTGACGGTCTCTAACTTAGACCTGGGAGCCAGATAAACAGATTCTCCTTTACGTTGCTTTTGTCTGAGTATTTGTTTTTATGTATGTTTTGGTTTTGGTTGAGACAGGGTTTTTCTGTGTAATACTCCTAGCTGCCCTGGAACTCTCTCTCTCTCTGTAGACCAGGCTGGCCTCGAACTCACAGATATCTGCCTGCCTTTGCCTCACAAGTGCTGGGATTAAAGGCGTTCGCCACCACCACTGCCCAACTTGTCTGGCTATTTAACACAGCTACAGGAAAAACATTAAGACATGCCTTGGGGGGGGCATGGGGCACGGCGTTCCTAACATAGGGGCATGGGGGCGCGGCTTTCCTAGCTGCCGACTCTCGCTTGTGCACCTCATTAGGACGACTGAGCCTGGTCTCACAGTGACTGTTATTGGCACGGTCAGTGAAGTGTGGCCATCAGGAATTGTACCTGGTCACGTGAGAGTAGAATGTGGGTAGTGGTATAAAAGATGGACAGCTGTCTGATAACTATCTCTGCCAGGGAATCGAGAGGAGTTCACGTTTCTAACACGTGCTCAGTAGGAGTCTTGAGATGAAGTGGGCTTGAAACCCAGGGTATTGAATATAAAAATGCCCGGCTGGTCTTGTAGGAATTGAGGAGAGACCCTCTGTCTGCAAGCAATCCGAACTTTTCTATTATATATCATGACAGACAAGGGTGTTGAGACCAAAGAGAAGTGGAGACAGGAAGATCCCAAGGTCAAGGACAGCTTGAATGCACAGAGAAAGCCTGCGTAGAAAAGCAAAGAAGCCAGGCGTGGGGGGGGCACACTTTTAATCCCAGCATTTGAAGGCAGAGGCAGGTAGATCTCTGAGTTCCTGCCCAGCCTAGTCTACAAAGCAACACTGTCAAGGTGGGGGGGGGGGAGAAAGGAAGGAAAGGAAGGGAAGGAAGGAAGGAAGGAAGGAAGGAAGGAAGGAAGGAAGGAAGGAAGGAGACAAAAAGGAAGTTCAGGGGCTGGAGAGATGGCTC
>NC_022012.1:92755276-92756570 GCF_000317375.1 Microtus ochrogaster
ATTTCTCTTCAATCATTGTCAGTTCCTTTTCTGCTTCAACCGTTAATTCTCTGGGACTGTTTTAATCCAGGCCAGTGGGTACAAGAAGACAATTTTAATATAAAAGCACACTCACACACCCGGAGTTCAGCGATCCACCGTAAACCAGAAACAGGAAGCGCTCCAGTCCGCGCGTCCCAATTAATTAGTAAAAACATTCGCCCGAGGCTGTCCTGCCCCAAAAGGCGGGGTCTCTCTACACTGACACCCTCACACCAATGCACATAACATAAAATTAAATTCCTCAACAGGGTTGAAAGATGGAACAGCAAGGAAGTAGGGGAGGCAAGACCACAGACAGAGCCCCTAACTCAGGTGGCCTGTGCATTGCTCTGAGTCACTCCCAAGTGTGTGAAACTGTGGCTGCAGATTGTGCGTTGCCCTGGGTGGCTTCATCTTACAAGCAGCCTTGGCTGTTTTGAGTATAAACGGAATCAGGATGGCTCTGCATCTCACGTGCTCATACCCGGAAAACACAGACAGAAAAGCAACTTTTCTCACCTTACACTTACCAAAGTTGATTCGGATCATATGTTGGGTTACCAAACATAGAGGCGCAGTGTGTGCTCCATGAAGCCAAGTTCATCTACGTGTTCTCGAAAGCCTATTAGCATAGCCAAATACATACAAATATGTGTGCATGTATGGAGATCCATACATGAACAAGGAGCACATGGCAAACTGCCCTCCCTCATGCTCCATCTTGGTCCTGCCCCAGCCCCTTTCAGAACGCAGAGAGGCAGGTGCTTAGCCCTAGACCACAGAGAAGCCTCCTTCCCAGGGTCTAGCTTCTGGGTAGAGGTGATTGGGTTCCTAAAGTGTCCTCCTCTACCATGAGAAGGCTGGATATGCCTTTATAGGAGAGGAAGAGGGCCACTCCAATGCATCACCATCTCTCCACCCCACCATTCAAACAAGAACTTACTAGTATCTAGGCCTGGTAGCTCAGGCCAGTAATCTTCAGTACTTGGGAGGCAGAAGCAAGATCATAAATTCGAAGGTTGCCCAGGCTACAGAGTAAATTCTATACTCAAATGATTTTTAAGGTGCTGGGGCTACAGCTAAGGGGCAGAGCTCCTGCCTTGAAGCACAAGGCTCCAATTCAGTTTCCAAGGGCACACCACAAACAGCAGCAGCAAAACTTGCCCTTATAGTCCAGAAAGGGGTGCCTCACCTTCACACAAATACAGTTAAAACATCAGGGGCTCTCCAAAGCCACAGAGAAACCCTGTCTCGAAAAACCAAAAAAAAAAAA
>NC_022012.1:92756965-92759415 GCF_000317375.1 Microtus ochrogaster
TCTGCCTCTGCCTCTGCCTCCTAAGTGCTATGACTGAAGGCATGGTACACCACCACCTGGTTCATTTACACCCCTCTTTGAAGGATCCCTATATCTAGATTATAAGTATCAGAGGCAATTCCCCAGCAACGGACGATGTTCTTGCTCTCAGAGATTTTGGCCGGGAAAAGGGGAAATAATGGAGCAATTAGTAGACATGGCAGCCATCCGCACAAGGCCCCAAGGAGTTCAGAAACAGCGGACAAGCCGCGGAGCTGTCTAAATGCAGCTATGAGAAGTCATTAGAAGCAGGAATAGTGGCTTACACCTGTAAACACCACACTCAGGAGATTGGAGCAGGAGCATTGCTGTGAGTTCTTGGCCAGTCTGAACTACACAGTGAGTTCTACTTTGGTTACTCTGCATAGAGAATAAGATTGTGTAAAAAAAACAACATAAAAAAGGAAAGGAAAGGAATACAATCTTTATCAATATTACTGAAAAAATATGCATTCCTAAACTGAATCACCAGCCAATCCCCTTGTGTAGAGATAGGGAAAAAGACAACTGGTCAACCTCACAGTTTGTCTTAAATGAGCCAATGTGGCTTTGCTGGTCTTTAAGCAATTCCTCTATGTGCAGAAAATAAGTCAGCTTGGAAGTGTGTAAAAAAAAATACAGTTTATCGGCCTCAGTCAATAATACTGGGATGTAACTCAGTGGTAGAATGCTAATCTAGTTTATCCAAGGCTCTGAGTTCCATCTCCACAAACACAGGAAAACAAACAAAAGTACTGAGTAATCCTCTGTGCCTCAATTATTTTTTTTCTAGTAAATAGGGGTGAGGTGTTTGAGGGTGGGGTACAAATTCATTGATTATGGGATCAAGGTGACTGGAAAGAGATTGTCCTTGCTTTTTAAAGCGTCCTCCACAGGTTCATATGAATACTTCTCCCTCAACTGTGTTGAGCGATTGGGGAGTCACTACTGGGAGGTGAGACCTCGGCAGAAGTGGGTTGCTGCAGGGTGGGCCTTGAGATTTATAGCCTACCTCCTATCACATCTCTGCTTTCTGGTCCTCTGCAATGTGGGAAAACAATCACCACATGTCCCCTGTCCCGCTCCAACAAAGCTGCTCCCTGCTCCATGCTCGCTATCATGAAAAACTGTATCCTTATAAACCCACGCTCTCTTGAGTTACTGCTTGTCATGTATTTGGTCTCAGAGATTAAAAAAAAGAAAAGAAAAGTAACTAACAGTCTTCCTGAACAAATAGCCTTCCAAACAATTTATTTTATTTTGAGACAGGGCTTCACGATGTAGCTCTGGCTGGCCTGGAACTCACTATGTAGACTAGGTTGGCCTTGAATTCTTAGGGATCCACATGACGCTGCCTCCAGAGTGCTGGAATTAAAGGCGGCCACCAACTGACATGGAATTCTCATTGAGGTCTCACAGGGAAAGCAGGTGGGGAGGACGTTAGCTCCCGTTCATCTCCACACCCAGACCTGCGGTGTCACCAGCCTGGTTCTGCTCTAGACGAACTGCTCACAGAGGTCCAAATCTTGGCAACTGTGTCCCGTTTGACATCCGATACTTAAAGGAATTGAGCTCTTTCTTCCTTGTCCACATCTGTAGTGGGGAAGCCATCTGAAAATCAAGGCTGTCATTTTTCTCACTGTGTCTGTCAAAAAATTGCTACTTGAGAGGCCCAGCGTATCATAGTGTCCGCTTCAACAGGAAACCAGAAAAGCCACTGTAGGCCATCCATGATGGCAGTCCTATGCCTGTTACCATATGCCTCAACGTGGGGTCTTCCTTTTGCAAGAGAGGAAGAAAGGTGTTCCATAAAACTGTCCAGGAAGGCCAAGGGTGTAGATCGGCTGGGAGAGACTTCCCTAGCACACATGAGGTTCAAGCCCTAGTGCCACAGAAACTGGGCCTGGTTCTAGTACCCAGCTGGTGTGGCGAGCAGACAAAAGGATCAGAAGCTCAGGGCCATCTTCTGCTACATAGTGAGTTGGAGGCCAGCCTGGGCCTCATGGATCATGCCTTAAAATGGAAAATAATCCCAGCACTCAGGGGCAGAGGCAGGTGAGTTTTTCTGTGAGTTCAAGGCCAGCCTGGTCTACAGAGCAAACTCCAGGACAGCCAGGGCTAAACAATGAGACCCTGTCTCAAAAACAAACAAATAAACAAGGGCACCCACCTAAGGACCCAAGAGAAGGACCAGCCCATCACACAAACACCCAGGAAGAAGGTCTGGTATCTGCACCAGTCCTTGGGTTGCCCTACCAGACACTACTCAGAGACACCTGCTGGAGTTTTATCTTAAATAGGCTTTACTTCACCAATACTCTGTCCCTGTAGCCTCTCTCTCTCTCTCTGTCTCTGTCTCTGTCTCTCTCTGTCTCTCTGTCTCTGTCTCTCTCTCTGTCTCTCTCTCACACACACACAGACACACACACACA
>NC_022012.1:92759515-92770555 GCF_000317375.1 Microtus ochrogaster
ACACACACACACACACACACACACACACACACACACCTGCCCCAACAGAGTCTTTTAGGAAACACCCAGGGGCCTCTATAGGATGAGGAAGTTTGTCCTGACTAGTCCAGCTGCTGCTTTGCGCAGACAGCAGCAAAGCTCCCCCTGGAGAAGCCACTGCCGCCTGCAGCACAGGATGCTCGCTGTCAGTGATTCACAGAGAGACTGGAATGCATTAGGATTATGTAATGACTATTAACTCGTCTCATTTCCCATGGAAAGTCATCAGGAGGGCTATGAGAAACCACACTGCCTCCAACCCTTCCCACGGATAAAGTGCCAGCGTGGTGCCGGTGCCGCGGGGGAGAATAGACGGGGACGGTTTTCTGCAGACACTGCCAGGGCCATCCTGTGAGCACCTGACTGCTCCACGGCTCTCTGGGCTTTCTACTTCATCCTCGGCCTGTAGGAACATGGTGGGAGTGACAGGGAATGCCAGGGAGCCGATGCGCCAGGCAGCTGTGGGCAAACAGCCTCGCTCCCTCAAAGCCTGGTTTTTCTTTGTCTCTTACGCGGTGCCCAGATTAGTGTTCGCTACTTCTTAGTGATTCTCTCTTTGTGTACAGCTCATCTTCTCTGACTCACCTCGACCTTCCTATGAAGGGATTTAGGAACGGCTGTTCCCATGACTGCTTGCACCCGAATCCTAGGCTCATTATGTACTTTAGAAGGAACCCACATGGAGACACGTTTAATCTAAACCTCAGTGATGTTGACACCCCACGGACACCTGACTAGACACAGGATATCAAACTCAAATAGCTGGAGGCCACAGCCAGCAAGTGGAGGAATAACTAACCTCCAGTAAAGACACAGAGTGCATACAGGTCAGGACCAAGTGGGACCTGGGGGTCCTGGAGAGGCTGTGTCCCTCAGGGCATAGCTGCCACTCTGCCAGGAAGGTTGCTGAAATGCAAGAATAGGCCAGTGTTTCTAGATCTTCCGATTTAGACAGCTTCAAGTTACGTGACTCTAAGACCAGCTTCCCTATTTTTTGAAATCAATTTAAAACATTATGAAAACAGATGAAATCCATGTATTGATCAGAGTCTGTTCACAGACCCCACCCCCCAAAGCTCCTTACCTGAAGGAGGAGATAGACTGGTCACTGTGAGGGTGACCTTTGGCAGAGGCAGGAGGCACTTGACACCCCCGTAATGTGCTCTTTTTGGTGGAAAGATAATATTTCCTCCAGGCAGGGCATGGTGCTGCCTATAACCCAGCACTTAGGGGCTTGAGACAGGAGGACATGAGTTCAAGCTTATCTTGGGGTACAGAGCCAAACCCAGTCTGTGTAAACAAACAAAAGGGGAGGGGGTGAGGGAGATAACCTTTACTCTGTATTTTTAATTTTTTGTTTTTATTATCTAATTACAAAATTGGCGCCACTGCGATGGCAAAGGAGGAATTGCTCAGGGGTGGATGGGAACAAAGCAGGAGTTTCTGTTTATGCCAAAGGCAGGAGGAGAAAGACCACCGACCCAAAACATGGCGGCCAAGTTCATTAGAGCACACAGTCAACTAAAGCAAGTTTTTTTATTCGTGCACATGGGCTGCCTGGCCCTAAGGCGGAGCTCAAGATGTCAGCCCTGGATGTGAGGAAGACACGGCTTTCATAGCTCAGGAGTAGGGTTTTCCAGATGGGGGAAATACGTGGGCTTACCAG
Source organism: Microtus ochrogaster (assembly GCF_000317375.1). Lineage (NCBI taxonomy): Eukaryota > Metazoa > Chordata > Mammalia > Rodentia > Cricetidae > Microtus > Microtus ochrogaster. Next base: position 92,761,221 of record NC_022012.1, read on the forward strand.
AGCAGAACATAACAGGTGGTCAGAACAAGGTCATCACAAGGTGTTCACAACAGGGTAGTCATGGGGTCACACAAACCTTAGAAACAAAGGGGGGCTGCAGGATGGTTATAAACAGCTTTGTGAACCAAAGACACGATCGCCGTTCCTGAAACGGGCAGCACAGAACCATCTGTAGTTAAGGTTACGGTTTAATCTTACAGGAATGAACTAGTTAGCCTTTACCATAAGATGACTTGTAAGCCCAAGATGGATGCAGGCTGGGTCTTCATTCCCTAGAGAGAAGCGTTAATACTTCAACCTGGGCTTATACTGTGCACACTGGTTTTGGTGTTTTTGTTTTGTTTTATATTTTCTTGGGGGCAATTGTTTGTTTTGTTTTTCTGGGTTTAGTTTATTTGTGAAGAAGGTCTCATCACGTAGCCCTTGCTGTTCTGGAACTTGCTATGTAGGCCAGGCTGGGCTCAGGCTCACAGAACACCACCTGTCCAGCCTCTGCTGTACTGGGATTAAAGGCATGGCGACCATGTCTGGCTCGTCAGTACTGTTTCATAATTTTATTTATTTTTTACTTCATAACCTACTGTAGTCATTAATCAGGGCCACTTGATAACCTCTTAAGACATATTAATTATAATTACGTCATGTTTTCCAAAGATGTCTGTACCCATGTGGATATCAGCAGAGTTCTCCGTTGTATGACAAAGGTACTGATCCGTCATAAAGAGGGATCTTGAAAGCCGGGCAGTGGTGCACGCCTTTAATCCCAGCACTTGGGAGGCAGAGGCAGGTGGATCTCTGTGAGTTTGAGGCCAGCCTGGTCTACAAGAGCTAGTTCCAGGACAGGAACCAAAAAACTACGGAGAAACCCTGTCTCGAAAAATCCAAAAAAAAAAAAAAGAGGGATCTTTCCTCGGATGTCGCTCACTTGGCAAGAATGCCTGCGTATACACAGTCTAGGTTTGTTCTGTAACACCGCAGAAGCCTGGCTTGGTGGGACAGATTCTGGGCTATGTGGTTCAAGTCTAGCCCAGGACACATGCGACCTTTGTTGCCCCCTCCCCTACAGACTCTTTGCAGCTGTCACTGTCAACAGATGGTAACACGGGTGTTGCTGGGAGACTCGTGTGCCTTCAGAAGCATGGCTCTCCTCCTTGTCATCCTTGGGGCCAAATGATCACCTAAGAAAGTTCTCATTGTGCTGAAAAGCCACGTGTAGATTCTAAACAACAGGCCTACTTCAACCCTTGCCTAGGAAGAGTGTCTGCCAGCGTGTGATCCAACAAGCCTCCAGACAACAACTCTGCTGTTGTCCAGCTGAACCCCAGGTGCACTAGCAAAGGAACAAGCCATCTCTGTGGCTGTTGACCACAGATTCCAGGGGAGACAGTGATTGCAGGGGATTCGGTGACTATTTCAAAATCCCACTTCCTAGGCTTCAGTGTGTGTGTGTGTGTGTGTGTGTGTGTGTGTGTGTGTGTGCGTGTGTGTGTGTGTGTGTATGTGTGTGTGTGTGTATGTGTGTGCGCGTGTGTGCTATATGCATGTATGAGTATTGAGTACAGGGACACACGCTCGTTCCTGTGCATTTGAAGGCCAGAGAAGGATGTTGGGTGCCCAGTTCAGTCACTCTCCACCTTATTCACATGAGATAGGTTCTCTCCCTGAACCTGGAACTAGGCTGCCAGACAGAAGGTACCGGGGATCCTCCTGCCTCTACCTCCCACAGTGTTGGGGTTACAGAAGACTATGACCTTGCCAGGATTTTTATATGGGTCCTAGGGATTTGAACTCAGGTCCTCATGGTTGTACAGCAAGTTCTCTTTCCCACTGAGCACTCCTGTTAAGTCTTCCTAGGGCCTTGGTGATTTTTTTCAGGCCAAATAATAGCAATAAATTAGAGCCATGCTATCAGCTGAGACTTTCTCAACAGGGCCTAGAGTTCATCAGGAAAATGCAGGGGATGCACCCGGGTACTATAGCAGTGCCTGGCTGCTGGAGAGAGCCGCATCTACCAGGAAATCGCTGCTTCCTAAAAATGGAAGCACGGTCTGATGAAATTAGGACAATTAGAGCCGTTAATCAGGGGGACCTGAAAGCATGTAACTGAATCAAGGAGGGTTGGGAGGCCTGGGTCTGCTGTGTACATAATGACCTCTGACTGACATCTAGTGCTTGTCCGCGGGCTGAGCTGCACAGGGACGGTGCTGGTCATAATCTCCGGCGCTCTCTATCTGCTGTGGGGAACTGTAGCTCCCTCAGCGCCCTTGACTGAGGTTCTGTGGATCCAGCCCTACTCAGTTCCCCTTTCCTACTCTAAGTCCCAGGGCACTGAGCTCTTGGAATTCTGCCCGAAGCCTGCAGCTGGGTTTGGCCAAAGTAACACAGCAGCAGGGGGAGAGAGCAGGGCCAGGCGCAACGAGGCTTCCTTCCTGAGGGCGTCTGGCATCTGCTGGCATCTCCCGGTCAGACTGGACACTTCATGAAGAGACATCCATGCTGACTCTGCTTCCAGATTCTGGCCACTGCTCTTCCTCGCTCATCCTTGTCTGTTAGTGGTGATGCTCCCAATAAAGCCCATTCTGGGAACGTCCCAGCTCCCGGGTTAAAGGCGTGGGCCCCAGTTTGCAACTATTGGGAGGTGGCAGGACCTTTAAGAAGTGATGCTCAATAGGTATTATGTCACTTGAAGAGGGTAATACAGGTTGTGTGTGTGTGTGTGTGTGTGTCTGTCTGTCTGTCTCTTGCTGTGTCTCTGTGTGTGTGTATATGCGTGTCTTGATCTGTCTCTGTCTTTCTGTGTGTCTGTCTCTTGCTGTATGCCTCTGTGTGTCTGTCTGTCTCTCTTTCTCTCTCTGTCTGTCTCTGTGTGTGTGTTTCTGGCCACATGAGGTGAGCAGCTTGCTTCTACCATGAGTTTCCCACCCTCTCAGAACTAACTTGACCATGGGTTGAAACCTCCAAAATGTAGGACAAAATAAACCTTTCCTATTTTAAGATAAATCACTCAGGTGTTTTGTTATAGTAACAGAAAAGAGACTAGTACAACCTCCTTTTGTAGAACTTTAAGACAATTCTGAAGCCATTTCTGACAACTCTCGTTCTCAGCAGTAATGCTTCCCCCTTCCCCCTGGGAACCGAAGACCTAACAATTGCTCACACACGTACTGAAATGTTGGGTGCGTTCCATCATCTTCCTGAGTCCTTGTGAATGCTCTCCAAATAGAACTCAGTTATTGAATAGGGCCAGATAACTCTTAGGTATTGACTCAGTGACTGATGTTTTGACTTAGGCCCTGGGAAAGGGGCAAAGTGACCCTCGGATGTTTTCCCTTACCTCATCTGATCTGGCAACCCTTCTCCAGTCAATTATTGGTAATAGCCTTTTTGGATAAGCCAATCATAATAGTTAAAGAACAACCCTCAGAAACCTCTTCCTTCTGTGATTTTTTTTCCTTTAAAAATAGCCTGTACCAGACATTCAGGGTCTTCTAGCCTCCCGATTGGTGGAAGACCCTGTCATGACAGAATTAATAAAAATCCTCATGCTTTTACATCAGCTGTGATGTGGAGATGGTCTCTTGGGGAGACTCCTCCTCCTCGGTGATTGGATGCAAGGGTCCAACACTTTCATTAGCCCTTTGGATTTGCCTGCGCCTTTGCCCACATCTTTGTAAAAAGGTCTTATTATCAGTTATCCAGTTTGAGAGTTACTATAGCAAATCTCCACAAATTAAAAAATAAAACTTAAAAAAGTTGTTTGTCAGGAGAAACACACACACACACACACACACACACAATGGAGTGATGGCTCGGCTGTTAAGAGCTGCCTGCTTTTCCAGAAGACATGGGATCAACATTCAATTCCCGGCACCCACATGGCAGCTTACCACTGTCTGTAACCCCAGTTCCAGGGCATCTGACACCCTCTTCTGGACTCACATGAAATAATGTAAAACCTATATATTAGATGTATAGGGGAAACAATTACAGATTCAGGACCATTTTTAGAAGACAGATCAGTCACATGTAACTCTAACAATAAATCTAAAAATCTGGAGGAATTGCATCACTTCCGAGGACAGCATAGATAAAAGAAACCAAGGGCTTTCCTGAAGACACTTGGGGCTAAATGATAAGAGAGGACCAGAGACTCCATATGCTCCGTGCATTGTCCTGGGGTTTAGAGACAACGGGCTCCCCTCCTGCTCCTTTATGATCCTGCATAAACTTGATACCCAAAGTGACGATCAATGAGAAGAAAGTGATTGGTGGATTCTCCTTAGGAAGTCAGATGGAAAATGTCCTCATAACCCCCCATTAAATTGAATCTAGTGGTGGATTAAAAGAATAATACATTTTGGGTTTATTTCAGAAATGGAAAGATGATACAATATGAGGATATCTATTACTCTAATTCAGTGCATTAAGATATTAAAGAGAAAAGAAATATGTCATTATCTCCCTAGACGTTGGAGAGGCACAGGCTGAAAATCAACACCTTCCCTTCGTGAAGTTGAAAGCACCTATCAAAAGAGGAACTAGGGAATCTCCCTTGTCTTCATGATAAATGACTTCTAGAGCCAACAAAGTGAGGAGGGAGTCACACGAGGTGGGGCGCCTTTAATTCCAGCACTCCGGAGGCAGAAGCAGGTGGTCTCTGCGTTCAAGGCCAGCCTGGTCCACAAACTGAGACTCAGTCTTAAGGGAAAGGAGGAGGCGATGAGGATCTCAGAGAAGCATAGCCTCATCATTGTGAAATTTTAAACAGTGTTTTAGTGGATAGTGTTTCATGATTAAAATTTCAGGACAATGTGAAGGAGGTGCTGGAGAGATGGCTCAGTGGTCAAGAGACTGTACTGCTTTTGCAGAGGACCTGAGTTCAATTCCTAGCACCCATGTTGGGCAGCTCACAGCCACCTGTAACTCCAGCTCCAGATCTGACACCCTTTTCTGACTCCCTGGTTCCTGCACACATGTGGTAGATGCGCAGACACACCTACATTCACTTGAATAAAAATAAAAACAAATCTTAAAAAAAAAATGTAGCCAGCTGTGGTGACAAATGCCTTTATTTCTAGCACTCAGGAGACAGAGGCTGGCACATCTCTGTGAGTTCAGGGTTAATCTGGTCTACATAGCTAGATCCAGGCCATTCAGGGCTACACCATGAGGCTCTGTCTCAAAACAAACAAGCCAAAAGTCAAAATAATAAATTGCATTTTTTAAAATTGAAAAGGATATCAGCAAAAGTCATTTCTCATGATCCCTCGTCCGTCCATAGGCCTGCTCTCCCAGAAGACAAAGAGCAGTAGAGAGCTGGTGGGTGTTTTTTAGCCAGTTCATGGGAGTGGTGTTTCCTAGCTGGTTCTGCATTCCCGAGTGGGCGTTTAGGAACACGTGGGATGTTGTATCCCACAGTGGTAGTCAGTGATGGTTCCTTAGCAGAGCACTGCTCTAGGGAAAATCCTGCAGGATGCTGTGTGTGGCTGCGACCCCAGCACCTAGGAGGAGGTGGGATCCTGAGTTCAAGGCCAGCATGGGCTACAGGGAGAGGTGGGGGAGGAGGGCTTCTCGCTCTCGCTTTCCTGGCTCTAAGCGTCCAGCTACTACTACGCTAAGATGCAAATTCTTTCAGAGCTTTCTTTCTCTGGACACAGCTGAAGTCAGTAGCCTTTAAATGTGCTGTGCACGTGTGTTGATGTGGTACCCTTAGTCAAAAGCTCGGCCTTGTGGCCAGGTGGTGGTGATGCATGCCTTTAATCTCAGCACTCGGGAGCAGAGGCAGGTGGATCTCTGTGAGTTTGAACCTGGTCTACAAGAGCTAGTTCCAGGACAGGCTCTAAGCTACAGAGAAATCCTGTCTCAAAAAAACCAAAACCAAAACAAACAAAAAAATTTTTGACTTTTTCTGAAGGACCATTACTCTGGAGGCTGAAGCAGGAGGGCCACAAATTCAAGGCCTCCGTGGCCTGTGGAGTAAGTTCTAGGCTGACTTGAAAAATGGGGTGGGGTGCGGCCCTTTCTCCAGTTAAAAAGCAAGAAGGCTGAAGTGTGGCCATGTGCTGTGGGTTCAATCCTAAGAGAAAACAAATACAAACAAACAAACAAAAAGACCCAATGGCTTTGCTCGAATGTCCTTAGCATCAGGAAGGCAATCTATTCCACATTCCGTGAAGGGGTCTTTGTTTGAGATAGAAGCATTCTCGATCTTACGACAGGGCTATCCACACCCAACAGGCTGAGGTCGGGATGGTCACACCAGCCAAAGGGACTAAGTGAGCAGAGGGGACGAAGAGGGTGTGGGCTGTGGGACATCCTCATCTTTGCTGCCGCATGAGCCAGTCTCACTGACCTGTGAGTTTCCAGAGAGTCTGTCTCCACTTCCCATCTCATGAAGCTCTGAGATTGCCGTGTGCACCACCGCGTCTGGCTTATGTGGATTCTGGAGAATTGGAACTCAAGTCCTGAGCAGGAAAGATTCATCATAAATGAGTGTCCAGCTCCAAGGTTTATGACTCAGTCAAGTTCTCAGGTTAGCTGACATCACACTCAAAAAATATTATCTTGCCACGCAGGGCATGGCAGTGCTTGCCTGTGATCCCAAGCAGAGGGGAGGTTGAGGCAGGAGGAGTCAGTTCATAGCCAAGCCTGGGCTACATCTCAAGTTCAAGGCCAGCGGGGGATACAAAGCAAGGCCCTGAATGAAGACCTCAGTGTCTTTTTAGACACCCTGCCTACCTTTGCTCTTTCCAACTGTCACGTAGGTCAGCACTGGCGTGGTATTTGATGTTCCAGTGAGTGTATGACAGGTTTTCACAGAATCTGGATCTGCTTCACTGTGGATGCGTCAAATGACATGACCTTCGTCGAGTTCAAAGGTCAAGCCTCCTCTTGATCCACCAACAGTGAAATGGCCGTCTTGAATGGCTGGCTTCTTCCCTCCTGAGTCTTCTCTGCTCATACCCACTGGAGTGAATCCATCCCAAGTTCTGGGGGAGCGCTGGATCAAACCCACTGTGATGGATAACAGATCGGGCCGCCCCCACACTGTGCCTTCTCGGCACCATTACCTGTAATTAGCCTTTGGGTAAATAGCAGCCAGAGTTACCGTGAGCTGCACAACGGCGGTCCTCAGTCAAGTTTAACAACACGTTTGACCTCAACCTTCTAAAATACAAGTGAATTGCAGTCTGGGGCCCATGAGTCCTAAGCAGAAATGGAAGTCGGAGTAGCATCCATCCCTCGATTTTTGACTGAATGGCATGATTCCTTTATTGCAGAAGCAGCCGCGGGAAGACCACCTATGGTCTCCAGGATTGAAGCGAGTCTAACACACTTCCTACAAGAGAGCTTTAGACCAGGTAGACCAGTACTCCTGCAGATGTTCTTTCTGCTTCAGCTCCTTTGAAACTAATATTTATCTTGCTAAAAAATAATACAAGCAAATTTTACCTTTGGGACAGTGCACAAAAGGGCAGCGCCCAGCTCCTCTTCAGAGAGAGGAGCCGAGAGGGAGATGGGGGCAAACAGAACAGGACTCTGTGGTTAAAAACTGGAATAATAAGGTGGAACAGGAAGCTGATTTTAAAAGCCAATTGTGTTTACAGGTCTCTGACCTGCCCACCCTTCCCCCTCATCTTAGAGGCTTCCGCTTTTAATCTTCTTGGCTGCTTCTTTCATTTCTCAGCAGAGTGTTCCTACTGCTCTCTGATGAGACTGGTAGAGACTGTCAGTCACCAATGACGCCCTCAGGAAGTTGACTTCTTTCACACCGAGGGGCCTCCATCATCCCTCCCTGTCTTCATCTTGGTACCATGGCCATATTATACTCTCTTGATTTCATGGCCATGATGAGAGCTGCTCATGGCCCAGCCTTTCTGTGGCTTTCTTATGTCCTTGTGTGCTTTTCCTCTGTTTTATTTAACTTCCCAAGGTCCTTTTCAAATGATTCAATACAGCAGCTTCGTTTCTGCTTGTTCCAGACACACAAGCACATCAAGTGTGCTCCAGCTTTGTCCCATTCTGGCTTTCCTAGGGTAATTGCTTCTATCGCCCCAACATGATTCACCCCTGCCCCAGAGCTGCCTTTGGTGGCGCTCACTTTTTTCAATTATAATACAAGATACATATTTGTTAAACATGCCTGTTTTTGTCTTGTTAGAATGCAAACTCTGAGACAGGCTTCGTTTTATTTTCTGCGGCTCCTTCTCTTTGTCTTCCTCCTCCTTTTTTTTGTTTTTGTTTTGAGAAGAGTCTCAGGTAGCCCATGCTTGCCCCAAACTCACTGTGTAGCCAAGGCTGCCCCTGAATCCCTGATCTCTTGCCTCCACCTCCAAAGAGATAGGACTCCAGGTGTGCAGCACCATGGTTGATCTCTACCATTTCTTATTGCAAGAGCAATCAAAACCCCAGGTGAATGGAATGAACAGCGGCAAGAAGTGTACCCTAACATCCTCTTCAGAGATTACAGGGAGACACGCACACACAGGCTCTGAAAGCATTGAATAGTGCGGTCCTGCATGAGAAAGCATTTTGAAGCATTGAGCGAAAAAGAAAACTGGGATTTCCGGAGATTTGGGCAATAGATTATTACTATAAATTCACCTTATATTATTAGAGCATTGAGTTACAACAGAGAACATGTTTAATCAACCTTTGTCTTATTTTTTGAGACAGGGTCTCTCACTGAACCCAGATTTACTGATTTCTAGACCAGCTGGCCAATGGCCTCTGTGGATCTCCCTGTCTCTACCTCCCCAGCCTGGGATTTCAGGTGTGTGCTGCCTGCCCAGCTTGTATGTGGGTCTGGGGATCCCAGCCCAGGTCCTCGTGCTTGCACACCAAGTGCTCACCTCCTGAGGCGACACCAGCTCATCACTTTCTTCTCTCTCTCTCTCTCTCTCTCTCTCTCTCTCTCTCTCTCTCTCTCTCTCTCTCTCTTTGGAGACAGGGTTTCTCTGTGCTGCTCTAACTATCCTAGAACTCACTCTGTGAACCAGGCTGGCCTTGAACTCACAGATAACCATCTGCCTTGGCCTCCAGAGCACTGGGATTAAAGGCCTGAGCCACCGTAGCCACCTTCGCCCGGCTTAATTTACCACTTTCAGTCTTGGAAATTCCTTTTCTATGATTCTGATAATTTTCTGTTTTGACTTCTTTGAAAATTTCTTCCATCTGTTTTCCAAGCTCTATTTCTAGAATGTTTTAATGGACACTCTTCTTCTCGAGCTGATTCCTCAATTTTCTTGTCATTTCTCCCATGTCCACATTTCTGCCTCTTTATAACATGTCCCAATGGACTCCCTTATCCAAGTGGTCCGCTCTCTGCCACAGTA
>NC_022012.1:92771353-92772637 GCF_000317375.1 Microtus ochrogaster
GTGCACACACTGGCTCACAGCGTCTCCTTCTGTGCACACACTGGCTCACAGCGTCTCCTTCCCATGCACACACTGGCTTCAAGTCTGACTGAGGAGCCCAACGATGGGGTTGGAATTTCGAGCGTTGCTTCTTCTGTGCACACGTCTTCATCCTCCGAGGTTTTCTGTTTACTTTTTGGTGTTGCTGATGTTTTTATTGTCTCTCCTTTTTCTATTTCTAGCTCTGTTGATTTTCTCCATGGATGTTGATGCTTCTCTCAGCCTCGGCTCTTGGTTCATACGTAAGATGAATCATTCAGCTGGAATAAAGGCCTTTAGTCGCTACCAGGCAACAGATAGGTTCAAGCCAGATGCTCAGAATCCAGGTTGTTTCTAGGAAACCTTCACAGCACGTGTCTGTACTGAACGCACTCAAGACTCAGGCAGAGCTTTCTTCACAAAAGAGCACACCTTCTCCATTGTGACCCAAATCAAGGCCTTGCCGCACCTTAGGGGACAGATGTGAGGAACAGCTCTCTGTGAATTCTCCAACTTTTGTTTTGGTTTTTGTTTGTTTGTTTGTTTTTGTTTTATGTTAGTTTGTTTGGTTGGTTTTTGTTTATTTGTTTGTTTGTTTTTGTTTTCTGTTCGTTTGTTTAGTTGGTTTTTGGTTTTTCAGCTTCCTGAAACTCACTTTGTAGACCAGGCTGGCCTCGAACTCACAGAGATCTGCCTGACTCTGCCTCCCGAGTGCAGGGATTAAAGGCGTGCGCCACCATTGCCTGGCTTTGGTTTTTGTTTTTGTTTTTAAACAAGAAACAAAGCACAATGTGAGTCTGACTTCTCATTTTATCCCGTGTCACAGAGCTGTGCAGAAGTAGACACGTCTCTCTTCCCATCTATTCCCTGTTGTGCACAGGCACACACACGTTCCTGCCTGCCCGAGTCCCTGCCCGGAGCAGGCACTGAGGGTCTGGGAGCTCAGGCTCCAGGCCTTCTGGAATACACTGAGCTCCAAACATGGACTGAGAAAGCAAGGGTGGACAAGAGGCTGGCCTCACAGGGCCCGGTTCTGGTACATGTGTCATGAGACAGACTGTCTTCCTTAAGGTGGCCCAGGCCAGATGAGCCACATCTGAAAGCAGCAGTCAATCCTTCACAGTAGTGACTTACTCTGTAGTAGTGACAGGTGTGAAGGCGTCTACACTGAGGGGATGGCAGTGTGCCTTGACTGTGTGTGCACTGGTCATACCCTACTGTGCGCTGGTCATACCCTACTGTGTGCATTGGTCATACCCTACTGTG
>NC_022012.1:92772737-92773220 GCF_000317375.1 Microtus ochrogaster
CTGGTCATACCCTACTGTGCGCTGGTCATACCCTACTGTGTGCATTGGTCATACCCTACTGTGCGCTGTTCATACCCTACTGTGCCCTGGTCATATCTGTGCACTGGTCATACCCTACTGTGTGCTAGTCATACCCTACTGTGTACAAGTCATACCCTACTGTGTGCTAGTCATACCCTACTGTGTACAAGTCATAGCCTACTGTGTGCTTGCCATACCCTACTGTGTGCTGGTCATACCCTACTGTGTGCTAGTCATAGCCTACTGTGCGCTGGTCATACCCTACTGTGCGCTGGTCATACCCTACTGTGTGCTAGTCATAGACTACTGTGTGCTGGTCATACCCTACTGTGCGCTGGTCATACCCTACTGTGTGCTGGTCATACCCTACTGTGTGCTGGGCATACCCTACTGTGCACTGGTCATACCCTACTGTGTGCTAGTCATACCCTACTGTGTGCTAGTCATAGCCTACTGTGTGCT
>NC_022012.1:92773885-92778352 GCF_000317375.1 Microtus ochrogaster
GCAGCTGCTCCTGCTGGGGAAGTAGGGCATAAGCAGATCCACAGTTCAACCTTGCCAGGGTCCATCTGCTGGATCAAGCCCCTGCTCGTCCCGCTGAGGGAGCACTTACCAAGGTAGGTATCCTGGGTAAAGGAACACTTGACAGAGGGTGAAATCTGAGAAGTGGCCCTAGTAAAGAAAACCCACAGGGTGTGGTTTTCTTGCAGATGTGAACCACTCATTCTGGGAGCCAGTACAGTGCTTGAGCCCGGGCAGACATTCAGAGACCATGCTGGCCTACACTGATGAGAAACAAAACAACAGCAGCAGCAACAACAACAACAAATAGCCTTTTGCTCCAAATGGAAGAAGTGATCGCTGATTTTGAGCCAAACGCAATGACCATGGCCTGGGACATGGATTTGGGATGTCCGGTATGGCATATTCCACTGGGGAAGTGGTTGGGTGGATATTTTTATAATACCAAATAAAAGCAGTTCTAAATCAAGGCATTTGTCAAATGCATGGGGCGGAGCTTCAGGCAGGTGTGTTGCAGCAAAGCAGAGATACCTCTGCTACAAGTTCCAGTGCTAACCAGTGGCATCATAGTCCTTGTGTGGCAGAAGCTAGTGGTCTGCTAAGTTCATGCCTCCCAGTGTCTTTATTGGATGTGAAGTCAGACACGGGGGCGAGACTAAAGACAGGGGAGATCATCTTGACCCTTGACCTACCTCATTCCAACTCTCCACAGTGTCAGAGGTTCTAATCAGGGGTCTGTAAAGTCATCAAGCCCAGTGTGCCTCCCCTAGGGAGTGTCCATCCACACCTGTAAAGTCCCAACGACATCACCAAGACAAGATAGATTAATAGCTGTGTGGTCTGGGCCGGACATCTGGAACACTTGCCAAGGCTTTGAAATACCTTGTGGGCAGACAGTCTCGGGACACACAACTTCTTTTCAATCTTTTCAAAAATGTCTTTATGAGACGAAGAAACTAATAGAAGCATAGGTAAATGGTGAGAATTCCATGTTAGTCAAGACAAACAGTAATCCCGTGAGATACAGAAAGGGGGTCAGCGAATGGCTCAGCAGGTCAATGAAACGCACTGATGGCCTGAGCTCCCTCCCTAGGACTCACAGACCGACTCCTGCATGCTGCCCTCCGATCCCATGCACACGCTATGACACAAAATACACACACCAAATAAATGAAGTTAATAAAAACATTCTGATTTCTAAAAAAAAACAAAAAAATTCTACCATCCTCATTTGGATGTGGTCATATCATTCTGTTTGTCATCAGAAAAAAATGGGAAGGGGCTGGAGAATATCTCAGTGGTTAAGACCATGGATGCTGGGCTGGAGAGATGGCTCAGTGGTTAAGAGCAGCCTGCTCCTCCAAAGGTCCTGAGTTCAATTCCCAGAAACCACATGATGGCTCACAACCATCTGTAACGAGGTCTGGTGCCCTCTTCTGGCCTTCAGACATACATGCAGACAGAATATTGTATACATAATAAAAATTAAAAAAAAAAAAAGACCATGGATGCTCCTGCAGAGGACCCAGGTTCAGTTCCCAGCACCCTTATGGTAGCTCCCAACTATCCAATTCCAGTTCCAGGAGATCTGATGTCCTCTTCTAACCTCTGAAGGTACTGCATGCATGTGGTACACAGAAACTTTGTCTGTCTGTCTGTCTGTCTGTTTGTCTCTCTCTGTCTCGCATGAGACATGCACGCAGGTGCACACACACACAAACAAATAATCTTTTTCCTTTTTTTGGTTTTTTTGAGACAGGGTTTTTCTATAGTTTTGGAGCCTGCTATCCATGGTAAATGGATGTATACTGTGGTGTAGCTATATGAAGGAATACTAGTTTCTCCCTAAGAAAGGTGTCCTGCCATTTTCAGCAAAATGGAAGGAGCTGGAAGAGATTCTGTGAGATGCAGGTGCAGAAAGACAAACCCTTCATGTTCTGTGTCACATGGGAAAGCTAAACTGGATGATCATAATGTGTCCTTGTGAACCTCAGAGGCTGGGAAAGACAGGATGGCATAGTGGAAGCTGCATACAGAGTGCCCCAAAGCAGTTAGACATAAGTAATGAACTCTACAGTAATACGTGTGTTCCGCAGCTCATGAGGTCACTACTGTCCCCGAGAAGCTCTTACACAGGCCGTGATTAACTAGGAAGGAGTAAGGGCTCCCCGTGTTAGTGATGAGGAGGGATGGCTGGATGGATACATCGTCTTGACTTGATCGTTCACACTGCACATGCTCAGTGCTGTGACCCCCACACAACTGTATAATTAAAATAATATTTAAGACTGTATCAAGATTCCAAGTTTCTGTTGCTTTTTCTAGAGTCCATGGACGCCTCTCCTTCCATCATCTTAACTCAGCCAAGCAAGGTAAGTTTCGCATTTCAAAGTAAAACCAGCTCGGAGAAAGAAAAGTCAGGTTACATTAACTTCGCTGCCTCTGCCTGCTTTCTCAAATTCCCGTTCTCCACGGTCTGGTTTATTTTTGGTATTGGGTTCATGCTAATATCTGCCGCTGTCAGTATAATTACCAATGTCATCTTCCCTGATGCTTTTAGAGCTCGATGTTGCTATATTTAAAAACAGCCATGATCCCCCACCCAAAAAACTAGAGTTTAAGTTAAAAGTGTAAGTTAGTAGGCTACCGATCACATCTTTTCGACTCTAAAGAAATTTTTAAGTTACATTATCCAACATGATGCACTTTGCCCTTTCTTTTCTCTATAGCGATTAGTAGGAGACAAAGGAACTTTTCCTTACAGAGATCCACCTGCCTTTGCTTCCCACGTGCTGGGATTAAAGGTGTGCACCACCACCACACGACTTTGTTGGTTGTTTAAGACAGCCTCACTCTGTAGCCCTGGCTGGCCTTGCTTGAACTCACAGAGATCCCCCGAATCCACCTATTTTTGCCTCCCCAGTACTGCAATTGAAGGAGTGCCCCCATATCCCACACAAACATGAAAAAACAAAACAAAGCATTGTGTGTATGTGTGAGACAGGTGCCACAGCGTGCGTGTGGCGGTCAGAGGACAACCTTTGGGAGTTGGTTTTCTTTCCAGTGTGTAGGTCCTCAGGGCAATCTAATGAAAGCCATTCCACAGGTGAGGTTTCATCTTCCTAGGGGACTAATCCGTGTCAAATTGACAAAAAGTAACCTGTGTAAATGAGCATACATACAGACACAGTTACAGACACACAGACACAGATACAGACACACAGACACAGATACAGACACACAGATACAGACACACAGACACAGATACAGGCACACAGACACAGACACATGCACGCACGCACGCACGTACGCGCACACACCACATCCATGCCCACATACACAGAACAATAGCAACATCTTGTTCCTGCTGCAGCTCCACTGCAGTCGGCGCAGGGAAGGAGCCCGGGGAAAGTCAGCAGGAAAGGAGCCCGGGGAAAGTCAGCAGGCCTCTCTTTTGCCCACACCAGCACTTTTGGAAACTGTAATGAAAAGGGAGAGAAAAGAAAAATGGAAAGCTAGGCGTTTCCCGCCCAAGTCAAAACCAGTTCTTGCTCCCTTTCTGGTGTTTTCACCCAGAGCAGTGCCAAGAGGCAGGTGAGGCAGGAGGCAGCCTCCACCCTTCCTCGGTGTGAGCCGGCAATGCTACCCACGGCTGCCCAGGCCTTCCAGAGAGCCTGCCAGCTGTCACCCAGCCAGGGTTGTTTAAACAAGCGTCTTTAGCAACTAAAGAACAGAAGTTATTAAAATCACCCGGACATTGTTGTTTTTATGCCTGAAACAGAGATGTAGCCAGTTGGCTCAAAATGTTGCCTGACCCCAAACTGGAGTACAGAGCTCCGCAGGGCATCCGTGACTCAGCACATCCATTCAGGGCTCCTAGTGCTTACCTGCCGCTTTGTACGCAGTATGTCATGCAGAAGGCCAAAACAAGACTCGCGGCAGCCACCCATAAGCCAACCTGTGCACGCCCATTCCCTGGAGTGCACAGCCACACTCAAGCACACACACTGTGCCATTACACTCTTGGGACGTTTAGACTGAGCACACCTTGCTGGTGGGCACAGACATCAAAATACAAATCACCCGTTGAGGGGCTATGAACTTATCTGTTGAGGGGCTATGAGCTTACCTGTTAAGGGGCTATGAGCTCACCCATTGAGGGGCTATGAGCTCACCCATTGAGGGGCTATAAACATCTGTTGAAGGGTTATGAGCTCATCTGTTGAGGAGTCATGAGTTCATTTGTTAAGGAATTATAAGTTCACCTGTTAAGGGGCTATGAGCTCACCCGTTGAGGTGTTATGAACTCACCTGTTGAAGTGCTATGAGCTCACCCATTGAGGGGCTATGAACTCACTTGTTGAGAGGTTATGAGCTCATCCATTGAGGGGCTATGAGCTCACCTGTTGAGAGGTTATGAGCTCACCCGTTGAGGGGCTATGAGCTCAC
>NC_022012.1:92778557-92779463 GCF_000317375.1 Microtus ochrogaster
TTATGAGCTCACCCGTTGAGGGGCTATGAGCTCACCTATTGAGGAGCCGTGAGGTCGCCTGATGAGGAGCTACAAGAGGATGTGCTGGTGTGATGTTAAAGTATCTCATGAACCAGGTAATGTTTCACATCACAAACTGATCATACTGAGCCCTTACAAAGGATACTTTTTTTCTGTATATAAAATGCAGTCCAACAGACTTCCTCTACTCCGCTCCCTGTCTAGAGTCACTAAGCAGCCAATGGGATTAGACTACCAAGGTTTAGTTGCATAGACCCAGTTGAAGAAAAAAATCATTGACTTGGAAGATCGAGAGGAGAAAGTTAGTAATGACTACCCTCGACCAAAGTATGGTCAGCCTCCTCCAGGAACCTCCTACCCAGGCTGACACTTTTATAAAACTAGGGTCCCAACAGAGTTCCACTGTGTCTTGGCCTCCCCAGCCAAATCCTAGAAAGTAGTCTGCCAACTTTACTACTATTAATGAATGGATCATTACTGGTTCAGGACCCCAAGACCAAGTTCTCAGCACAAACGAGATTTACTTTCCCCAGAGGGACAGAGGGCAAGAAATAAGAGACAAAGACAGGGGATTGAGGACTAGGGAGAAGGGAAGGGGGCAGGGATATTTGACCCAGAAGGGAACATCAGACTGCTTCTGGATAGAGAGGAGGCAGACATGGCCCATAGGAAAATGGTGGTTTACAAAAGTAAAGTCCTGTCTTACGATAAGGTGTTTCATTTTAATTGGGCAAGTTAATTAGGTGAGCCAAAGAGGGCTATGATTGCTGGACTTCAATACTTTGATAGCTGGACCTTTGTAGTCAGCCTCGGGAGGAAGAAGTGGCCAAAGAAGGGAATAGACCCTGGTGGCTAGCTTTAGGAATGTAATCTAATGGTTTCTAG
>NC_022012.1:92779830-92785282 GCF_000317375.1 Microtus ochrogaster
ATAATAGAAATGGATTAATTTAATATGTAAGAGCTAGCTAGAAATACGCCTAAGCTATTGGCCAAACACAGTTGTAATTAATATAGTTTCTGTGTGATTATTCGGGTCTGGGCTGTCAGGAAACGAACAATCAGTCTCTGTTTATAGTTGTGAGCTGCCATTTGAGTGCCGGGAACTGAATCTGGGTCCTCTGAAAGAACAGCCAGTGCTCTTAACCACTGAGCCATCTCTCCAGGCCTCCAGCCCCAACTCTTGACATCTGGTGTAGTTCGTCATCTCCCACTGTGATGGGTGAGTCCTTGCCTCCCTTTAGCACGGCAAGTTTCAAGTGAAAGATGAATAAATGTCACTGTTTGCCAGTGACAGGAGAAAATTTGCATAGTAAGGCGGACTCGCTCGCTTGCGGAACATAATGAAATCTGCAGCTACACTAATGTGATAACGGAATAAAGCTATGCTGACAATAGAAAAATGTTGAAAATCGGTGTTGTCTATAACGAAGCCATCGTGTTTCTCTAAGAGCCAGTAGCTTTATGTGTGCAACAGAAACACCGTGACTCATAACACATGATAACCACACATACGAACCAGGAAACCCGGATTCAATCTTCAGCACCCACGTGGTAGCTCACAATTATCTGTGGCTCTAGTCCTAGGAAATCTGATGCCCTCTTCTGGCCTCCGTGGGCACCAGGCACAAACAAAAGACTCATCCATAAAAAAACAATTATTAATTAATTTAAAAATAGTTGGTGATGATTTAGCATATGGATTCCTAGGATTTAGCTGAGCAGGCCAATGCAGAAGAGAACCACCCATGACAACACGCACATGTAACCTGAACTGAGGTGTGTCCCCTAACACTGCATGGTGTGACAGGACACACATGGAATGTATGTGTCACGGTTACGGTGACGCCGCGTGGTACGACACAAGCTGGGGCTGTCCGTAGCACTTCAGCCTCCTTATTTACTCGGTATTGAATTCATATTTGATTGAACCTTCAGAAAGCTTTTACTGTTGCTGAATTTTTCATGACCTCTACACTCAGTAATGTGACCCCATAAGGGTCACGACCCACAGTTTGAGAAACTCTCTGCTAGACTGTGCAACTCAGCGTGAGCAAGAAGTATTTAAGCTTCCTCTCCCCACCCTTCTTCCCCCATTAGCCATCTAACCACAAAGCGGCCAGCAAGGGAGCTTGGGTGACACTGTTGTGGTCAGAGCAGGGAAGACAAGGGTGGAGAATTAGTGGGAGCAGCGTCAAGGGAAGAGTTTCTGCACAATCCAGAGAACTAGCTAGCTTTAGATGTCACCGTGACGCTTGGAGATTAACTAGACCAGATCAACCTGTGTGCACTTCTGTCTGTGGGGCATTTTCTTGATGCTAATTGATGTAGAAGGGCCCGCCCACTGTAGGCGGAGCCACGCCTGGACAGGTAGCCTCTGGGTGGCACAGGAGAGCTGACTGAAGGCTAGCCTAAGGGAGCCAGCCAGCCAGCAGCATCCTACCTGGTGTCTGTTTCAGGTCCTGCCTGAGCTCCTGCCCTGGCATCCCTCTATGACGGACCATGATCTGAAAACTGAAATAAATCCTTTCCTTCCTCATGTTGCTTTCGACACAGACAAGTCAGGACAGGATTTTAAAATGACAGGGGACACTAGAAAGACTGGGAGGACACAGGTGGTATGAAGGGGAAAATGGGAAAGATGACTGGGGAGGGGGAGGGAGAGCAACATGGAGGAAGGGAAGGATAAATGACACCAAGGACATTAGAAAATAATTTCCACATACACACATACACACATACACACGTGCGCACACGCGTGCACACAGACATATATGAAATTATGCCACTTGATAAAATTGCCCCACCCCACCAAGCCCCTCTAACAAGAACCCTAGCGTCAGGCATGAAGTCCGTCTTTGAGTTGTTGGCCAAGGGGAGTCCAAGAGGCTCCAAACAAAAGAGAGTATTGCCTTTGCCCTTGGTGCCATCCATGAAATGAAGATTACACCTTATTGCTGAAGAGACCGTACACTTCAGATGGAACACATGAAACAAAACAAAACAAAAAACCCCACAAAATAAAATAAAAAACATTCTTTGCAATAAGCAGGAGCATTGCTAGTGATAATAAACCACTAGCTGGAAACACTGTGTGTGTGTGTGTGTGTGTGTGTGTGTGTGTGTGTGTGTGTGTGTATCACCACTGAGGTTACAGGGAGATGAAGGCAAACACAGTCATCATGGCTGCCTACAACATGTTAAACACTCACTAAATATGAAAATCCGTGTGTCCAAAGGGGCTTCTGGAGAAATTTTGCTGTCTTAGATGTATATCTAGAAGATGAAAATCTCTCTGACACTGATCATGGCACTCATGTTAGAAACTAAATATTTCTTTACTTTTTAAACAAGGGGTTAGACAACAAAACTTTTAAGTGGAAAGAAAGAGCAATATGAATAAGAACAAAGTTGACCGTGATCGTAAAGGGCCCACGCAGAGAGAACCATCAGCAAAGTGACGTCAGGGTGGGGGCTGCAAGCCAGAGAAAACTGGAAAGAATACAGAACTCAGCCTGCTGGGAGAGGAAGTCCAGGCCATCAAGTCTAGCAGTAAGTCAACCAGAGCTTCAGGGGTTCAGGGCACAAATCAGGTGATTCAGATTAGAGGGACGCCAATTAGCACAGGTGTTCAGAAGCCACGGGAACCTCTGCAAGGCTGTGCTGGGCTGCATGTGCCTCCCTGGACCACGTTTTATAAGAGGGCTTCCCGTGGAAAACAAAAACTAGTTATTTGAAAATAATAACACAGGGCTGGAGAGATGGCCCAGAGGCTAAGAACGCTGGCTGGTTTGGTTTTCAGTCTCCCACGACAGCTCACAATTATCTGTAACTCCTGGTCCGGATTCTGCCACCCCATCATGGTGGAGAGGGGCAAGGGTTGGAGCTGGAGCAGCGATTCAGAGGCCAGCAGGTGCCACAACTGTGAGGGGTTGACCTTAGGAAATGGAGGAAGATCACCTGGCATTCAGGTTTGCCCTCCTAGCTGTGTATGAGTCTGTGCTGTCACTGGAGGAAAACTGGTGGAGCTGATGGCTCTGTTGGGCAGAGGAAGCTCTCAGTTTGAGACTCCAAGAATGTGAGATGCCCCTGAGACACCCAAAAGAAGTCAGATCTGCACGGACAAGGGGAAGCCTTGTGATGATCCCAGGATAGGAATGCAGGCAGCTCGAAGCCTCTGGAGAGCACAGACAATTCCCCCACTGTAGGTGGAAGTTTCTGTCCCACCAGCAGCTCCAAAATAAACACACCAAGGCTTATATTAATTATGAATTCTAGGCTGATAGCTCAGGCTTGTTACTGGCTAACTCTTACACTTTAAATTTATCCATATTTCTTATCTACCCTCTGCCACGTGGCTCTTGGCCTGTTTTCCTCTGCATCTGTGGTATCTCTTCAGACTCTACCCTTCTTCTTCTTGGCATTCTTAGTTTGGCTGCCCAGCCTATACTTCCTGACTGGCTACCAACCTGTCAGTTCTTTATAAACAAATGAGACTAATGCCATTCACAGTGCACAGAGGTATTCCACATCACCCCAAAGAGGATGCTGATGCGGCTGGGATACGAACGAGCAGCCTCCATCTACGGGATGCTCTCCCTACACCCGTTCCAAAGCAGTGCACTCAGCTCCTCGCTATTCATTCCTTCAGGTCGGCATGCAGTCGTGGGTTTTATGGTCATGTCGTATCATCATACTTTATATTCAGTCATTCCTTCTCACTGTCCTCCTCTACCCTCCAGCTGATTTCCTTTCTCCCTCCACCTAGTTCCCCACTTCTGCTCACTTTTTCTTTCTTTCTCTTTTTGAGACAGGGTCTTTCTCTTTAGCCCTGGCTGTCCTGGAGCTCATTCTGTAAACCAGGCTGGCCCCAAACTCACAGAGATCCTCCTGCCTCTGCCTCCAGAGTGGTGGGATTGAAGGTGTGTGTCACCATACCTGGTACTTCCTGCTTCCTTGTAACGAGTATTCTACTAACCTACTTCTCACTTCCCCTAGGGTCTTCTTCCCATCTCCTGGTTCCCCTTCTAGCTTTGAGATTGACGCACACATACATATACACATGTAATTTTTAAAAATATTTTATTTATTTATTATGTATACAATACTCTGTCTGTGTGTATGTCTGCAGGCCAGAGGGGCACCAGACCCCATTACAGATGGTTGTGAGCCACCATGTGGTTGCTGGAAATTGAACTCAGGACCTTTGGAAGAGCAGGCAATGCTCTTAACCTCTGAGCCATCTCTCCAGCCCTATAATTTTAAATCTAGGATATGGAAGAATATATGCAATATTTGTCTTTCTGAGACTGGCTTATTTCCGTTAAAGTGGTGTCATTAGAGCCATCATTTTCTTGCAGATGACATAACTCGGGTCTATAGTACATGTACCACATCCCCCTTAACTGTTCAGCTTTGGATGGATGGCCTGGGCTGGTTCTGTTTCCTGGCTAGTGGGTGTGTGGCTAGGAGCACTGATGTGGAAGCATCTCTGTGGTGTTTACTTAGAATCCTTCACTTATGCACCCAAGAGTTCTCTGGTTCGTGGTGCTTCAGTCACTTTTTGAGAAACTACTGCACTAATTCCCGCGGTCACTGAACAGACTTACATTCCCACCAATGATGTGTTAGGATTCCTGTTTTCTCACTAGTGTGTGTTACCATTTTTATTTTCTGATTTTTTAAAAGTTTTATTTATGTGTGTGGGTGTGTGGGTGTGTAGGTGGTATCACAGAGACCAGAAAAGGGGTGGGGTTCCCTGGAGCTGGAGTTAGATACAGTTGTGATGTGGTGCTGGGAACCGGATTTGGGTCCTCCGCAGAGCAGTCGAGTGCTCTTAACTCAGGGTTCTGTTTCTTAATAATAATTGTCATGACTGGGGTGAGATGAAATCAAGGCAGCCTTACTTTTCATTTTCTTGGTGGCTAAGGATTTTGAACACTATTTAGAGTATTTGTTGGTCATTTGTATTTCTTCTTCCGAGTTTATGGCTATCCTGACCTACACAGTGAGTCCAGGGGAGCCAGTTTACAAAGAGCTCTTATCTTAAACAAACAAACAAACAAACAAACAAACAAACAAACAAAAAGTCAAGGTGCACAGTGGTTGCACACTCCTTTAATCCCAGCAGAAGCAAGAGGATCTCTGTGAGTTTGAGGCCAGCCTGGTCTACAGAGTGAGCTCCAGGACAGCCAGGGCTACACAGAGAAATCCTGTCTTCAAAAACAAAAAACAAGCAAACAATCACAGCAAAAATCACAGCGAAGCAAACAAAAGAAATCTTGTCTAAAGATGCTAAGATTTTAAACTGCGTCTAGTGGCTCACACACAAATACTCACACACACTCAAATACACCCTCACACTCAAATTCACCCCCCCACAC
>NC_022012.1:92786131-92791275 GCF_000317375.1 Microtus ochrogaster
CAAATACACCCTCACACTCAAATACACCCTCACCCTCAAATGCTCACATACACATTTGTGTATTTACTTAGTGTGGTGGTTTGACTAGGTATGGCCCATAGGGAACAGCACTATTAGGAGGTGTGGCCTTGTCGGAGTGCGTGTGGCCTTGCTGAAGGAAGTGTCACCATGGGGGTGGGCTTTCATGTCTCATGTATGCTCAAGCTACGGGCCGTGCTCAGTCTCTTCTGATGCTTCCTGTGGGTCAAGATGTAGGACTCTGGGCTCCGTCTTCAGCACCGTGTCTGCCTAGACACCACCATGTCCCTGCATGATGGGTAAGCCCTCTGATTAAATGTTTTCCTTCATAAGAGTTTCTGTGGTCACGGCATCTTCACAATGACAGAAGCCCTAAGACACTTGACACACTCGTATGTGATCATGTTTGCATGGAGACCTGTGGAAACGAGTCTCTTTCTAAACTTGCTGCCCATTTACATTTTATTAAAATTGTCTATTGCACGTCATTTATTTTTCTGTTTCAGATATTCCCACTTTTTCTACAGCCTAACAGGACTTTGCTCACTATTATAGTGGGAGCTCTCTGCTATGGCACTATTTTCTTAGAATTGTGTATTCGTTTTGTCTTGAGGGTGGCAAGGCTCATGACATAGCATATGTGTGGAGGGCAGAGAGGACAATTTGCAAGATTTTTTTCTCTCCATCCACCATGTGGGTCCTGGGGACAGAATTCAGGTCAGGAGACTTAGACTCCCCTCTCCACCAGCCATCTTTTCCTGGCTCTAATCACATTCTTACACCTCCCTGCATTGTCTTTCTCCAGCTGCCTCTCAGTGCATTAGTTTTCCTGCTCAGGGGCCAATTTGATTGGCTTTATCTTCTTGCTTTGATCTTATGCTGGAAGAGCTGATTTCTCCCCAATGATAGAAATGTTCTGAATTTTCTTAGTACATTGCATTCTTTTTTGTTTCAACTTTTAATCCATTTAAGATCTATTTTGGGACAGAGTGAGTGCTAGGATCCTTTCCCAGTGAGCCAGCACTTTCAGTTTGAGTCCTTGGATAACACATCACTTTAGCCTCTCCTTCAGCATAGTCTAAACTGTGTGCCCATTGGTCCGCCATGGCTCAGCTTCTCTTGCTCTTCAGATAGTTTCCTAGATTCCTGTACCCATTCCTGTCTAATCATTGTCTCTTTCTAAATATCTGTATTGTTTTTTGATCAGAGCTTTGAAGGCTTGTGTGTGTGTGTGTGTGTGTGCGCGCGCGCGCGCGTGTATTCACGAGTGGAGGGTGAATGACGGCAGCATGCGAGTGTGTGTTCCAGTATGTGTCCTTTCAGTAGGATGGTGAAGCCCATTTGAATGACTGGGCTAGCCTGGGGCTAGCCTGGGGCTAGCCTGGGAGCTACAGAGATGTTTGTTCAGTCTGAACCTGGAGCAGAGCTTTCAGGGAAGTCCGGGAAAATAACAGAAGAGGTGAAGACACTCAGGCTCACGTGGCTCGCAGATTGAGGTAAGCGAAAAGCAAAGTTGGCCCAGTTATTTATTTATTTTTTTAGATGCATTGCAAGGCCCCTGGGCCCCGGAACCTTTTGCAGTCCCCAGCAACTCACCAGAGTCGCTACTGTTAGATGCATACCTTGGAGCAGAGCTCTCTGGGCTCAGGTCTGGGGGCAGTGCCAGCTGGGGGCAGTGGACCACTGTCCCCCTGGATGCTTAGGGACTTGGGGTTCTACCACAGGTGTCGTGTTCCAGTGACCTTTAGTGTTCAAGGAAAATAAGTCTCATAATGTAGCCAGCACCCCACCCCACTGCAGAGCATGTACCCGTCTCACAGCAGGGACCCATCTCCATCCAACACTGCCTCCTGTGAACACAGACACACTCGCCGCGCGGCTGTGGCCTGGGCTCTCCTCTCTGGGCTGGGAGGTCTGAAAGGGGGGAATTCTTGTCTTAAGGCCTTCTTCTCTCACAGGGACTTCAGCCCACTTTCACAGGAGAAAACTGGTAGATCTTTAGGAGAGGGCAGGGAGGCTGAGGACCTTGCCCTCAGCTTTTCCTCCCAGAAATACTGAACCATAAGGAGAGACCTCTGTTCCAGCTAGTTGTGGTTGTCACTTTGACATAACCTAGAGTCGTTTGAGAAGAAAGCCTCAATTGAGGAATCGCCTAGGTCGAACTGACCTGTGGATGTGTTTATTGGGGATTGTCTCGATGTAGGAGGGCGCAGCCCACTGTGGGATTCCCTGGGCAGGCTGTCCTGCATTATATAAGAAAGCTAACAGAACATGAGCCTGCAAGACAGCCAGCCAGCAGCGTTCCTTCAATATTCGGCTTGATTTCCCGCCCTGACCTCCCTCACTGATGGCCTGTGACCTGGAAGTATAACCATAGAAACCCTTCCTCCCTTAAGCTGGCTTTGTGTTTTATCACACCGACAGAAAGAACAAGAACAATGGGATAGCCTCCCTCTCAGACTTTCTGCTGGAGGCCCTCAGAGGCACCAAGAGGCTGCACCAGAAGTGGACCCTGAGGCCCTTCTGGTCGCTGCAGTCCTTGGGCTGCCCACTTTACCATCTGTTCTATGTGGCTTCCTCCAGGCTGTTATTGTCCTGACTGTTGGCTCAGTGACACTCAGGATGGAGAAGAGTGTCTCCTTTGTCGCTAAGGAAGTCCTTGGGTATCAGCACCACATATTCGCTACCATGTAAGGGGGTCTGCATTGTTCTGGGCTCCCCAATGTGCACCCAAGCTACACAGGAACCCACCTGCCCACTTACCCTTCTGGGTGCTCTGATATACGCCACCCCCATATGCAGCGATACTGGAGGGGGCTGCAAAAAATCATGTGCGCTCTCTGAGTGGCTTGTCCTGTCCTCCTTGGCTCTTGATCCTGTTTTTCCCTTCCAGAAAGGTGTGACAGGGAAACTAGGAAATCAGAGTTACCTTGTAACAAGTATGGCGGCCAAAGGGTGACCCCAGCACCAGAAGGCTGAGGCAGGAACAAGCGTCCAGCATCCGCAACATAGGGAAACCTTGTTTCAAAACAACATACTAAACAGGGGACTGGGGAGATGGCTCATCAATTGAGAGCACTGGTTACTCTTCCAGAAGACCCGCGTTCAATTCCCAGCACCCACATGGTAGCTCACAACTGCCTATGACTCCAGTTCCAGAGGGTACCCACACACTCATGGTACACATAAACTCAAGCAGGTACACACACAACTAAGTGTTATAAATGCATCTCTTCTTCTAAAGGGCTATTTGTATTGACAGTTGAGGACTGGCAGGCAAAGGGTACTGGACTCCCACTCGGGATCTCTTGGGACCCGGGGCAAGGTCATATCATCTCCTCCTCTGCCTTGGGCTCAGGGATGTGGAGAGCTATCTGGCTGGGTCCTGGTGGGACTCTGTGATAATTAATACTGTCAGTTTACCACCATTTAACATCACTTAGGAGACAAACTGAGCATGTCTGAGACTGTTACCTAGACTGGGCTAACTGATGTGGGAAGACCCACCCTGAATGAAGGCGACACCAAGGTCTTAGGCTGGGGTCCTGATCTCTCTCTGGTATCTGACTGCAGGGGCAGGGTGACCAGCTACTCAAGCTCCTGGCATTGCGCCTTCCCCGCCCCCCCCCCGCCCCGCCCCGTAAAGGATGGTACCCTACAGCTGTGAGTCACCTTTTCTTCAAGTTCCTTCCGTCAGGTACTTTGTCATAGCAACGAGGGAAGTAACTAATACGAGGGCCGGCAAGGATCGACTGTCCCCCACGTGGCGCTGACCCCCTCCCTCCTCTTCCAGGACAAGCTGGGGTGAAGTGAGAGGGAGGAGCCGGGGGAAGGTGAAGAGGTCCTGGCCTCAGCGCAGAGGCGGTCCCCGCAGACTGCGCCACCCACGCCGCCTCGCCCCGCCTCCCGGACTCCCGCGCCTCCCGCACCCTGGAGGCGCCGCCGCCGTTCAGCTACCCGCAGCGAGCGCAGCGCGCAGGTAAGGTCTGGAGCCGCGCGGGGGGTGGGATGGAGCGGGCTGTGGGAGGCTAGGAGCTGGGAGGGAAGGACTAGGCGTCGCCTCCCGCAGAGGGTCACAGACAGGAGCCGAAACCCCGGGGAGCTGGGCACTGTGGTTTGGCAGGGAAGGGACACCGCGTCACGAAGCACCCCAAGACCTGCGAATATAGGGGATCGGCCGGCTCCCGGGTCCCTATTCTGATTCCCAGGGCTGACAGCTGTCTGCAGGGAGCTGGAGACACACCGCAGGTCTTTAAGGGGTGACTGCATGCTGGCAGTCACTAACCAGCACACACCACTGCGAACCGGCTTTGCTGGTGCGCTTTGAAGTACAGCCCAGCACGAGCCTTGTGAATGCTCCTAAGAGGAGCGAGGAGCGTTTGTTGTGGCCCTGAGATGCTCACAGGTGGAGCGACCTACAGGAGAAAAAAAGGAAAAAGCACACCTATTCCTTTGTGGTTTTATTTTCAAAATTGCTCCGTTAAGTTTTAACCTATCCTTTCTTCCAGCTTTACATTTGGGGAGAGGACGCTGGGCTTGATGGTCCAACTCCCATTGGTCTCTGAAGCTCTGGGTTTGAGTTCCCAAAGAGGCTTCCATTTAGAGCCGCTATTAATACGTGCAAGTTTGTTTTTGAACTTCCGAAGTCAGGGGCTGGCCACGCTCTCATTCTGTTCTTTCCCCCTCAGCCGGGAGAGAAGATGTTTACCGTCGTGACCCGTCAGCCTTGTGAGCAAGCAGGTAAGTGTCGCTCACTGGATGACGAGCCTGGCTTTGTCAGATCCCGGGAGAATCCCAGCTTGGGTTCGCCCCTCCATCCATGCCTCCTGTGGAAGGCTGTTTGTCATTGTTCCTAGACGCCCTGGCTCAGCTGGGTTTCACCCTTGACATTCTCCAGATAAAAGTAATTCTCTCCACAAAGCCACACGAAACAAGGCTAACACAAATGATTGGCTTAAATGGTTTTCCTGTTTGTATAATCCATTATTTTGGCTCTTGTGGTTTCCTTACCTAGCTATGTGTAAGGTTTGTGCTATGTGTTGTTGACTTGGGGCTGAATCCTGATAGAGTTGGATCTGTTCTCGCACAGTGCCTGCTACACCCTCCATTCTTTGGGGGTCAGTGTT
>NC_022012.1:92791375-92799895 GCF_000317375.1 Microtus ochrogaster
TCTCTTTCTCCCTCCCTCCCCTTCCCTTGGTCCCTCCCCCTCCTACAGGCTCCCTAGCCTGCCCAGCCAGGCTCCCAGCTACCCTGTGCTGCCCCCCCCCCCAGCTATCCACGTGAAGTTGGGAGGTGTGTGTTGGGCAGACTCTCACCTCCTCTCTGGGCTCAGGTAGGCACCTGCAATTAAACAATGTCTGCCCAACCCTAACTGCTGCACAGCTCTAGGCTGTGTTTCTTCATGAATGAGACCTAGCTTAGTCTGTTCCCTTTGTAATAAGCTTTTTTTTTCTTTCTTTTTGCTGGGTAAGTGTTTGCTGAGGGTAATCATAGCTTTTCACTTGGAAAGTGCTGAAGCCCAAAGGATTCCGAGGCCAGCCCATGGTTGTGGTCAGGAGACTTACATTTCACACACCCTCTCCTTGATGAGGTTCCTTAGCTGTGCCCTAAACTGCTGATTCTTGGCCTGAGGACCTAAAGACCAATTTATACGAACCATTTTGGAAAGCTATACTAAAGATATACTAAAGTTGCACTAAAGGAACCCGGTTTATATTGCATTGGATACATTGGAATTTTAA
Organism: Microtus ochrogaster; assembly: GCF_000317375.1. Lineage (NCBI taxonomy): Eukaryota > Metazoa > Chordata > Mammalia > Rodentia > Cricetidae > Microtus > Microtus ochrogaster. The sequence continues at coordinate 92,791,950 of NC_022012.1, forward strand.
CACACACACTGTAACATTCCACACACGGGCTAATTGGTTACATTCTTTCCTAAGGAAGATTAAACTTGGCAGATTAACTCTACTAGGTCTTGTTGGGGGAAAAATCCCTCAACCCTCTGCTACCGACACTGATGAGGTTTGAAAGTAGGAGTGAGTTCATCTCTGTGGATTGCTGGCTCCTGGCTGGCTAGCAAGGACCCCTTGGATGCTCTGAGGTTCAACGCCACAGGGCTAGGCTCTCCTCCAGATCTATGATGGGTGTCTCCACAATGAGTAACCCGTCCATAAGTCCCCTCACATTCATGGGTTAAGTGGGGTCGGGTGAGTTTCCATAGGTGCAGCGTGGTGGTGGTGGTACCTTGAGCCTCTTTGCGCTTTGGTAAACACTGACAAATTGTCTTCTGTGGATGCCATACCAGTTACACTCCCGACAAGGGAGGGGAGGGAGGTGCTAGGTGGCCACTTTTGACATCAGGAAGTGTCTGCTGCTTGTCTATATTGACAGGCAGGAGTTGGCTCTTCTGAGCCACACGTCCGCAATCCCCACCCCCAACTCTCCAAGCAGCAAACAAGGCAGTGCAATTGGATATGGGGCTGCGACTAATTTGGTTGAGGTGGTGCATGCAGCCTTTGTTTTCTTCCAGAAAAAATCTAGAAATAAAGAGGAAGTGAAGCACAGTCTACAGTGACCCAAGAGGGAAAGTTCTGGAATAGGGCAGATTACACCCATGGTTGTTGAGGGATGGGGTGATGGAGATGAACTGCAGCATCCTCATCCTGTACAGCCACCACAGGACCACCTGAGGGACTGAACGCTGAAATATGACTGAGGGATTATTTGCTTGTTTTAATTAATTTGCACTTAAACAGCCAATTTCAAGAGAAATACTGATACTTTTTCATCGTCTATAATTATAGTTTAGCCATTGGGTACTATTGGTGTTTATGCCTCAGTAGTTTACCAAGACTTTTTTTTTTTTTTTGTAGTTCCTGGAACTAGCTTTGTAGACCAGGCTGTCCTTACCTCGAACTCAGAAATTTGCCTGCCTCTGCCTCCTGAGTGCTGGGATTAAAGGTGTGCACCACTGCTGCCCAGCAACAAAGACTATTATTTAGTCAAGGTTTGGTTTGTTTATTTGTTTTTCTAAAATGGAGGTTCTCATGCAGCCCAGGCTGACTTTGAGCTTTCTACATAGCTAAAACTGGACTTGAACTTCTGGTCCTCCCACGTCTGGGCCCTCTATGATTATAGGCATGCAGTATCAAGCCCAGCCAACTTCAACATTTTAATTAACTAGCTGTTATTTTTTTAAACTATATATAATTGATATAGAAATTGTTAGTTCTTACGTTACACTCCTGAATTGGGTAGTCTCACCTTCTGAACGCATGTTTTAGGACTGTGTATGCAATTCTTTCATGTTTGTTTGAGATAGTATCTCACTGTGGGGCCCCGGCTTTCCTGGAACTCTCTATGTAGACCAAGCTGGCCTTGAACTCGGAGATCCTTCTACCTCTGCCTACCGAGTACTGGGTGCCTTCAGACCTGGTGTGTATGCAATTACTAAGAAATTATAGAATTCGAAAGGCCAGTTGTAGAGAAGACGCTAGTTCGATTGATTTTCAAGTTTGTCCCCCAAGGGTTATGAAGGGCTTGGCGAGTTTTCACAAATACAGGCTCCCACACATCCCATAATCCTGCTACTATGGAGAGCAAGTCCATCACTGCAGGAAGTGCCCACATTTCCCTCCCCATGAGCCCCTTCCCCAAACCTTCAGGCGATCATTCTTCCCGTGTGCGCTCCCTGTTCACTTCCCGGCTTCGGAGAAATAAAATCGTTTCCATTTGCTAAGATCTACAACTCTAATTTCTTACACCGAGATTAAGCAAAAGATCATAGAAAAACCCAGATTTTTTCTTTCTTTTTTTGTTTTTGTTTTGTTTTGTTTGTTTTTGTTTTTCAAGATAGGGTTTCTCTGTGTAGCCCTGGCTGTAGACCAGGCTTACATTGAACTCACAGAGTTCTGCCTGTGTCTGCTTCCAGAGTGCTGGGATTAAAGGTGTGCACTGCCACCACCCAACTGAAAACCCAGATTTTCAATCTGCATTTAAAATTTTCACTTTGCATTTACATATTTACGCGCGCATGCGCGTGCGTGTGCGTGCGTGTGTGTGTGTGTGTGTGTGTGTGTGTGTGTGTAGTGAGTGTGTAGGTCAGAGAACAGTTTTGGGAACTTGGTTTGCGATGCTTGGTTTCCCCCTGCAGGCTTCAGGGCCCTCTCCCGGACTCCAGCCATCGTCACCTTGGTGGTCTTGCTTGTGAGCATCGTGGTGCTTGTGACACTCACACTCATCCAGATCCGCCACCCTCAGGTCCTCCCTCCTGGGCTGAAGGTAAGCCAGAATGGGCCAGAGCTGTCAGCTATCCTAAAACCACTCTTAAAGGGAAAGCTTTCTTTCCAGCCTCCAGCTGGAGAAAACAGTGTGAGACCCAGGGAGGAGGTGGGTGGGGGAGAACTGGGCTTGTGCTGCAGATTGAGGAGTGGGACCTTTTCCAGGGACTGGGTGGCCTTGCTTTGACTTCCACCATAGATACAACAGTAGAATGTGTACCCAAGAATTGCAGGTGTACAGTGCTGGCTTCTACCTCTCGATGGGTTCCTGGACAGCATGCAGTCTGATCATGAGTGAACAGCAGGAAACAGGTGTGGTAATTTAGAAAAAGCAGCATACGAGAGAAAGAGGCCATGCGACAGAGCTCAGGTGGAGGGGGTTTTATTGGAGGAAAGTGAATGGGAAAGGGGGGAAGGGAAGGGAGCCCGGCCTCTGGGGACAGGAGTGACAGAAGAGAAGAGACAGACAGACACAGGCAGAGAATTGTCGAGAGAGAAAGGAAGAGACAGGAGGTGGGCAAGGCAAATGTACACAGGAGGTGATCTTAGTGGCTGCAGCTGAGGAAGTATCCTGGCCCGACCTCAAGGGCAGCCAGTACGGACGCTTGAATGCTAACAATATGGACTCCTGGTTTTAAGAGGGCTGAGAAATATCTTTGAGCCATATGCGTACCACTTCTCTTAGGTCTAAGACATGTGTGACCACTCCAGTCCCATCGGGACTTTGTATGTGAGTCCAGGGACCTCTCCGAGTTCATCCCTGGATGGCTTTGAGCCTGATTGCTGTCCTCTCTGAAGAGAGATGGTAGGGTAGGCGGGTGGGCCTTGAAATGATGACTCAGGGAGCCCTTCAGTCGTTTTGGGAATCAGTCAACAAACATTTTACGTAATACCCCAAACAGGAATATTTTAGGCTCTGAAGGCCACTTAGAGGCCCTGCTGCATGCTGCTGTTAGGTTTGGGGCTCATTAGAAATGTATGAAGTCTCTTCAGCCGGAGGAGCTCCATCAGGGAGCCAAAGCTGCTCCGCTGTTATTTGACTCTTGTGTAGCAGTTACGCTGGACTTCGTGGCTTCTCTCCATCTCCCTGCCACCAGCAACTGCTCACTCGAAGGCTGTGTTTGGAGTAAATGGCTTCAGAAAATGAGGAAGTAATAATACCAGAGGCTCCATGAGCGGCTTTGCCTGGTCTTTGGAATGGTTGCAATAAGATCTTTTCGTTGTGGTGGCTTTTTGTTGTGTTTGTTTGTTTGTTTCTTTGTTGAGACAGGGTCTCTGCCTAGCCCTGGCTGTCCTGGAACTCACTCTGTAGACCATGTTGACCTTGAACTCACAGAGATCCACTTGCCTCTACCTCCCTAGTACTGGAATTAAGGGTTGTGGAATATTTTACTTGAGCATCTCCATGTTTGCCAGGTGATAATGGCACACTCTTTTAATCCCAGCACTCAGGAGGCAGAGGCAGGAGGATCTCTGTGAGTTCGAGGCCAGCCTGGACGACAGAGTGAGTTCCAGGACAACTAGAGCTGTTACACAGAGAAACTCTGTCTAGAAAACAAACAAACAAAAAACAGAGCAACAACAAAATCTCAGTGGTAAGAGGACCTGCTGCTCTTGCAGAAGACCTGAGCTCAGTTCCAGAGCCCACGTGGAGCCACCTCTACCTCCGTAACTTCAGGAGATCTGATGCCCTCTCTCTTCCGCTCTGCAAGGCACCTGTGCTTACATGCACATTCCCACACACAGATACACATGCAACTAAAAATAAAACAAAATGTTTAAAAGAAAGCTCGGTCCTTATGGAGAATGTGAAGGAAAAGAAACTGTCTAACCTACGCAGTTGTCCAGTGATGAGAGAAAAACAAATGACCCTGGCCAAGCCATCAGCTGAAGCCAGAGAAGCTGTTCTTCCATGGTTTGGGCTCTGCCTTTTTCTACAAACTATAAAAACTCAGGACTGCAGCTAAGCTCACAGCTTGTCTTTGCACTAATTCTGCTGCTGCTTGGTCTAGTGAGCGCACGCGCGTGCGTGCACGCGCGCGCGTGCGCGCGCGCACACACACACACACACACACACACACACACACACACACACGTCAATTTGTCTTTCTTAACCCTTGTGCCAACTGTGGGGATGGCGGTGCCACCACTGGTGACCCCTGTTTTGCACACCAAAAGACAGATGGTTGTCTAGTGAGTGGCAAGACCAGAAACCATCAGCCCTTGCTTCCCTCCCTCCCTCCCTCCTCCTGCTCCCCTGAGTTCTTAGTGAGACTCCAGGAGCAGAGTCTCTCGGTGAGAGCCGTGGGAGCTGCCCTAGTTTGCTTTCTATCTCTACGATACAGAAACCATAACCAAGAGCCGCTCGGGGAGGGGTGATCTTCCAGCTTCCAGCCCGTCCTGAAGGACAATCAGGGCAGGAGCCCAGGGCAGGAACCCCGGAGGCAGAAGCTGAAGCAAAAGCCAGCCTGGGGAAGTAGTGCTATCTACTGACTTGCTCCCCAGGGTTTGCTCAGTTTGCTTCCTTACACCCCAGGACAGTCTGCTAAGGATAGCACCTCCCGCAGTGGGCTGAGCCCTCGAACAGTCTAGGAAACAGCCATGAATAAAGAAAATGCGCAGTAGACAAGCCCATGGACTAGTCTGTTGGAGGCGGTTCCTCAGCTGAGGTTTGCTCTTCCCAGAAGGCTTCAGCTTGAGCCAAGTTGACAAGACAGCAGTGAATCCAACCCAAACAGGAGCACGGGAAGCAAGGAGGGTTGAGACACACAGATGCAGGACGAGCTGGGGGATGGGAAGGAAAACCGGGACCACCTTAGAATGCTGTGATTAGAGCCACAGTCCTGGCTCCCACCCTGCAGAAGGACCTGCTCTAACTGTGCTTTGTGTTTGAGTCTCTCCATAGGACATGCCTGTCCTGAGCCTGTGCTCTGGTGACCGGATCCTTAAGTCAGGGTCTCAGAGGGTGGATCTTACCACTGGTCTGAGAGGCGGCTGCAAGGAGCTGCTTGTAGGAATTAGGGCCCAAACTTCCTGTCAGCTAGTGACAGGGCACCATTGTGATAGTGTGGCGGTTTGAGAAAAAATGGTCCCCAAAGGGAGTGACACTATTAGGAGGTGTGGCCTTGTTAGAGTAGGTGTGGTCTGGTTGGAGGAAGTGTGTCTGTGTAAAGGCGGGCTTTGAGGTCTCATATACGCTCAAACCACTCCCACTGAGACAGATCACTTCCTGTTGCCTGCAAGCAGAGGTGTAGGACCCGTGGCTGCTTCTCCAGCACCGTGTCTGTGTGCATGCCACCATGATAATGAAACCTCTGAAAATGTAAGCTACCCCACTTACATGTCTTTCCTCTACAAGAGTTGCTGTGGTCCTGGTATCTCTTCGCAGCAATAGAAATCCTGACTAAAATAGACATCACGGTACAGTATTCATTACACATGCGTTTGGGTGATGCTGGTGCCAACAAACCCACTGTGCTGCCAGCTGAGTAAGGACGGCGTGGTGCATTGCATGCTGGCATTAACAAATGACTGTCGCTGGCTTGTTATTATCACACCATACTTTATGTTGTTATGGTTGTGTGTCATCACCATTGCCAAACAACTGGCAAGATTGCATGTACCTCTAATCCCAGCACTCACAAGATGAAGCCAGCCTGGGCTGCATGCTGCCGGAGGGGCGGGCCGGAGGGGGGGGGGCGAGGAGAGAATTTTCAATCAGTTTGAAATAGCTGCCGGCCCTGGCCACAGCTACAGGGCACAGGAAGTTACCTGGTTTGGATGGTCCGCTTTCTTGAGTGGGTGGATGAAATGTGAGAGGAGACAGATGCTCTGGGCAGAAGCTGGGCGGATGACTGACAGCTGGCAGAGGGAGTCCCATGTGCAGCTTTGCTTAGGTCTGCGAGACCTCTGCACTTCGGTGTTCCCTGGTGTGCCAGGGAAGGGCAGAGTGGTGCCGTTGGATGATGGTGGGGACCTTAGCGTTGGTAGTGTTGGTGTTTTCGTGCCACAAGCCCCGTCTTGCTTCTGTGCAGCCGGCTGTGGGTTATGAAGCACCGGCTTCCCCTGGGCCGGCAGCGTTTGTTGCCCCCGTGAAAGGGTCTGACACCTGCTCTGAAATCCAGCCTTGACTTGCCTGACCTTGGCTGCGGCGAGTTTAAGAGCAGAACCAGTGAAGAAAAGCTCAGTCTAGGGTCGGAAATGTCCTGGGTTCCTTGCATTACTGGTTCAACCTGCTCCACAAGCTTGGAGGAACTGTGATGTCATCACTTTCATTTTTCACATCTCAGGCCCCCACCTGCTTTATTACCACGAACTCCAGAATCTTCCTTTTGAGGGTTTCCTCACCCTCCCCAACCTGACCATCCACATTTGAGGGTTCCAGTTTGAGTATCCCAGTGCCATACCCCCTTTGTAGCCAGTAGCTGTCACCATTGAAGAGGGTACTGAAGAGTCCTAAGGATTCAGGGATAGGCTTTCCCTCTGAGCTGCTCAGGCCACGTTAGTTCCACGTGCTGGGTAGAAGATCACGGGCCTCTTGCTCCCACGCGCATGCTCTACTGATGCTCTCTGAAGTGCAGTCTCTGAGTCAGGCTGGGTGAAAGCCATTCCCACCTGCTCTCATAGTGGTTCCTGGCAGTGTAAGGCCTGGATTCCTTAAACAAGTTGCTCTACCTTGCCTCGAGCAAGTTTTGCCCCTGGGGTGTGGTCTGAAGGGGTGTTTGGTCTGTCCAAACAAAGGCCGTATATCGATCACAGCACTTCAGGCCTGTTATTCCACAGTTGGCTCATCAAGCCTGACTTCCTGGGACTCCACACAGACAGGTCTGAGAGAGTGCAGCTTAATCCCAGGTCTGTTCTCGTGTCAAATAAGGTGATGGTTAGTTATACTAGCCTTATGAAGGCAGTAGAGCTTATTAAAGCGCCGGGTAAAGTTAGTTCCCAGGGCGCGTCTGCTCAGGCATCTGTTGCTGCCCCCTCCTCTTAGAGAGCTAATAACAACTCTAAGATGTACCCTGTGACCTGGGACCCATCAGCTGCACTTTTGCTTTTGGCAGAAGATCACACAGTGCTGTGACCACGGGCTTCAGTATGAAAGAATGAAAGACTTCTCCAGCCAGGCAGTGATAGCGCATGCCTTAATCCTGGCGTTTAGGAGGCAAAGGCAAATGGATCTCTGAGTTTGAGACCAGCCTAGTCTGGTCTACAGAGCGAGTCCCAGGATGGCAAGGGCTCCACAGAGAAACTCAGTCTTGAAACAAACAAACAAACAAACAAACAAGCAAAACTCAAAAACAAAACCAAAGAAGAAAAGGTAGAACAAGAAGAAGACTGTCCCTTTATTTGTTTGTTTGTTTGTTTGTTTATTTGAGATGGGGTCTCTGGGGTCTCTCTGTGTAGTCTTGACTGGAGCTCACTGTGATCAGCCTGCCTCTGCCTCCTGAGTGCTGGCGTTCAGGGTGTACACTGCCATGCCCTGAGGAACACACTGGACACGTGAGTGCCGGGGCTAGGGGTGTGCACTACCACACCTTGAGGAACACACTAAATGT
>NC_022012.1:92800787-92802193 GCF_000317375.1 Microtus ochrogaster
CCAGTGTTGGAAGTGGAGTCAGCTGGGTCCTGTCCACCCCACCAGCAGGTGCTGGAGAGTCCAGGCACTGTCAGAAGCCCAGTACCAGTTGGAGTTACAAAGATTGGATGCTCTGCCTTCTTTCCAGTCTCATCCCAGGTTCATCCTGAGCTGTCACACTCTGGGAATGTGTACTTCCTTTGCAAAGGTTTGAACGAGGACTTGAGGAAAGGCAGATTTTTCTCACTCTCTCCCCACTCCTCCCTCCCCCCCCCTCTCTCTCTCTGTGTGTGTGTGTGTGTGTGTGTGTGTGTGTGTGTGTGTGTGTGTGTTGGCACCCGGTCTGGAGGGCCAGTGACGGGTGGTGATGAGTTCATCTGTAATGGGGGAGGGGAGAAAGCAGGCCAATCCTCCAGAGGCCCTGGCCTCTTCCGTGCTGGCTTCAGTTTCTACCTGCACTTGGAGTCTCTGCCTGGGACAGATCTGAACAATGCCAGCCTTGTTTGCCACGGGAATGTCCTGTCAGGATCCCTATCAGTTTCATCAAACTGAAGGGCTGAGATTAAGGAGCTGTCCGAGAGCCAACACAACTGGTTTTCTAGTTCTGTAGAATAGAGAAGCTGTGACCCAGGAGCTGGGCAGTCACTTAGGAGAGAGAACGGGAATGCTCCTGCAGGCCTCGACCCAGAGAAGTGCTCAAGCGGATTATTCTATAATTCACAAAAGACATGGTGGAGCTATTCAAAGTGGTTTGCTGGAGAGAGGATTCCATGAAGAGTTGTTAAGGAAAGACCATTAAACACATAAATCCTGGGTACATACGTGCAGTAAAATCCCATGCTGATTTAGAAATGTAACTGGGGCTGGAGAGATGGCTCAGTGGTTAGAGCACTGGCTGCTCTTACAGAGGACCCAGGTTCAGTTCCCAGCATCCACATGGTGGCTCACACTATCTGTAACTCTACTTTTAGGGAACCTGACATCCTTTTCTGGTTTCCATGGGCACTAGGCATGCATGTGGTACACATATATACATGCAGACAAATATGCACATAAATATATGACCATAGCCTAGCATGGCAGCATCCCTGTGCAATCCTAGCACATAGGACGCTGAGGCAAAGAGGGTCAAGAGTTTAAGGCCAGACTGGGCTACAAAGTAGGATCTTGGCTCTAAATAAATAGATACATACATCTGCAGGCCATCAGACGTGATGAATGACATGAGGTTAAGACAATAATTAAATCTGAGGAGCCCTTGGCCTGTGTGTGTGTGTGAGTGTGTGTGTGTGTGTGTGAGACAGAGAGAGAGGGGGGGAGTGCACATGTACATCCTGGCACACAGGTGGAGTGTGTGTGTGTGTGTGTGTGTGTGTGTGTGTGTGAGAGAGAGAGAGAGAGAGAGAGAGAGAGAGAGAGAGAGAGAG